>NC_140166.1:32452651-32775151 GCF_963971535.1 Notolepis coatsorum
TCATTGGGCTAACTTCTAGCAAATAAAATATTAGTGAAATGAAACTATTCATAATTTTGCAGTCTTCCAGTCTTGTAAATGTAAAACTTTTAAACATTTCTTTGTATTCCTTCAACTGAAAGGACGGCACCAGTGTCATTTGGAGTTATAGCTCATTGACTACTGTCTAGGTCTAGCTACATCTAGTTCACACATCATCACATATGTCATTCGATTTTTTTTTATTTCTTTTTAATTTTCTTTTATGTTTACTCATTGTTTGTCGTTTTTCAAATATAAACTCTACGACGTCAAACCTAGCGTGAAATTAACTGCTGTTCCGGCCGATAAATACACCCAAAATAAGGAGACACGTGACGTGACGATAACGTTTGTACAGTGATTTTTTTCCAGGCAGAGACTTCAGTTTCTTCCCAGGTTTCTTCAGGTTTACTGACAGCAAGCAGAGCGTAACATAATCACAAAGGATGCCGGTAATTATCCTCAACACGTTCATCTGAATAAATGTCTGCCTTGCTATACTCCCCATCGCGGCTCGATAGACTGTAACGCGGTTGTGATTCCATGACCCAGTTCATGAATTCTTTCAGATTTGTCGTTCTCGACATGAGTGTAGCAGCGTGAATTGTACCACCGTAACCTGCAGGCTTTTGGCACAGGCGGTGTCATCGATGGAGTCGAACAAATGGTAGGCGATGAACGAGAGCGATTTGTGAAGCATCTTTTGTTTACATTCGGATCACTGATTGGGGTTTCGAACACACGTTCTACGGAGAAACAGGGGGAGACATCTGGATGGAGACGGGGGGGACTCCCTGGCTACATCCGTCACCAGTTCAGGGAAAATAAGCCGACCTCGGTGTGTGCATAAAACATATTGGGGTCTTTTTTTATAGGGTGCCATTTGGACTTCATAACTTGGGATAATAAAAAAGTTTATTTACCTATATTTTAATGTTCTATTATATAAAGGACATATCCAATTAGCTGAAAAATATATTGGTCGAGCTCAGGCACCTAAATTATATTATATTTAGATATATTAACAACATGTGTCAGAAGGGATATGTCCACCCTGTTAAAGACATAATTGTTTAATTGTGATTTCAGTGCATGATTGCTATTGAAATTATTAGTGTATAGGAATATGTCCCTCAATTTAGTCAGATATTTATTTTACAATACAATTATTTTAAACAGCATATATTGAGAAAAACAACTGCACATTATGAGAACGGGACATATTCTTCCACTTTATTTCTTAAGAAAAGTGAATTATGATAATAATTACTCAACGTTTCTAGCATGTACTGTATAATCAATCCCTTCCATATCTTTATGTAACTACAAATATACACTTGATATTTGGTAATCTCATTAAACTATGATAGAAAAATACCAACATAACAGGGTGGACAGAGGTCTAACAGGGTGGACACAGTAGAATAACAGGGTGGACAAAACACCAACAAATGACAAAACCATAATGTTATTTAATGAATTGTATTAATTATAACATGAATAAACTTGGTTTATGATGGACTAAGGAAGAACTGGAACACAAAAAGGAAAATTACTTAAATAACTTGTCCACGCACTTGTTTATGTTTGTGTGTATGACTCAGTTTGTACTGAATGTGTATGTATGTGTGTTTATGTCTATGAGAGTTGCGTGCATACAAATCATGTGTGCATGAAATCAAACTAACTCCCTGGGAATGTGAAATTAGACTAACTCCTTGGGAATCTTAAACTTGGACCAAGGAAGAACTGGAAGAACACAAAAAGGAAAGAAAACTGTATGTGCATATGTTTGTGTTTATGTGTATGACAGAGAATGTATACTGTATGTGTGTGTTTGTGTGAATGAGTGTGTTTGTGTGTGTGCATGTACAGTATGTGATAGACTCCTCTGTAGCTCAGACGTGGGGGTAACCGGTGTAAAAGTAGCAGCTCAAAGTCCAGCCCCAGCTCCAGACCCTGCCCTTAGCGCATGTCTAGTTGTAGTTCCCCAAGTGATCTTCTAGATATTTCCATGTGGACTTATCCAGTTGAACAGAGCGCTTGTTGAGTGCCTGTGGCTCGGGTATAAGACACAGAAGTTGGTCATCTGCATACCAGCTGAAATCTTCACGTGGTGTTGGCAAGAAGTATTTGTTTACCCCATTGTGATGCATGCACTTCACTCGAATGCTATTGTGGTAATATTGACATTGAATTTCATAACTAATATGTGTGAATAATTAGAGAATCCATAATGTAAAAGCAGGGCTTAGCCAAAAGTGATATTATTGGTGTTAGACAGACATTCCCAACCCCCACACAAACAGATGTAATCAGGGGAGACTGTATGTAAATAAGTCACACCCTACAGAGGGGACAGTTACTCACTCTACTAGGAGAGAGCAGCTGGTCTAACAAGAGATTAGAGGTCACAGAAAATATAATTACATTATACTAGATTAGAATGAAAAACAATATTGGAATAATAACAAGATCATAGTAACCATATCAATTTAGAAGGTAACTTACAAAGAAGATTTGAATACCATTTTAGGAATGTCAAAACTGGTTAAGTAATCAAGCTATTTCCTTTAAATCATAGTTGTAATGCAAGTGTCAGTCTGGTAAATAAAGGTTGGTGCGGTCTCCTATGATGTTTGGTATCAGCCTAGAAGCAATGACTGTACTGGGGTGATATTAGAAATCTATAGGTCATTGCATGAACCATATATATGGGAAAATCAAAATGGTACATGAAGGAATGTTGAAGTGTTTGATGCATTCAGAGGAGACACAGGCCTCTGTCCAACTGAGAGGCCACAGCCCAAAGGAGGGGGCCACCGACACCAACCCCCACACGATAAGGACATGTTGGGGCAGATCAGCCCCAACAGGAAGACCAACTGTTTTTAGATACATGTGATTGGTTGAACCAGTTTAAAAATAGTGAGGTCATTTAAACCTATAAATATTAGATCAGTACAGTTAGTTGGGAGGCCAGAACAGATGCACCCATACCCAGGGGGTCTTTCTGAGCCTCCACCTCTCCACAGACTGCTACTTTCCCCTACGTGAGTAAAACTGTATATGAAATAATCACTGTTTGTGATAACTAGAGTAAAATGCCTATCTTAGACCAGGTTTTATCATGTGGTGGCAAAGAGTACTATAGTCTATTCCATTGATAACATGACTACTTTATATGTGCAAACCTGTCTTGATGTGAGGCTATTTGATTATGTAAACCTCATCAACCCTTTTGTACAATCATGTCTTATGATGAATAATTCCTGTACGTACCTGATTGCTTATCCACCTTTGGCCGCTCGGCAAATAAATGAGTTTGGACCATAAGTTCCTCTTTTGTCTGGCTACACAAGTTATTTCTCATCTGACTAAGTCAGGGGAGGACCATGTTTCTATCACTCTCCTTCCCTCCTTCCGGATAACAACCTCATTGTGCTGTAATTAACCTTAGATATTGTGAATATACCACAAAATGGTGCCATTTGACCCGCTCTGTGCTGCCCCCCCTAAGAAAGATGTGCGGTGGGGTTTGGTGTGGCTAGCTGCTCAGCGCCACGGCCCCTGCCTGCACGTTGGGGACAACCAGAAAAAAAGCCGGAGGTTGATGCGTTCATTACAAGCGGTTTGCAGTGCAGAGTTTGCTGTCTGGATGGAGGAACGAGGGATGATTAGAAAGTTGGTCGTGTAGCCACTAGTTGGGGCCCAGGGTGAATATAGTCTTTGTGTACAGGAATGGTGGAGTGGTGATTAGATTAGACTGTCCAAAGGTAAAGGGAGCACGCTTGTTGTTCAGTAAATATGCAATCATGAGCTTTGATGATTGTGTGATTATTCAGAAACAGGAGGCCGCTTTCGGCCTGCTTGCTTGGGGTTTATTGCGGAAAATACGGGCAGCGTATTTTGTGCCAGGCCTTTGTGTGCAGGGGGATAGTACTTTTTTTATTTGGTTGTTGTTGTTTAAAAAACGGCGGCCCGACGATTAGTTATTAGTCATATTTAGGGACAGCTGGTGTTGTAATGGTGATACAGGGTGTCATAAGTTTAGGAGGCTGCGTCGATTGAGCAGACCTGATGAGGGAAAGTACACGAATTTGTATGATTGACTGGTGAACGTAATAGCTTGAGGTGATCCAAAGCACATAAGGTAGGGACAGGTAAATTACTTGAGAGGGGTTAGGGAGGAGGTAAGCACTCCGAACCTTAACCCCCAACAGGCGGCAGTGGAATCGGAAGGTTCCCTGGGCACGATAAACACATAATATAGTAGCTGGGGAGATACTGAATGGCCCCTGTGTCTGGCAAGATGACCAACATCTTACTGTGTTACCGTCTAGTCGGCCCAGGAAACGTCGCATGTAAGTATATGTGGGCACTGGGTGGTACGTGGACGACGGTCCACACCTAGTAGCGGGGCAGTGCGCCGGAAGGGGCAAAGCACCTGCTGTGAACAGGCCAGGCTGGTGAAAACGGTCAAAGTTTCCATACCCATAGCGAAGTGGGGTGGGGATCAGACCGTAGGTTTCAAAACTGAGTGGCTGATAGGTACTACGGACAGTCAGCCGCTTGGGGTCCTGACTTGATGATGGACTATGAGATCTCTATCGACTGCGTCACCGGCCGGTCAGATGAGCATTATGACCTGATTGGCATAATGCATCTGGTTCAATGTACAGTCAGGCCACAATAAACCGAAACCGAATGCGTTAGTAGGTGAGTTGTGCTTCTGTGATCAGCAGGTTTGAAAAGAACCACTGGGAAGCAGAGGGGTAAGGGGTGTCGATTCAGAGGAATCTGGACTGTCACTCCTAAGATTGGAAAGGGACCCACCCTTAAACTGCACCTGAAGGTAAAATAAGGGGACTTCTTCCGTTCATGAGAGGAGACCTTACCGCCGGAAGTGGAGACATGCATCTCTGTTGGGGGAGAGGGGCCGGCATCGGACAAGGCAGCCCTAAGAAAGGAGGTGGTTGTTCCGATGTAGCGGACTACCTAAACCTTATGGGGAGAGGTGCATCTAAGTAGGGGAAGGAGTGCATCCGAACGGGAGCAGGGTACTCTTAACTGGAAGGAGGTTGAAAGGGTCAAAGTGGTAAAAGTGGGAGTCTATACCCGGTTAGTGGGTCGAAATTTTATTATTAAATATATGACTGAGTTCGCCGCGATGAGGACTCTGTATGGCGCGGTAGATTAGGAGAAATATGGGGTTTTGGCTTGTGAACACCAGAGGATGTTCGGAGAATACATTTTAAGATACTGGTCTTGTTCTATAACTTCATGGCGGACGACGGTTGGTCATGGGGAAGGCAGGACAGTATAGTGAAGTCGGCATACACGGGGTCTTGATGGTTGATAGCGTTGCGCCATGTAATCGACGCCTCGTACGGGGGGTCGGTTTGTTTGTATAAATGTATTTGTGTAAATGTATGTGATCATAGCAAGCTTGGCCGGGTTGTTATGTTGTTAAACGTGGATCAGAACAGTATACGAGTCTGAAGCGAGTCATATTGGAAGTTGGGGCTAGCTAGCTTAGCTGTGGAGGTAGCCATGGTAATCTATGGACGTTACGGTGGCGATGTTTAAGATTTGATGAAAGGTTGTGTGAGCAATTGTCGTCGAGAAGCGAGTCGAGTGGTACGCTGATGTGATTGTGGCCGTATTAATGGTTATATTTGATGCGGTAATAATTGTGTACGATGGTTGTGGAGATGGGTGTCGCCGGTTGATGACGTGATAGTGTTGAGAGGAGTTTTTGAACATTCTGGCTGTGGAGCCAGGCGGAGAAAGGGTAGGAGAAATGGTTTATGATTCGTTTTGGACTGTGTAACGGCACTTGTTATCATAGGATGTGTTAATTTCTTTTAATATAGTTTGTTGTTAAAACATGTGTGAGTTGTTTAGAGTTAGATTAGTACTGAGCGGACTGAATGAATGTGCGGATCCCGAACGCGTGTGGGGCATCACATAATGCGCGGATCTTGGAGTGTTGGACCATCACATCAGGCTGGCTAGGCTATTAGCTTGCGTGGGGCTGTTTTGTGAAATTGCGGGCAACATGTATGATGATTAGAGTTTTGGAAGTGACTGTTAGGAAGTGTTAGAGAGCGCGGTGGATGTCGTTGCATTGTATTAGGACGAAACGGAGTGTTTTGTGGTGATAGTTGTACGTTGTCGCGATACACATCGTTTGCGCTTTGCACCGTTTGCGCTAGTGCGCATGCGCGGATCGCTGTTTTTCATTAATTCGCTCAAGGGAAAACGGGTGAGTTTATATTTAGCTTTGTGTTATATGGTTGTATTTGTATATTGTACATTGTATTTTTGTGTAAACAGGGGAAGAGATGTAACATGTATGGTGGTTAGATTAGGGGGAATAGTCAGTAAAGGTTTACTTAGGCTGCAAACAATGCAGTGAGCCTATCGAGGGGAAATGAAATAATGGATACATTGCCTATGATAAAGCTGAAGTTCACAAACTAGCTACTCTGGGTGATTGTATTGTTAATATTAGGAACATACATAATACACATTGGACACAGGTGTATATTCTTGACCAAAGGGGGGAGTTTGAGAGTAGCTATAGGCTGAATTTGATAAGATGTTCTACACTAGAAATACATGTTGCTTGCAGTAGAATCAATTTGTCACATGTGAATGAAGAAAGGAAGTATTTGGAACTAACTACTAATAATGTTTTTCTAAGTGAGTGATGCTTATATTTGTAATATGCATGAATATTGTTGTGTAAAACCGTGATGTTGGAATCTGTTGATGCTTGCTTTAATGACACTGTTGATTTAAATAGGATAATGTTTGTATTAATGTTTGCTGCAAGTCTTTAGATCATGGGGATGATAATTTAATGATGTAGGCTTGTTGGGGTATATTTTGTTGCATTGCTATGTTGAAATCTGTTGATGCTTGTGTAATTGGTTAAATCTTTGTAAATCTGTTGATTTGCATAGGCTAAATGTTTTATATTGGAATTTGATACAAGCCCAGTCATGGAGCAGGATAATTTAGTGACGAGGGACTTGTTTATATGCTGTTTTGATGACTGAGTGATTGTGTTTTTGTAGTAATTATAATAATTTGCTGTTTAAGTCTGTAATTTTTCTGTGTTTGGCTGTTGGGAAAACAGGCAAGAATGTGTTAATTTACCTCTGGGGGGGGGGGGGTTGCCTTCCCCCTAGAAGTGTAGGAATGTGTTGCTTTTAATCTCCAGGGGACAGCTGCCTCTGGGGGATGAAAGATGTAAATTAACCCATGGTTGCTTTGCAGGAAATGATAAGGCCAATAAGGTCTAAATAGAGAATGTGGGCTCAGGTCACGGGAAACTACGGGGGATGCTGGAACCTGTTGTTTATGGTCACTGTTACGCTCACAAAAGAGAGCCTATCTTTACAACAGGAAAGAGGTCACAGGTGAAGATAGGGGAGAACAGGCAAAGTGAGATAACAGATGGAGGTATTTTTACAACAGGGGACATAGAAAGTGGGCAGGAAGGTGAGACAGGAAAGTGCTAATTCAGGACAGCTGAGTGAGTGGGTGGGAACATCAATAGGATGGCCAGTTCAGCCGCAGTTATGACGTTGAATGACTAACTAATTGATTAGAAGGAATAGCGTTAGACTCTCAGGGTACTAGGAATGCTTTGAGATTCTATCGTTGAGAGGGAGTTCCTAGACTCTTTCTGGCAGTGGGTAAGAATACAGTAGGGAGGCTGTAGTGCAGAGATTGAGTGTAGATTGTGTTAGCAGGAAGGTTACGAGCAGGAAAGGAAGGGGAACTAACCAGTGTATGTCTGTGGTTGATTAACGAGTTGTATGAGAGAGAGTTGAAAGTATTTGTTTGTGATATGTGTGATATATGTTGGAAGCGAAAGCGGTTGAAGTGATCAGAGTGACTGTGGATGATTGAGTGTGGTCTGTTTTTGTCTATGTTTTTTTCTTTTCAGTGAATGATTGAGGCTGGTGGTGACAGGTAGTAAACCGAGTCTGTTATCTAGTTAAGGCCTAACAATAGACATGATGTTAGATCTTGTGGTAAGCCAACTGACCACTTTTAGTATAAGCCATATCTAGTTATAGTTAAGACAGTAGGGACGATAATAAGTAGTTTTGTTTCTTTTACGTGATTTTGTTTCTTTTGAATCACTGCCTGGGAACTCAATATACGTATGGATGATATTGAATTGTAATGGTTGATTAATTTTAGTTTTTCTTTCCTTTCTGAGAACTTTAATTTTCAGGATTGTATGTGTTGTATAGCTGTGAGATATTGATTGGAAGAGTTTGTTTTGTTTAAGTTAACGGCCACTGTTGTGTGCTCAGAAAATTTATGGATGAGGTATTGAATTTAGATTTTTTGTTTTCTTTTCTATTTTTATGATGATGAATGAAAAGGATGAGTGCATGTGGTGTTTGAAGCGTGTTATTTTTGTTCCTTTGGTGTTTTTGAATATGCGTGGAGGTTTCATGTGTGTGGAGGCCACAACAGAGTGGTGTTTGTTTATTGAAGTGTGTGGCTTTGTTTGATTTTTTTCTTTTATTTCCAAACTATGTTTTTCATGATCTGGTGGGAGAGTACGGGTGAAGGCTGAGATACGTCGGGACAGGGTGACAACAAGAGCTAAGTAGTTCCGTCACATTTGCATATGGATTATCAATGGCTCCTCTTACAAGTATGCTGAGATATTGTGTAAAAGAAGTTGCTGTGTGCTTTGTTTCTTCACAGCTCAGTCGAGGGGGGGATTGCAGATCAACTCGGAGGACACATGAATACATTACATTAGAAATACACGGTACAGTGTCACTTCAGTTTTCCTGTTTCTTTTCAGTCCAATAGGTGGTCAATTACCAAATTGTGGTGGGAGAATTATTGTATGCATTCACCCCCGTCTCTACAGAACCCCATGCGGGTGGGGCCGGGTTGTAATAACTGAACAGATGGGGTTTGGGAAAGATGTCCAGGCTAAAAGACTCGATAGATACTGATGGGCTTTGTTTTGTGCACATGTGATTTGGTAGGACGCACAAACAAAGGGCGGACAGATTAAGACACAACGTAGGGATAAGAAGAAGCATACACATAGATAGATTACGGAGTGAGGATAGGTAGTGAAATCTTTTTTCATTGAGTATCTGCTTCCCCCGACCGAGCTGGGCTGTGGAGACCAAGTTGGTAAGGTTTTATTTCCATTATATGGTCATAAAAGGGGGGAGGATAGAGGATAGATGGGAGAACCAGTTGATGAATTATGCAAAAATGTGGTTGAACTATTGTTTAAGAAAGAATTAACAGGAGAAGAAAATATGAATGAAATCATATAAAAGAATGTGGGAACAAACTTTCATGTAGATTAAGGAAATTGGGTTTTAAATTTGTGATTTATTATATTTTAATGTGTAATTTTTAGATTAAAGATTGTTTTAATTGTTTTCAACAAACCCAAAAGTTGTTGTTTAAAAGGTGGGCCTCTGCCTTGAGGAGCAAAAATCCAAAGTATGATATGTACCAAAGAATAATGAAAAAATTTAGAAGAAATTGAGAAAAATTGGAACAAATTATGATTTTTGTTATTGTGTTAAATATTGTATGGTTAGTATGTATAGAAAATCAAGTCAATGTACTGTTTATGACAATGTGAATTGTCAGAGTGAGGAATGTGGTAATATTGACATTGAATTTCATAACTAATATGTGTGAATAATTAGAGAATCCATAATGTAAAAGCAGGGCTTAGCCAAAAGTGATATTATTGGTTTTAGACAGACATTCCCAACCCCCACGCGAACAGATGTAATCAGGTGAGACTGTATGTAAATAAGTCACACCCCACAGAGGGGACGGTTACTCACTCTACTAGGAGAGAGCAGCTGGTCTAACAAGAGATTAGAGGTCACAGAAAATATAATTACATTATACTAGATTAGAATGAAAAACAATATTGGAATAATAACAAGATCATAGTAACCATATCAATTTAGAAGGTAACTTACAAAGAAGATTTGAATACCATTTTAGGAATGTCAAAACTGGTTAAGTAATCAAGCTATTTCCTTTAAATCATAGTTGTAATGCAAGTGTCAGTCTGGTAAATAAAGGTTGGTGCGGTCTCCTATGATGTTTGGTATCAGCCTAGAAGCAATGACTGTACTGGGGTGATATTAGAAATCTATAGGTCATTGCAGGAACTATATATATGGGAAAATCAAAATGGTACATGAAGGAATGTTGAAGTGTTTGATGCATTCAGAGGAGACACAGGCCTCTGTCCAACTGAGAGGCCACAGCCCAAAGGGGGGTCCACCGACACCAACCCCCACACGACAAGGACATGTTGGGGCAGATCAGCCCCAACAGGAAGACCAACTGTTTTTAGATACATGTGATTGGTTGAACCAGTTTAAAAATAGTGAGGTCATTTAAACCTATAAATATTAGATCAGTACAGTTAGTTGGGAGGCCAGAACAGATGCACCCATACCCAGGGGGTCTTTCTGAGCCTCCACCTCTCCACAGACTGCTACTTTGCCCTACGTGAGTAAAACTGTATATGAAATAATCACTGTTTGTGATAACTAGTACTATAGTCTATTCCATTGATAACATGACTACTTTATATGTGCAAACCTGTCTTGATGTGAGGCTATTTGATTATGTAAACCTCATCAACCCTTTTGTACAATCATGTCTTATGATGAATAATTCCTGTACGTACCTGATTGCTTATCCACCTTTGGCCGCTCGGCAAATAAATGAGTTTGGACCATAAGTTCCTCTTTTGTCTGGCTACACAAGTTATTTCTCATCTGACTAAGTCAGGGGAGGACCATGTTTCTATCACTCTCCTTCCCTCCTTACAGATAGCAAACTCATTGTGCTGTAATTAACCTTAGATATTGTGAATATACCACACTATTCTCCTCCACGTCCATGATGATGCCGGGGTACACGTCATCGTCATACTTGACAACACACCACTTTCCAATGTAAGTGCTGTCGACTGCCTCTGGTCGCCATGGCGTCTCTCTGTTCTGCGTTGGGGGCGTCACTGGAACTCCATTTAGGGTAGAAACTTTTAGTTCAAAGCAGGCACAATCCAGTCGATCATCTTGCCTCTGACAGAAACAGCTGATGTCCCTGTACTTGATTTGCCCAGGTAAGAGGCTGATTACCTGGTGCATCCTCATTGTGCCCTTAACAGGAGTCAGAGCAGGGATCTGAGGCGAGAAGAGATGATATACAGTACTAGTATGAGATATAATATTCAAAATAGAGATATTATTATTATTATTATTAATATTATTATTATTATATTCATTAGAGCAAGAGACAGACAGACAGAGGCACTTTATTACGTGTGAATGTTTTTGCAGGGGTTGGGGGCATCTTTACCTCTGTCTTTGCTTCAATTTCATCTGCACTGACAAAGAAGAGCTCCACTGTGGATTCCAGTCCCCTCAGTTTTTGAAATAGAGTGAGGGCATCTGGAACATCTTCCCCCAAGCGCACAATCCGGTCAGCTGACCGCTTCAGTGTCCCTCCGATTCCATCTGGAGCTCCTTTGCAATGGCTGGCCTCAAAGAAATTCCACGACAGGTCTTTGAAACCATGCCTGAATGGCTCAGTTGACAGGAGGTAGAAGTTGCCCTTCTGTTTGTACTGGGTTGCTGGGCCATCACTGAAGAAGTGAAGCCTCTCCACCTTTGGGTAATTGGCCTTCACCATCTCCAGGACAGGCTCCAGGTGGGCCCAGATCGCTGGTGGGTCATGTCTTCACGAGGGCGAGATAGAACAGAATGATATTGGTGTCTGTTCAGTGGTGTACAGCACACCGGTGTGCAGCGTTGCCTGTTGGTGGGATCCCCCAAAATGCACTGACTGGATCTCATTGTGATACTTGCATGAGTAATTTTCACTGAAATCGATGTGGATTAGGCACTCATTTTCTTGGAGGCTTTCCCGTAGCTTTCTGTCAGCACCATATTGCCACCTGGTCTTGAAAATTACTGACCAGTTCTGCTTCTGTGCTGTGCACCTCCTTCTTAAGGGTAATTGTCTTCCTCTCTTCCTCACCTGTCCTTTCAACAGACCATTGTACAACTTGTACAATTTCCTCTGTGGCTGCTTTGAAGGTTGGGTGAGCGTTGAGACGGCACTCTTTGCAGTCACCATAGGCGCAGGCTTTGATTCCAGTGGCACAGACAGTGCGGTCAGCCATCTCCTCAATGTTCTTGGAGTCCACAATCCCATGGCTGTAGAGGGTGTTAGCCATGAACTGGAGATTTTTGCCCGTTTTGCACTGGCACGTGGCCCGATCTGCATCAGTAGGGGCCACGACCCAAAATGGCCAACATGCACAAAACATACAGTAGGAGACATTGTCTGATTTTTCAGATGGAATTCTCCTATGAAGGTTCTTTAATGTGTCAGTAAGCAGTCGCTTCTGCACAGTGGCGGACTCAGGCTGTTTGAAGGGCAGGGGCGAAAAGAAAAAAAAGGCACCTACTGCACAACATGGGACCCCATCAGTGAGCAAAAAGCTATGATGCGTCATGTATGGTGAAATAGTCTTCATCCTTGATTAAGATTAACATTAGAATAACATAGACAATCCAGATTAATAGTATAACCACACCTCTATGATAAAAACACACAGGAAACAATACACCTTTCAAATGTTTATTTCACCTCATTGTCATGGTGTTTGAAAAGTAGATTTATCATGGTGTTTGAAACTTAGATTTATCAGGGTGTTTGAAAAGTAGATTATCAGGGTGTTTGAAGGCCAAAACCATTGCTGCAGTGGTACATTTCTTAATACTAAAGATATCAGTGAGGAATATAAAAAGGGCATTTTAGCGTGATGTTTTCAACTGTGGGGGCACATGATCAAGTTTTGGGGGCACCAATGGGCACGTCCTCTAGTTTTTTCCACTCAAAAGGGCACTTTAGGTTTAGCGCGATGTTTTCAACTGTCAGATTCAGATTCAGATGACTTTATTCACCATATTGTATACAGTGATGGGCAAGCTACTTGGAAAATGTAGTAAGCTACACTACAAGTTACTCTTGATTAAATATAGCTCAACTACAATGGAAGCTATCCCCAGATAAATGTAGCAAGCTACACTACAAGAACATGGCAAAAATAGCTAACTACATCGGCACTACTTTTTTTTTTTTTTTTTTTTTACTTCATGATCAGGTTTCCACCAAACAAATAGGCAGGCAAAAAAAAGTTCAGTTTGATTGTTTATTATAAAACTGAAACAAGCCCTCCAACTATGCTAATATGTCTATACTACTATGTACTCAGAGTATAACACTCAAGCTTGACACTGCTAGACAAACAATACTACTTATCCTTGTGTTATGGTTTGTAACCGACCCCAATCGCACAACACAAGACAGGTATGAGAGTAAGCCAAGAACTGGGCATTTATTGAATACAACAGAAAAGCGGCACTGTCCCTTTAAGGGAGAACACAAAATACTGGAAAACAAGAACTTGGGAAAAATAGGCACTGTGCCTTTAAGGGGGAACACAAAACACTGGAAAACAAGAACTAGGGAAAAAGGGCAATGTGCATTTAAGAGGCGAGCTGGCTAAGGGGAAGGCTAAGGGAAAGGCTAAAGGACAGGGCCAGGGCAAGGGACAGGGCAGGAACAGGGGCACTGGAGAGGGGAACAGGAACAGAGGCCCGCGGGGGCGGGCTGGAGACAGGGACAGAGAAAACAGGGTTAAGGCCTTGGACAGGGCGAGGGACAGGGGCACTGGAGAGGGGAACAGGGAACAGAGGCCCGCGGGGGCGGGCTGGAGACAGGGGCAGAGAAAACAGGGTTAAGGCCTTGGACAGGGCGAGGGACAGGGGCACTGGAGAGGGGAACCGGGAACAGAGGCCCGCGGGGGCGGGCTGGAGACAGGGGCAGAGAAAACAGGGTTAAGGCCTTGGACAGGGCGAGGGACAGGGGCACTGGAGAGGGGAACCGGGAAGGGGCTAGCAGAGGGAAGGGGTAGCTGCCAGGGCACTGATAGCTACAGGGCCTATGCTAGCTGTACTGCTACATTAACATAGAGGCTGCGCTAGCTGCCGGAGCTAGGCTAGCAGACAGGGCTGGAACAGGGGCACTGGAGAGGGGAACAGGGAAGGGGCTAGCAGAGGGAAAGGGTAGCTGCCAGGGCACTGATAGCTACAGGGCCTATGCTAGCTGTACTGCTACATTAACATAGAGGCTGCGCTAGCTGCCGGAGCTAGGCTAGCAGACAGGGCTGGAACAGGGGCACTGGAGAGGGGAACAGGGAAGGGGCTAGCAGAGGGAAAGGGTAGCTGCCAGGGCACTGATAGCTACAGGGCCTATGCTAGCTGTACTGCTACATTAACATAGAGGCTGTGCTAGCAGCCGGGGCTAAGCTAGCAGACTGGGGCCATGCTGGTAGTAGAGGCCTAGCAAGCTGCAGGGGAGCTAACGAGGCTAACAAGGAAGCTACAGGGGAGTCAACAGGCTAACAGGGGAGCTAACAGGGAAGCTAACAGGGGAGTCAACAGGGGAACTAACAAGGCTAACAGGGGAGCTAACAGGGGAGACTAAATAGGCTAACAGGGGAGCTAACAGGGAAGCTAACAGGGGAGCTAACAAAGAAGCCAACAGGGGAGACTAGGGCCAGAGCTGCTTACAGGGATGGAGTAGGAGGGCGCAGGCTAGACGTCTGGAGTGGGGCGCGTCGGCTTGGAGAACGCGCCGGTTCGGAGAGCGCGCCGGCTCGGAGAGCGCATCTGGCGCGGGGTCTGGAGTGGTGCGCGTCTGCTTGGAGAACGCGCCGGTTCGGAGAGCGCATCTGGCGCGGGGTCTGGAGTGGTGCGCGTCTGCTTGGAGAACGCGCCGGTTCGGAGAGCGCATCTGGCGCGGGGTCTGGAGTGGTGCGCGTCTGCTTGGAGAACGCGCCGGTTCGGAGAGCGCATCTGGCGCGGGGTCTGGAGTGGTGCGCGTCTGCTTGGAGAACGCGCCGGTTCGGAGAGCGCATCTGGCGCGGGGTCTGAGTGGTGCGCGTCTGCTTGGAGAACGCGCCGGTTCGGAGAGCGCATCTGGCGCGGGGTCTGGAGTGGTGCGCGTCTGCTTGGAGAACGCGCCGGTTCGGAGAGCGCATCTGGCGCGGGGTCTGGAGTGGTGCGCGTCTGCTTGGAGAACGCGCCGGTTCGGAGAGCGCATCTGGCACGGGGTCTGGAGTGGTGCGTGTCTGCTTGGAGAACGCGCCGATTCGGAGAGCGCATCTGGCGCGGGGTCTGGAGTAAGTAAGTAAGTAAGTAAGTAAGTAAGTAAGTATTTATAAAGCACCTTTCATACATGTCATGTAGCTCAAAGTGCTGTACACAATTATAGGCATATATAACGATAAAAGCAATAAAGTCACAGTGATCAGTTAAGATCAATGTTTAAAAAAAAATATAATAATAATAATAATAATAATAATAGTAACGTAAAAATGAAAATAACGTAAAAACAGTCATTTGCTTACCAGTTTGGGAGAACAGGTCCGCACAAACATTTCCGCTCAGTGGCAACCGGAAGTGCACTAAACCAATGCACTTGTATGGTAGGTAGCAATGTTTAGCTCTTATAACGCTAGTGTAGTTACGTTTTTATCAGTGGTCATAGTTGGGTCCATAGTGCTTTACCAAGTCCCATGGATCCATCAGTGGCCGTGTATTGTGGTAGAAAGAAAGAAAAAGAAAAACGTAGAAAGAAAACAGTCTAAAGTTTGAAAGTTTGGGAGCTCCGCAAAAACACGACCGTTCAGCTCAGAAGCTGAGGCGTGTCAAAAACGTTTGAAAAACTGGAGGCGTGTCTCCTATGTACCCGTTCCTTCATCTAAAAAGTTTGAAAGTTTGGAAGGTCCGCAAAAACACGACCGTTCAGCTCAGAAGCTGAGGCGTGTCAAAAACTTTTGAAAAACTGGAGGCGTGTCTCCTATGTACCCGTTCCTTCATCTAAAAAGTTGGGTCCACAAGGCTTATCCTAGCCTCATGGATCCATCAGGTTTTTCCAAGCCATAACTATTTGTAAGCTAGACTGTATAGGTACGTTTTTAATTTTCCTTTAAAAATGTGTATAGAGCTGGCGTTTCTGATGTGTGTTGGTAGTGTGTTCCATAGTTTTGGGGCATAGTTGGCAAATGCCATACTTCCTATCCTTTTTTGGTTTCTGGGCGTGTCTAGTAAACCTGTAGTGGATGACCGTAGCGTTCTTGAGGGCAGATAACTAACTAGGGAATTTGCTATGTATTTTGGGCCTTGCTCATTAAGAGCTTTATATGTTAGGAAAAGGACCTTAAAATCAATTCTATGAGTTATTGGAAGCCAGTGCAGAGTGGCCAGGACTGGAGTGATATGTTCTCTTCTCCTTGTATGAGTTAGTAATCGAGCTGCAGAGTTTTGGATAAGCTGAAGCTTCCCAATGGTTGCTTTGGGAAGACCAGTGAACAGTGCATTACAATAGTCAAGCCGACTTGATACAAAAGCATGAATAAGTTTCTCTGCATCCTTTTTATTTACGAAAGGTCTTACTTTCGCTATGTTTCTTAGGTGGAAGAATGACGTTTTCATGGCCTTATTTATATGAGACTTAAAGGTCAGGTCTGAGTCCAAGATGACACCTAGGCTTGTAACCTCAGTCTTTACATAGGATGACAGACTCCCCAGGTTTTTATAAAGCACTTCCCTTTTCGCTTTTGGGCCGATCAATAGGATTTCGGTCTTGCTTTCGTTTAATTTTAGGAAGTTATTGTTCATCCACTTGTTTATTGCTAACAGACAATTTGTAATGGACTGTATGGCTGTAGTGTTATTTGGTTCTGCGGAGATATATAGTTGTGTATCATCAGCATAACTATGGAAGCATACATTGTGGTCTCGAATGATGTCCCCGAGGGGCAGCATATATAGTGAGAAGAGTAATGGACCAAGGCAGCTTCCTTGTGCGACTCCAAAATTGCTGTCATGTTCCTCGGATACATTGTCTCCAAGCTTAACATAGAACCTTCTCCCCTTAATGTATGTTATGAGCCAATTTAGTACATGATCGGAAAAGCCAACCAGTCTTTCAAGACGACTGATCAAGATATTATGGTCAATCGTATCGAACGCTGCACTAAGGTCCAATAGGACAAGAATTGAGACTTTGCCAGCATCGGAGTTTAGCCTGAGGTCGCTAACTATTTTGGTAAGGGCAGTTTCAGTGCTGTGATTTGTTCTGAAACCTGATTGTAGTTCCTCCATGATGTTATTATCTTTGAGAAAGGAGTTTATTTGTACTGAGACTATCTTTTCTAATATCTTGCTGATAAATGAAGGTTCGATATCGAGGATCGAGGCAGGAGGTGGCGGAATTACACTCAGAGACAATCTTACAGAGGTCAGGTAATGTAATACATGTGAATTCCCCCATAGTTATCTCAGGTGGGGTTTCACTCAGAGCCAGATCTATATCAGCGGTAATGCTTGCTCTAATCAATGATATTTTTTCATTAAAGTGCGCGTCTGCTTGGAGAACGCGCCGGTTCGGAGAGCGCATCTGGCGCGGGGTCTGGAGTGGTGCGCGTCTGCTTGGAGAACGCGCCGGTTCGGAGAGCGCATCTGGCGCGGGGTCTGGAGTGGAACACTGGAATACCTCCCGTAGAGAATTAGAGAGCGCAGTACTGTGTCCCACTCCAGGCAAACGGCGACAGGTGGCGAAGGCTTGCACCTCGTCTCACGCCGGAGATGAAACAGCATACAGACAGATAGGGAATCTCCCGTAGGAGCCTACAGATAGAGAATCTCCCGTAGGAGTTTGCAGAACGACCCGACGAGGACTGGGGGGAAGATCGAGCTATTTAAAGCCCACTGGGGCGCTAATTAGAACACACATCAGGTGCGAGATAGTAATTGATACTTGACTAGAAGTGTGTGTTCGGCACGGACCAATCAAACACATTGATGACAGGTAGTCCAAGGGTGTGGGCTGCTGAAGAGCAGACGAGTAAATGAACGCGAGGGTGGGGGCTGGAGAGGTGAGGAGACAGGGAATCAAAGGTCCAGGGAACAGGAATTAAAGGTCCAGGGAAGAGGCGAACCTCACACCTTGGCTGCTAGCCTGCTAGATATGTACCACTCCTGCTGACTTGTTGTACACAATTTGTAAGTTGCTTTGAATGAAAGCGTCAGCTAAATGACCAAATGTAATTAAATATGTAACTCACAAAACATTCCATGGCCCCAAAATCATGTGGGGACCCCCCCTGGGGGTCCTGAACCACAGGTTGAGAACCACTGCTCTAGGTGATCTTTTCCCTCTCAGTGTATATTTAATGTTAGTTTGTTTTTTCTTTTCCTCCACCCCCATAATATTGTTCATTTTCTGCCTACAGTGAAACATGATAGCAGCTGCTGTCGACAAAAAGTGCACTGACTTGTGTGCTGTTTGGAAACAGTTGACAATGTTTATGTAAAGGTTTTCATCAGCTCACCTGAATATGTGTTCTCAAGTTAGTGCTGGTCGTGTGGGAAGTTGAGAGAGAGCAGCTTTGTTTTTGGCTGACACAATAAACACCTAAACATTATGTTTTAGGCGTTTTTTCAGTCAAACTCATACATTTTTCCAGATAGGGCCATGGAGAGGCATTGTTGTTATTGACATCATCATCTTCATCAATGCCATCAGCCCTGGAAACGTCGAATCCCTCTGCCATTTTGCGCGGACTAGTTCATGTAATCTGTTAAATTGCATTCATTCATTCAGTGGTCTGTTTTGATTTGCACTTCCTGATTTGCGGAGCTGGAGTCCCGCCCTATCCTGCCTCTGATTGGCCTACCCGTAATGTTTTGGCCTAACCTTATCCAATTGTGAGTCGTCATACTCATATCTAAACCAACCAACCCAATCATAGTGGGTTTTCTGCAGGGAGTTATTTTTTTTTCACGAATCTTTATGTCTGTTTCTCCGGATAGTAGCGTGTAGCGTTTCCTCACGCTACGTCACTACTTCGTTCTAAAAATAGCTGCACTACAGAGAACACTACTTGGTTCAAAAGTAGCGACGCTACCATCACGCTACTGAGAATTGTAGTTAAGCTATGTAGCTTCGCTACTTGTAGCTAGCTACTGCCCAACACTGATTGTATATACAAATGGAACGTGATTCGACATTACAGTGCATGATTTTTTTCACAAATAGGAATAACATAATAAATACATAAGTGCAAAAACAGGACAGAACAGTGAGACAACAATAAGACAGTAAAAGTGCAGTGGTTGGGGACATGGATACAGTGCAGCACAGTTCAAGTCCAGAGGTCTGTGGGGGCACATGGCCAAATCTAGACCATTGGAGGGGCACATCCTCTAGTTTTTTCACTCAAGGGGCACTTTTGCGTGATGTTTTTCAACTGTGGGGGCACATGGTCAAGTTTAGACAATTGGAAGGGCACCAATGGGCACGTCCTCTATAATTTGTGCCACTCAAAAGGGCACTTTTGCATGACATTATTTAACCGTGGGGCACATGGTCAAGTTTAGACCATTGGAAAAGCACCAATAGGGCACACCCTCAAATTTTTTGCCACTCAAAAGGGCACTTTAGCGCACGTTTTTCAACCGTGGGGGCACCAGGGGGGGCAATCGCCCCCCTCCCCACCCCTGAGTCAACCAGTGCTTCTGCATCTTCTCCTTCCTCACAGTTATGGTCTGCTTCCGCCCAGTTGTCATACGACTGACATCGTCACGAATAAAGAAGGTACGGATATTGGCTTTACTCTCTGCTCTCCTTGAACTCTTCCTTCTCTGAAAGGTGGTCAGGTCTGCATCCCTGTTCAACTTATCCCTCTTCTTGGAGAATCCAAGAGCACTACAAGCGAATGACAGGAGTCTGTATTTTTTTAATAGCCTACCACATGTCACTTTGGCTATCGTTTGCTTCACCCTTTCTCTTCTTGAGGCTTTGTAAGACTGAGCAATGTCCGCAACTAAGGCAGAGTGAAATGTAAGGGTCTTAAGTTGCGGACATAAGGAGTGACGTTCTGATTTTGAAGCATCTGATTCACCAATGCACGTGGGGATGAGGAGCTGGTCTTACACCTTGAGTATCTTTTTTTATATGTTTCCTTCATTCTCATCTCTCTATCCAGTTGGGCTTTTAAGAGGGCTATCTCCTGTTGGATCCTTCTCCTTACATGTTTTGCCCTCTTTTCACATTGAAGGCTTTGCCTAAAACAGAAGAAACAAATGATAATAAATCCTGACTTATATTAACTCTGCATTTTTTAAAAGCTCACAAAAGTCTTAAAAACAACAGTGCATTTTATTCTCAATGTACAGTACATGTCCTTTTATTACAAACTTGCTCAAACCTTGAAGGCTGAATCTCTGGAGTTGCAGGGGGGGTGTTCTGTGATTATCTCGCCCTGGCTGCTTTCTTTACCTCCCTCCATTTATTCCTCCTTGCCCTTTTCTCTCTCTCACCAACTTCATTGATACCAGTCTTTATGCCTTTCTCTCTGTCCCTTCTCCATTTTTCTCTCACTTTCTGAAGGTATTGCTGTCTTCTCTCTGGGTCAGCATCACAGCATGCTCTGTAATGTAACGTGCTGCACTTAGTGGGGATGCCATTCCTAAACAAATGCATGCATTTCCTTTAGATAATACCAGTGGAGGGTGCTGACCAAATCTTTAGGTGAAGCACAAATTATTATATTATATTATATATTAAATTATATTTTTTAAACATCCCCAACGCTGCAACACCCCCATTCCTCCCAGGTGTCAGGCTCCTCATTCGCTTCCATTCATTTTGGGACCATGTTTAAATATCATACTTGTCATACTGAAGTATAAACAAACTATACTGCTGTGACGATTTCAATAACACAGACATAACACAAATTATTATATTATATTATATATTAAATTATATTTTTTAAACATCCCCAACGCTGCAACACCCCCATTCCTCCCAGGTGTCAGGCTCCTCATTCGCTTCCATTCATTTTGGGACCATGTTTAAATATCATACTTGTCATACTGAAGTATAAACAAACTATACTGCTGTGACGATTTCAATAACACAGACATAACACAAATTATTATATTATATTATATATAAAATTATATTTTTTAAACATCCCCAACGCTGCAACACCCCCATTCCTCCCAGGTGTCAGGCTCCTCATTCGCTTCCATTCATTTTGGGACCATGTTTAAATATCATACTTGTCATACTGAAGTATAAACAAACTATACTGCTGTGACGATTTCAATAACACAGACATAACACAAATTATTATATTATATTATATATTAAATTATATTTTTTAAACATCCCCAACGCTGCAACACCCCCATTCCTCCCAGGTGTCAGGCTCCTCATTCGCTTCCATTCATTTTGGGACCATGTTTAAATATCATACTTGTCATACTGAAGTATAAACAAACTATACTGCTGTGACGATTTCAATAACACAGACCAGTCAATGAGTCAATGGTATGCAAAACTGTACATTGGAATATCTAACATGTATTTACCACCTTCCTCTGCACGAGGCCACAGATGGGTTTCATGTAACACAAGGACAATGAATGAATGAATGAATGAATGAATGAATGAATGAATGAATGAATGAATGAATGAATGAATGAATGAATGAATGAATGAATGAATGAATGAATGAATGAATGCATGAATGAGAGAGAGAGACAGAGAGAGACAACGGCGGGTTTATATTAACACAACAGAACTGAATGAGAGAGAGAGACAGAGAGAGACCATGGCGGGTTTATATTAACACAACAGAACTGAATGAGAGAGAGAGTGTGTGAATGAATGAATGAAAACTTTATTTAACAGATTGCAGAATGGGTACAATACAGTACGGCTCAATACACACAATTGTTAAGGGGATGCAGACCTGAGAAAGACGTTTGTCTTGTTTCCATCAGGGTCCCCCATTTTCAATTCATATAGACATTTATGACATACACAACATACATGGCATTTATGGCATAGGGACATATAAGTATTTAGTACTGATACATGAATGAATGAATGAATGAATTAATGAATTAATGAATGAATGATGAATGAATGATGAATGAATCAAAACTGTATTTAACAGATTGCAGAATGGGTACAATACAGTACGGCTCAATACACACAATTGTTAAGGGGACGCAGACCAGAGAAAGACTTTCGTCTTGTTTACATCAATTCAGTGCCACATACACACAGTCCTCATATCCCTCCTAGTCCTAGTTACACACAGTCATCATTATCCCTCCAATACAATACGCACAACACAACAGACTAACTCGTCTTGCTCAATACTTGTTTATGAGTTTTAAGAGACAGCACTGTAATCTCTCTCAACCAAAGCTCTACTAGTTAACAAAGATCTCGCGGGCGGAGCCAGGCGTTCATGGGGTGAGACGTGTTTCACGGGAGCTCCCTATTATCGTGCGGAAAACACTGTCACCCCACTAGTCTTTATTTTATTTTTATTTGTTATTGGTCTTTTTGTTGAGTGGTCGAGCATCTACTACTTTCATCGACCTTTTTTCAACTTTTCACGAAGTCGAAGGGAACCAGAGCCATGACCGCTACAGCCGACAAAATGGCACCGAGCCCGTCCTCGCTTTCGCCTGAGATAAGTGAAATTCTCTCGTCGTGACCAAACTCCATGCAGACTTTGAGGTACGCTTCGCTGATGCACAAATGAAAGCGCAGGCGGAACTTTTTGATACCTTCCATCGGGCAATGTCGGAGGAAATCAGGCTGGCGGTAGGTCCGTTGAGAGAAAAGATGGAGTCGCTACACGCTGCCGCCGCAGCTAACGCTAACGAACTAGCTTCGCTAAGGGTTGAGGCCTCTCGACAGGGCGAGAGGGTGGAGGGTCTGGAGTGTTCCCTGCTGGCTAGGCAGGCTGACGTCGCCAAATTACAGTCGGTAATTATGGAAATGCAGTCCAGGGAGAGACGATACAACATCAGGATTGTCGGTGTACCGGAGGGCAGTGAGGGAGGACGTCTCTCGGAGAACATGCCGGAGCTGCTGCAGAAAATACTGGGGAAAGATGTTCTTCCCGACCCGCCCTTATGTGAATCGGCCTACAGAGCGGGCAAGACCAGTCCTGATGTGAGCAAGGAGCCGAGGCCCATCATTGTCAAGCTAAACAGGCTACAGCAGAGAGAACTCATCATGCGGTCGGCCCGGGCCAGAAGGGGGGATCTGGGTCTCGACAATCACAAAGTGACTTCACACCGGAGGTTCAGGCACAGAGGGGCGAATACAAACTGGTCATGGCCAAGCTATGGAAACTGGGCTTGAGGCCTACGCTATTCGCCCCCGCAAGATTGTCTGTGTTATGTAAGGGCGATGACTGTCGCTCATTTTGGTCGTTGGCCAAAGCGGAGGAATATCTCGGGGGGTTGGTCGAGACGGTGGCTTGATAGCTTTGTCGGGTGAGTGGCTTGGCGTTGTGGACCTAAATACATTGTTAGGGCGGACTACTCACAATTGCTTGTTATCAGGCCCAGACAGGCTAACTACCAGCTGCCCATCCGAGCTCTATGGAGGCTAACGAGCTAACTGAACAATGTACATGACAGATTCTAGCGTGCTAGCCGGATTCATCACTAGCTTACGCGCTGGTCTCGGGCTGGCTAGCGGGCTGCGTCTATCGTCTGCGCCGTGACATTCGAGACCCGTTAATGTTTACGTATTTTGGTTGCTGTTGCTGTTCAAAGTGACATTGGTTTGCACAATTCAATGGTGATCGGGTCCTTAACTAACTTCTTGTATGCTTTTATTTATATATCCAGGATGTTTTGAGCTTTGGGCTCCAATAGTAGAAGGTCGGTTGAATATACATATACAATATATGATAACAGGTTGGGTCGGGTATAGTTTTGCTTGCACTCTGGCCATAACCCTCTTTTCCTTTTCTTCTTATTGTCGCTGTTTTTATGTCATCTGTATGCGCGATTTAAATGTGATCCGATTCTGCCTTAGACTATCTGCTGGTATGCTTTAATTTAATTTTGTTTTGAATTTTCCTTTATCCATTTATGCTATGACGTTGCGACATTGATACGCAGACTCTGAGGTAGATGGTTACAGGGTTGATGTTGAGTTATTATATAATAATGGCTATTTTTTCCATTATAGTTGTCTCATGTTAGGGCCAAGGCTCACGGTGGTTCTCGACCGAATATACATACAACATATATGATAACAGGTTGGGTCAGGTTTAGCTTTGCTTGCACTTTAGCCATAACCCTCTTTCCTTTTCTTCTTATTGTCGCTGTTTTAATGACATCTGTATGCGCAATTTAACTGAGATCCGATCCTGCCTTAGACTATCTGCTGGTATGCTTTAATTTGATTTTGTTTTGAATTTTCCTTTATTCATTTATGCTATAACGTTGCGCCATTGATACCCAGACTCGGTAGTAGATGATCACAGGGTTGATGTTGAGTTATTATATAATAATGGCAATTTTTTCCATTATAGTTGTCTCGTGTTAGAGCCAAGGCTCACAGTGGTTTTCGACCGATATCTTTATTGAGATTAATTTTTATTTTTATTTGTGTTTATTGGACTAGTGGGGGTTTAATCAGGGGTTTATCTAGAGGGGGTCGGAGTGGAGAGAGTCTTATTGGATCCATGACTCCAGTGGGTAATGAGAGGAAGATGACCATCCTCAGTGGATGGGGCATAGGGAGGGGATTGGAGAGTGGGTATAGGAGGGTTAATAATAGGACGGGTGGGTTACGGTTTAGAGTAGAAGGAGGGTGGGTTGTAACTGGGGTGGTATTGTTCTGTGTTTTATGTACTGTTGTCTTATATGTGTGTGATTGTTCCTCCTCTGAACTCCTGAGATTGACCGTCTGGGCCCGCCTGGATCAGCGCCTCGAGCCTCAGCCTAGCTGCACTGGTATGTTCTCTACGCATTTAGACAAATTCGACCATGGCTAAATTGAATATTTTAATTTGGAATGCTGGGGGTCTTAACGCCCCTCACAAGCGTGCCAGTGTCCTTTGGTTATTGAAGAGAAGAAATATTGACATTGCTCTCCTTAGTGAGACGCATTTATTGGTAGGTGATGTGTCAAGGCTGGCAAATCGACAATATCATGTTATCTCCTCATCCTCAGCCGATGATAAGACGAAAGGAGTCGTCATAGTTACAAGACGTAACCTTGATATCAAAGTCCTGGACGTGTGGTCGGACAAGGAGGGAAGGATTACTATAGCAAAAGTTGAGTTCTCTCATAGGAAGATGGCAATAATAGCATTGTATGCCCCTAACACATTTGATTCAGCGTTCTATAATACAATCACGAAGAATTTGTTGGAACTTACTGGATACGCTCTCATTGTGGGTGGCAATTTTAATGCGTGCTGGGATGCGGAGATGGATAGGTCCGGGTCCTCTGAAACAAGCGACCAACAACGGTCCTCTAAGGCCCTCAGGATGTGGGCCCAGGACACTGGGCTCACAGACCTATGGCGCATATCCAATCCCACCCTCAAGGATTACTCTCACCTGTCAGCCAGACACAAAACCTTCTCTCGAATAGACTATGCATTCGCGTCCCCTAATATGTTTGATAGTTTCGACGTCTCATTGGTTCCCCTGGCTCTCTCGGACCACAAGGGGATTTTCCTTACGGCAACATTTGGCAGGCTCTCCACGAGAGCTCCCAGATGGCGTTTTAACTCAACCTTGTTAAAGAACGATGATTTCTGTTCT
This sequence comes from Notolepis coatsorum, assembly GCF_963971535.1. Classification (NCBI taxonomy): domain Eukaryota; kingdom Metazoa; phylum Chordata; class Actinopteri; order Aulopiformes; family Paralepididae; genus Notolepis; species Notolepis coatsorum. The sequence continues at coordinate 32,478,466 of NC_140166.1, forward strand.
GAGTTCAGGAGTAAACTAGCTGAATTCTTGCAGATCAACGTTGGCACGGTCGAAGACCCTAGGGTCCTGTGGAACGCATTGAAAGGATTTATCAGGGGTCATGTCACACTTTTCCACACTCTTTCCAGTCTCCAGATCTTCTAGACAGGGTTGTCCTCTGAGCCCAGGACTGTTCGCGCTTTCCCTCGAACCATTGGCCCAATTTATTAGGCAATCGGAGGACATCGTCCCCATAATGGTCAATAATACTTCACACAAAATTGCTCTCTATGCGGATGACCTGCTGATTTTTATGGACGACCCCTCCCGGTCGGCCACAAAATTATTGGGAATAATCGACGACTTTGGTAAAATGTCAGGCTTTAAGATTAACTGGAACAAATAGGCCTGCCTACCTCTTAATGAGCTGGCCAAGGCGGTACAACTACCAGCTGATATCCCCATAGTAGAACATTTTAAATACTTGGGCATAGAGATATTCCCCACGCTGAATCAAACTACTAAGTACAACTTCACGGGTACTTATGATAAAATACGCCAGGATCTAGACAGGTGGTCGTCCCTTCCTAACTCCTTACAAGCCCGGGCTTCCATAATCAAAATGAACGTCCTGCCTAGGATACATTTTGTTAGCTCAATGCTCCCCCTGCCCCCCCCAATAGACCACTGGCGCAAGGTACAATCGATGGTATCTAAATTTATCTGGAATAACAAACGCCAGAGAATCAAAAGGGCTACTACTCAATGTAGGAAACAAGATGGGGGCCTCGCAATCCCTGATTTTAAGCTTTATTTCTGGTCCTTTTCACTGTGACCTCTGATGTGCTGGCTAGACCCTGTTGAGGCTGTATCTTGGCGCACCTTAGAAGCGGCGGCGGTTTCACCGCTAAAATTGCAGGATGTAGTGTACTCCACTGTCCCTATTTCGAAATGCCGACTGAGGTATGGACCGATCATAACTCACGTGATCCAAACGTGGCGTAATGTACAGAAGTCGTGTGGGGTTAAATGCCCATGGCACCTGGACTCTCCAATTTTTAATAATCAGCAACTACTTGTTGGGAATAAGCCGGTTAGTATTCCTCAATGGCAAAGGAGGGGAGTTCATACTCTCGAGGATATTTATGATAAGAACGGCCTTCGGGCGTTTCAGGACTTAAGAGAATTTTATGATCTTCCCGGCGAGTCTTTCTTTCTTTACCTTCAACTAAGGTCAGCGCTGAGGGCGCATGGCGTGCCGTGGGCTCAAGCTTTGCAACCACACCCCTTCCTCAGGCTCATAGTGGACAGGACGACCTCCAGAGGGTTTGTCTCAGACTTTTATACGCTCTTAATTCAATCCACGTATAAAGATCTATCTTTGGATACAATCTGGCGTGTGGATATCCCGGAGTTGGACCCCGAGTTTGACTGGGACGATGTTTGGGCAAATGTGGCTTTGTCTTCCCACAACCCCAACCACCAGCAAATTAATTTTAATTATATTAATAGGACCTATCTTACACCTAGGAAGCTATTTGCTATGGGACTGGTATCCGACTCGCGGTGCACTTTGTGCTCTCAAAGGGCCGCTGGCACTTATATGCATATGTATTGGGATTGCCCACCAGTGGCCCGCTTCTGGAGGTCAATAACGGACAAACTTTCAGATTTGTGTGGCTTAACTATCCCATTCACAGCTGTTACGCTACTCCTGAACGATATAACAACACTACCCGCGTCCGTACAACTGAAAAGGGTTGTCCTAGCGGGCGTCACAGCAGCGAATAAGCTAATAGCTATGAGGTGGAAGGAGCCTGAGAAGCTCACAGTGATTAACTGGTCCCTAACACTGTTGGATGTGATTTATCTTGAGATATCCACGGCGCGGGTGATTGGGGTGGGGCAGGCTGGGATTGACCTGTGGTTCGCAGCCGCTGAGAAGGTCAGGACCGCCATGTGCGGCTGAGCGGGGTTGGGGTGCTTGTTCGGGGGAGTCCGGCGGTCTCGTGGGAGGGGGAGGAGGAAATATCTTGTCTGTCTTGTCTTTTGTGATGTCTTGAATTTAACTAGGGATTTTATGGGGGGGCAGCTATTTAGCTATTTCTTCACTATTTGGACACTTTTAAACGGTTCCTGTGAGTCTATGGAACACCTCTGTAGGTTTTGTTTTTCAATAAGGCTCATTGTTTTGTTTTCTGATCGTGTGATCAAAAGCGGCGTTTTTCTTCCTCAGGACCTTAGGCCGTTTTGAGGCTGGGCTCCAACAACTGTGTGACCCGGTGGCATCTGTCACATAGGGTGATTGTTGTAAGGTGGGTTGGGAGAGTGGCCTTTTGAAAATTAGAGATATAGTTTTATTAATATAGGGCCACACGGCCGGTAAACAGTGCTGAATACTGGGAAAGGCCATTTATTTATTTATTAGATAGTACCCCTTGAAATTTAATAGGTTGAACTCTGTTTTCCCTTCTTTTTGTCTTTATAATTTGTTATTTCTGTATTATTATTGTTTCTGTTATTTTCTGTGAAGTTCTGAGTATTGTGATTGTGGTTATTGTGTTGTCTTGTTTCATGTGAATAATAATAAAAAAAAATTGATAAAAAAAAAACAAAGATCTCCACCTTGCTATCTGAAACACTGACACCATTATCAACCTAATAATATCAACCTGATAATATTGAAACATTATCAATATAACGTTAGCTACCAACTTTAGCAGGGCTCCTAATAACACAAGATACATTTCACTATGAATTGAAAATGGGGGACCCTGATGTAAACAAGACGAAAGTCTTTATCTGGTCTGCATCTCCTTAATAATTATGTGTATTGAGCCGTACTGTATATTGTACCCATTCTGCAATCTGTTAAATAAAGTTTTCATTCATTCATGCCTTTTGAAAAGTGACATGGTCGATGTAGGAGTTATGATGCGGTTTCAATTCGGTTACAGTAACGTTACACAAACTGACATTCTAAAGCCAAGAAGACACTTACCCATAAAGACGGTATCTCGATCGATCTCATCTATCGTTGAATAGTGCAGCTTCTCCATGTGACGAGTCCGACTCGAGCCGCGTGCATTAATCCCATGGGAAATGTAAACAATATAGCATCGCGAGCCAGCTTGTTGCATCAAATTGATGTTTGGCTTTTGTCTCCCGAGTGAAGTTAAACTACTACACTTCGGCTGGTCCAGGCTAAGCACTGCAGGCTTTCGTTTTACAACAACTGAGATAAAAAAATATATATATATATCATAAAACAGCAGTCTTTTGTGATCTAATCGATCCTTCATTTGCGTGAGGATGCTGTCGAAATCCACTATTCTGTTGATGCGTGACACACGTTGCATTTTTGGGATTCTGACTCGCGACAGGTGGTCACTCAGACAGTCACCCAAGCGATTCACCCAAATAAAGTTTTCATTCATTCATTAATTTGCTGTCTCGTTATAACACAAACAGCTCACCATGAACCATGACAAGCTTAATTACGTTAGTTAGTGTTACGATTAGTCCTACGCTTCTTTGGCATGATGGACAGATGGACCCAGATGGCAGAGTATAGATGAGACCGGAGACAGAGCGTGACGATGAACAGTTTACTAACACACAAGGTACATACACGACACAGGTAACATTTAACAATGACCGCGCACAGCAGGGCAGGACAGACAGGACTATATACACAAGACTAATTGACAAGACACAGAGGGTAATTTACAAACAAGACACAGGTGTGGTAGACAGAAACAATAGAGCACAGAGTACTGGGAAAACAATAACAAACAACCAGACTAAAACATAATTACAAACCACAGACAGGGGAACACAAGACTAACAAAGTGGAGACAACAGATAATAAACACAACAAACACAACTGACAATAAATAACAATAAGTTGGTGTGTGAGCCCACCGGGTGGCAATGTAGACTGAGGGTTATTGTTAATGGGAGGTACTTGTGAATACTGTCTGAGTCCTGGTCCCACAGGGCCAGGACCGGAGGAAGTGTTACAGTACCCCGCCCTCGAAGGTCGACTCCCAGGCGACCCAACAGGCCCCCCGGGAACGGGGAGGGTGGGGGGGACGGAAGCCGCATCGGCGAAAAGAAGAGGGGGGAGGATGGGGGTTCGAGGGACGGGGCCTGCGGGAACAGGAACGGGGGGAGGGGGCTGACGAGGAGGGCTGGAGCAGGGAAGGATGGGGGGAAGAGACGACGGCTCCGGAGCGCGACCTGGGGCTGGGGTCTCCACGGTGGCGAGACCCCCCGCCGAACCCCGAACCGGAGGCTCCCTGGCGACAGGACGCGGTGCAGGACCCCCAACCGGGGTCCCTCCGGCAGCGGAATCCGACGTCCTCCTCCAGGTCTGCCATGGTGGTGGCTCGTCTTCTGGAACCTCCCAGGGCGGAGGATACCTCGACCAGGCCGGCAAGGAAGACCTGCGGTCCTGGAAACCCCCTTCCCTGGGGCTGTGGCGTCGGGATCCGCGCCCCGTCCCCGACGCTCCCCTGCGGACCAGGCGACTTCCCACCCAGGGATCCAGCACCGGGGTGGCCGCGGCGCAAGCACCCGATATCATCGGTGCCGCTGGCCCAGCCACTGCGTCCCATGGTGCCAGACCCAGAGCGGTCGCCTGGTCGGCACGCAGGACGGAAGCGTCCAGGATCCCGAGTGCGAAGCTGGCTCCGTCTCTCCTCTCTGCCGGGTCCAAGTTCGGCGCGGTCATTCTGTTACGATTAGTCCTACGCTTCTTTGGCATGATGGACAGATGGACCCAGATGGCAGAGTATAGATGAGACCGGAGACAGAGCGTGACGATGAACAGTTTACTAACACACAAGGTACATACACGACACAGGTAACATTTAACAATGACCGCGCACAGCAGGGCAGGACAGACAGGACTATATACACAAGACTAATTGACAAGACACAGAGGGTAATTTACAAACAAGACACAGGTGTGGTAGACAGAAACAATAGAGCACAGAGTACTGGGAAAACAATAACAAACAACCAGACTAAAACATAATTACAAACCACAGACAGGGGAACACAAGACTAACAAAGTGGAGACAACAGATAATAAACACAACAAACACAACTGACAATAAATAACAATAAGTTGGTGTGTGAGCTGATGCCAGATTGGCATCAGCCCACCGGGTGGCAATGTAGACTGAGGGTTATTGTTAATGGGAGGTACTTGTGAATACTGTCTGAGTCCTGGTCCCACAGGGCCAGGACCGGAGGAAGTGTTACAAGTTAGCATCCAAGGTAGCGTGATAACATTAGTAGTTATTATCATCCAAGCTAGAAACTGCTAGGCTGCCTGCTTATACCTGCAATAATGTTGTCATCCTCCTGGACAGATAGACTTGCTAAATAATAATATCCACAGGTGTGTTGTGCTGGTCCTCAGTAAATGTCCCGCCGCGAAAAATAAGTTGCTATTAAAGTGCTAAATGTTAGATATAAACGTGGCTGCTCTCAGTGCTCTGTTAATACAATTTTCAATCAATGAATCAATCAATCCCGCGAGGGGAGAAACAGCTGTGTAGCTACAGAGCTGCAGACGTAGGAGCCATACTCTGATTGGATTTTGAAGGTTGTTAATCATTCAACCTCCGTGTATTGGATGTCAAGGGCTGTCAATCAATCAATCCTCCATTCAATGGCAAGAGTTAAACTCCACAGACCGTGCTTAGATGACATTAATAGCCTATTTTGATTGGCTGTTATTTATTATTTATTTAACCCTGGTCAACCTGTGCAGAAATTCTGCACGAATAATTACTGCAGTGCAGGCCTGCTCAGAGCGGACAATTTTGGCCATTTTTGAAGAAAAAAAAATTCACTGGCATTTTTTTTACAGAGGAAAACATTTATAATAAAAAAAAATAATAATAATAATAATAAAAAAAAAATATATATATATAGTTTTTTTTATATATTTATATATATATATATATATAGGCCGTATATATATATATAGGTATATGTTCTGAAGGGTCCAGATTAATACTGAAAGTCTGCGTTTATTATTTTGTATAACTTGTATATTGTTTATATATATATAAGCTATATACCTTTAAGCCATCCGTTTGCACCATAGTATTATTCGCTCGCCTCATTGGGCACCGCCCTTGACATTGGAGGCGCCAGCAGACGAGCCCCTCAGACAGAGTTCAAAGACGTGTCCGGGCAAGTTCAGACATGCCCATAGCAGGCGCATTGATTCCGGACAGGTAAATCGGCTGCGCTCTAGAAATCAGTCTGAGTATATATATTGTAGATGGCGCAAGCAGCCGCAGAGTGAACAGTGAGCAGTAACCTAACAGCAGTGGAAGTAACGAGTCGGCAGTATCAGAACAGTAGAAGCAGCAGAACGAGATTGTAATACGTTCGGTACAATTGTACACAGACCTACCAGCGGTGTATCTTTACGGATAGCTAGTAGCTACTTAGATACGACCATAATATTGTAGAGCCATTATTGGCGCAGTATAGTGACATGTGTAAGCGAAGTAACGTGGAGAAACGTATAGTTAAAACCATCGGCGTTTGGATCTAACTACTCCCTGAAGACCGTCATCGGGCTAGCTTCCAGTACAAACAAAGCTAGCTAGCTACCATCTATGCCATCGGGCTTTGGATTAAGAGCTATTCACCCTGCCATCGGGCGCTAGGATTACAAGGACCGGTTCCGTACGAGAACCCTTTTCTTCAGTGATCACAGGATTATCCGACCATTCTTCAATTCCTCCGGAGATTACAACTCCAGAGAGGGAAATCATCTTCTCCAGCTACCCCCCTTGCTTTGCCCTGTATCACCTCCTTTCACTCCCTGCAGAGCTCCGGTCGAGTATTCTTAACCTAGGAAATATTCATTCCCCCTGACTTTGATACTCTGACATTCTACTATTAAAAGAGCAACAGGATAATTCAGTTGTATATTTGATATGACGATTAAAATACTGTAAACTTGATATCCTTGTCCCCGTGCCGTCAATTGAGTGTCTGCCATATTTATCTAACTGTACTGTCTGGCAAGTAATAATCTTTAGTAGTGGTTTAATCTAAACAATCTTTAATACAGTCCGGGTTGTGTAGCCCCTCAGCTACAATTGGTCCTTCGAGCCGGAGGGTATCAGTAATAATAATCATATTAATAATAATATGATTATTATCTTTTTGTCTTTATAATTTGTTATTTCTGTATTATTATTGTTTCTGTTATTTTCTGTGAAGTTCTGAGTATTGTGATTGTGGTTATTGTGTTGTCTTGTTTCATGTGAATAATAATAAAAAAAAATTGATCAAAAAAAAACAAAGATCTCCACCTTGCTATCTGACACCATTATCAACCTAATAATATCAACCTGATAATATTGAAACATTATCAATATAACGTTAGCTACCAACTTTAGCAGGGCTCCTAATAACACAAGATACATTTCACTATGAATTGAAAATGGGGGACCCTGATGTAAACAAGACGAAAGTCTTTATCTGGTCTGCATCTCCTTAATAATTATGTGTATTGAGCCGTACTGTATATTGTACCCATTCTGCAATCTGTTAAATAAAGTTTTCATTCATTCATGCCTTTTGAAAAGTGACATGGTCGATGTAGGAGTTATGATGCGGTTTCAATTCGGTTACAGTAACGTTACACAAACTGACATTCTAAAGCCAAGAAGACACTTACCCATAAAGACGGTATCTCGATCGATCTCATCTATCGTTGAATAGTGCAGCTTCTCCATGTGACGAGTCCGACTCGAGCCGCGTGCATTAATCCCATGGGGAATGTAAACAATATAGCATCGCGAGCCAGCTTGTTGCATCAAATTGATGTTTGGCTTTTGTCTCCCGAGTGAAGTTAAACTACTACACTTCGGCTGGTCCAGGCTAAGCACTGCAGGCTTTCGTTTTACAACAACTGAGATAAAAAAATATATATATATATCATCAAACAGCAGTCTTTTGTGATCTAATCGATCCTTCATTTGCGTGAGGATGCTGTCGAAATCCACTATTCTGTTGATGCGTGACACACGTTCCATTTTTGGGATTCTGACTCGCGACAGGTGGTCACTCAGACAGTCACCCAAGCGATTCACCCAAATAAAGTTTTCATTCATTCATTAATTTGCTGTCTCGTTATAACACAAACAGCTCACCATGAACCATGACAAGCTTAATTACGTTAGTTAGCATCCAAGCTAGCGTGATAACATTAGTAGTTATTATCATCCAAGCTAGAATGAATGAATGAATGAATGAATGAATGAATGAATGAATGAATGAATAAATGAATGAATGAATGAAAACTGAATGAATGAATGAAAACTTTATTTAACAGATTGCAGAATGGGTACAATACAGTACGGCTCAATACATACAATTGTTAAGGGGATGCAGACCTGAGAAAGACGTTTGTCTTGTTTCCATCAGGGTCCCCCATTTTCAATTCATATAGACATATATGACATACATGACATACAGATAGTCAGTACTGCTACATCTATACATTTATGACATACCAGATTTGCAAATACAGATAATAAACACAACAAACACAACTGACAATAAATAACAATAAGTTGGTGTGTGAGCTGATGCCAGATTGGCATCAGCCCACCGGGTGGCAATGTAGACTGAGGGTTATTGTTAATGGGAGGTACTTGTGAATACTGTCTGAGTCCTGGTCCCACAGGGCCAGGACCGGAGGAAGTGTTACAAGTTAGCATCCAAGGTAGCGTGATAACATTAGTAGTTATTATCATCCAAGCTAGAAACTGCTAGGCTGCCTGCTTATACCTGCAATAATGTTGTCATCCTCCTGGACAGATAGACTTGCTAAATACCTAGCGTGATAACATTAGTAGTTATTATCATCCAAGCTAGAATGAATGAATGAATGAATGAATGAATGAATGAATGAATGAATGAATGAATGAATGAATGAATGAATGAATGAATGAATGAATGAAAACTGAATGAATGAATGAAAACTTTATTTAACAGATTGCAGAATGGGTACAATACAGTACGGCTCAATACATACAATTGTTAAGGGGATGCAGACCTGAGAAAGACGTTTGTCTTGTTTCCATCAGGGTCCCCCATTTTCAATTCATATAGACATATATGACATACATGACATACAGATAGTCAGTACTGCTACATCTATACATTTATGACATACCAGATTTGCAAATACAGTACTGTTTGTGATACAGAAGGAGTCAAGAAAAGGGAGTATATACATTTGACGTAGAAACTGTACATTGGAGGAGGTTGGGTGGGGGGGGTTGGGTACATTGGGATATTGACAACCATACTGGGTAAAACTATTGACAAAACCATACTAGGTAAATGACTGTACATTGGAGGGGGTTGGGTTAGGATATTTACAGGGGCCAGTGTTGAATTGCAGTCTCCCGTAGGTGTCCCTTGAGAGAGGTTTTGAAAGTGGGTAGTGATCCACATTCCTTTACAGCTTTGGGTAGGGCGTTCCACATTGATGTGGCATAATTGCGAAACGTGTTTAGTCCCTTATTTGAGCCGAATCTGGGTTTAACATGATTTGTGGAGCTCCCTCTGGTGTTGTGATCGTGGTATTCACTGACCTTTGGGAAGTATTTTGACATGTACATGGGTACCTTGGTCGTGTAGTGTATCTTGTAGACCAGGCCCATTGCAAGTTGTTGTACTCTGTCGTCTACTCTAAGCCATCCTAGGTTGTCAAAGTGGGCAGGGGTGAGGTGGGTTCTAGGAGTAAGGTCAAGCAGTAGTCTGACCAGTTTGTTTTGAGATGTTTGTAATTTTGTTTTTAGCGCCTTTGAGGTGCTTTGGTACCATGAGGTGCAAGCATAGTCGTAGTACCCCTGAATGAGTGCTCCTGCCAGAGTCTTCAGGGTGTTCTTGTTTACCAGAGAGGAGATCCGGTACAAGAATCGAGTTCGTTGGTTGACTTTTTTTATTACATTGGATGCCATTTAGTCACAGGAGAGATTAGCCTCTAGGATGGAACCCAGGTAGGTAATTTCATCTTTCCTTGTGACAATATTGTCACCCACTGTAACTGAGAAGCCGTCGGTCTTGCTGAGTTTGTTATTTGAACCGAAGAGAATGGACTCTGTTTTGCCCATGTGTAATGATAGTTTGTTATCAGCGAGCCATATGCAGATTCTGCCTAGTTCCGAGCTGAGGGTTTTTTCAACCTGTAACTTGTTCTTGTCAGAGACCAGCAGGGCTGAGTCGTCCGCAAACAGGAACAAGTTCCAGTCACAAGCTGACGACATGTCATTTGCATAAATTAGGAACAGTAGCGGTCCTAGTATGCTTCCTTGTGGAACACCACAGCTCACTGTGAGGGGGGGGGATAGGGTACCGTTTACCTCCACCATCTGTTCCCTCCCCTCAAGGTAGGATTGCATCCAGCTCACTGATAGACTATCAAAACCAATTGCAAACTGCTAGGCTGCCTGCTTATACCTGCAATAATGTTGTCATCCTCCTGGACAGATAGACTTGTTAAATAATAATATCCACAGGTGTGTTGTGCTGGTCCTCAGTAAATGTCCCGCCGCGAAAAACAAGTTGCTATTAAAGTGCTAAATGTTAGATACGAACGTGGCTGCTCTCAGTGCTCTGTTAATAAAATTTTCAATCAATGAATCAATCAATCCCGCGAGGGGAGAAACAGCTGTGTAGCTACAGAGCTGCAGACGTAGGAGCCATACTCTGATTGGATTTTGAAGGTGGTCAATCATTCAACCTCCGTGTATTGGATGTCAAGGGCTATCAATCAATCAATCCTCCATTCAATGGCAAGAGTTAAACTGCACAGACCGTGCTTAGATGACATTAATAGCCTATTTTGATTGGCTGTTATTTATTATTTATTTAACCCTGGTCAACCTGTGCAGAAATTCTGCACGAATAATTACTGCAGTGCAGGCCTGCTCAGAGCGGTCAATTTTGGCAATTTTTGAAGAAAAAAAAATTCACTGGCATTTTTTTTACAGAGGAAAACATTTATAATAAAAAAAAATTATAATAATAAGGAGGAGGGGTGACACCCTTTATAATTCAAACTATTTCAGCCCGGAAATGCATTCTGATAAACTGGATTAAGGATAAGCCTCCATTTTTACAAATGTGGTATAGAGATGGTTTGCTTTTCCTTTTTGCTTGCTTTTTTGTTTTGTTTTTGCTTGCTTATGGTGTGGATGATGGCATAGAAATGAACTGGAGGACCCCCCCTCCATTGTCCCAATGTGTGTTTTTGTAATGGGAGTAACTGTACGTGAAAAATCTATATAAAAAAAATATATATATCTAAAAAGAACTAAATTAGTTCATTTTTGAAACCATGAACTTTAGTTAAAAATTTTGAATTATGAACTGAACTAGTTCATTTTAAAAATTGTGAACTGTGAACTGAACTAGTTCATGTAGAAAGTGAACTTTCCCAACACTGGAGGCTACCTCTGGAAACAAACATACTGTATGTAGTACAGTCTGGAGAGCTAGGAGGCTACCTCTGGAAACAAACACATAGCACAGTTTATAGAGCTAGGAGGCTACCTCTGGAAACAAACACATAGCACAGTTTAGAGAGCTATGAGGCCACCTCTGGAAACAAACACATAGTACAGTTTAGAGAGCTATGAGGCCACCTCTGGAAACAAACACATAGTACAGTTTAGAGAGCTATGAGGCCACCTCTGGAAACAAACACATAGTACAGTTTGGAGAGCTATGAGGCCACCTCTGGAAACAAACACATAGTACAGTTTGGAGAGCTAGGAGGCCACCTCTGGAAAGAAACACATACTGTAGCACCCACGGTCTGAGGTCTCTGCATTGACACAAACCCGATACCCTTTCATTCCATCTCAAAATTAGTTTTGCTCTGAATGCTGTGTTTGGAACACAACAGATACATAACAGACAATACAGACATCCAGAATAGTCGTACGAGTAAAATTGCTTTACCAGTAGTCCACTTATGGCATTGGCAGGTGAAACCAATTCAACTGGACTCCCCGTACTGCATTTTCCCAAGCCAACGCAGTGCACTCTCATCTAAGTGGGTTATTCAGAGTCTGTTTGCTCTGATTGCCCTTGAATGGTCCCCCTGGCCGGTTGTGGTGTAACGACGGCCTCCCACAGGGACAAGGAGAGGGGCAAAAAAACAATCAATGGCTCCGGCTCCCAGGTGACGCCCAGAGGAGCAGTGTTGAGGCAGTGTCAGATTTCACCACAAAGGCTTTCTGGGGGATTTTGTCTAGTGCAGGAGGCTGATTGGAGGGTTGTCACGAGCTTAATGGATTGACTGGGACAGACCACAAGGTAATGCCTAAGAGTGATGGGAGAAGACACTGTGCTAACGGGAGATGCAACAATCTTACTTTTGTTATATTGTAGGTCACGTACAGTATGTGTTACATGTATTCACATAATCACATAAACATGTCGGCATGTATTCAGGTAATCATATATTCATGTTGCATGTTAAATCCGTGTTGCATGTGAACAGTTACACACATGTCAGATGTCTTCATACATTATGGATTCCAAACAAGCCCTTCATTATCCAGAAATGGTGGCTCATTTCCAAGAAAACCCTATAGATGCGTTTCTTGTTTGTAAACACAACGTGTTCAAGCCAATTGAGTCTATGGAGAAACCATGGCACTCCCCTAACTACTGTAAAAGTTGTTTCAAATGAAAGCGGCCGGATGTCATTCTCCCAAATCAACATGCGAGTGTGACTCTTTCACCTTTTATATAATAGCTATGGCATGGATTGATTGTTTAGATCAGGGGTTCTAATAATTTTTTATACCATGACCCCATTTTATTTATTTTTAGGATTTTTTTGGCGACCCCACACTTAATGTATCACATAATTTCAACATGGAATTAAGGAATATCAAAATAAAAGCAATTGAACTTGATCATGCATATTTATTAGAAAATTGTATTACAACACTATGTTATCAATACACATTTATAAAACAAGGCATATTTAGCCAACATATGTTGCCAGAACATAACAAATAAATAAAACAAATGATTTATTTATTTATACATTTTTTACTTGCCAATGTGACCCCACTGTCACCTTTGAGTGCTTTGAAATGTTCTCCATCTGTTTCCTTATTTGCAAAACTTAATATGACTTGTAAATGTGTTAATTATTGTTAGATTGTCCCACAGTATTTATTCCGACGCAGTGGAAATAACTACATTTGTGTCGGAGGGGTGTGGTTAAGGCGAGACACTGCAGGTGAATAGGCAAATATACTTTTTTTGTTGATTTTGAGATTTTGTTATATTTTGCTTCCTAAACATGTCTTCTATGAAACTAGTGACAATAAAACGTCAATAACACACATTTAGTTGTTTATATTACTTCATTTTGCCTTATTGCATCCATAAATATGCACATATTTAACACTTTAAGTGCCGAAAACATGTTTAGGCGTCTTTCCTAGTCATGCTAAAGTTGCCGAGGACGCCCTAACTCGTCTTTAATATCAATATTTCAAAAATCTGTGATCGAAATCATATTTTTCCTCCGCAGCCCTGAGACACAGTGCTGGCCTCCTCTCAACCCTCTAGCGGTTCAAGAGCGCCATCTGGTGGCCGATCGGCAGAAGCGCCAAACAGGAAGTCATGTGGATGAAGTGCTGATCACCCATATTACTTCCGGCCACTCTCTATAGCTCCCTCGACTCCATCTTGAAACACTCGATAATAGATTGCTCGCCCTAACTCAATAAACAACGTTATTTGGACGTATATACTATTATACAACCTGGAAATGGACCGGGTATTTCGACATCCCATAATGGAAAACTGTCTACCCCACGCTGATCGCCCAACAGCCCGCGGAGACTGGGGTGAGTTTTAGCGTGTAGTATTACCGTGTTCGACACTAACTGCTATGATGAACATTTGACCCACATTAGATGAATGGTATAACGTTGCCCACGGAATTATAAACGATCCCCCGCCCATCCGGTCATCATCAGATGATACGTAGAAACTTCTAGAAGCACGTCCATTTGAAATGTTTCATCTGGCACCGATCGCTACCAAACTGTATTTGATCATCAATATAATGCATTTGGGGCTATAAATCACGTTCTGGAGAAAGCTGCAGAAAGAGATGAAAACATACTTATACTTTAGATCATATTTTAGTATGAATATGTGAATGAAAACGTTTAACGTTCATACACCCTGAACAATACATATAGGACATTGAATGGGCCCTAATAATGGCAATCTAGCAATATAATTTAAAAAGTTATAGCCCTGCAAAGAAGGGGAACTTCTCCATAGACAAATAGAGCTGGCAAGGGATGGTATATCATGAATTTAACCTTCGGCAGTTAAAGTGTTAATGGGGAAGTGCCTCATTTGCATATATAAACATAGATTTCAGAAAACTTGCAATATATTTTTTCTTAGTTTATATGTACATAACAAACTGGAAAAGTTTCATAGTGATATCTATTCAAATATTTTTTGCCTATTAGGGGGTACACTGTTTGTAGCCTGTGTGTAGTTCTGTTCAGTTCAATAACATCATTATTATTATTATTCAGTTATCAGGCATGTGTTTAGGTTGTCTATTACTAATGGTTTGATTAGGTTTTGTGTTTGTAAATATCTGTTTAAAAAAAAAAGTATGGCATTTTACAATACAGAACTTTGAAGGCGTTTTCCCAAAAATGAGTTTTAAGAGTTTTTCCTCATACTCTGAGCCAGAAATCTCCACTGCAGTAGCACTCACATACACCAAACCTTCCAGTTCTATTCATATCTATGTTCTGAAGGTATTTACAGAAGGGTTTGTTGATATCGCATTCATACCCTGATTTATATCACATTTCATTCCTAGAAACATGGCGAAATATGGAATTTTACCATAAAAATTTACTGAATGGAGTATTTTCTGATTTATGGAGTGATAAAAAGAGATATCCAAAATCCCCTCTGTAATAACCTTTGGCTCTAATATGTCAACAAAATTTAACTATAATTTTGAAAATGGCTTTATCCAATGTTCAGATTTCTGTCCTGGAATTATATGCAAATTAGTGCATATTTAAGTAGATAATGCCTCATTTGCATATTTAAACATACAATTTCAGAAAACTTGTAATACAAAACAGTCTTGTCTTAATATAAGTAATCAACTGGGGAAGTTTCATTGTGATATCTATTAGTTAATTATTTTACCCTATTCACCTGTAGTGTCTCCCCTTAAATACTCAGGTCTCAAGCGTTGGAGACGGAGGGAGGTGTGCAGAAATTACAGCTAATTTCCAGTCCGAGACAACAAACCCAGTTGGCTACTTTGTTGGCGGTATGAAATATTAATATCTTTGGAACTGTTTGTGGAGTAGCCAAACGTTACACTATGAAAATGAACTGGATAGTTGGTTTAACTTCATTAGCTGAAATATTCTAAAATCATTAATTCTGCTATAAGCGTAAATGTGTGTGTGTGTGTGCACGAGCGCCCGTCCCATCTCTGGTCTTTGGAAAGTTTGATAGTGGAGTTTGTTAGTATTTACTGAGGCTGGCCAGATAATGTTGATATTTAAACAAACAAAAAATGTAGCTTACGCTTTTATCCCAAAAAGAATTGGTATGATTAATCTATCTTGACTATTTTCCTTTATCCTCTAGTTGGTTATAAAATCTCACAAGTTTCAAGGTTGCTTTTTTTTCTTCTTTCATTGCAACGTATTATTTTCCTGTTTATGCTTTTGCTTGTTCAGTTTCCCCAGCCCAATACTGAGGATTGAATGTCTACCGTTATAGTATCCTCTACCCCAAAAGTAACACTTTTTAAGTATTGAAATATCAACGCTTGTGCGGATGAGATGGTGGTAGAGATGAATAAAAACAAAAGGGGAAAAGATCCTATGACCCAACAAATTATTAAATCATTGTCCAAGACGCCTGGCGTGCGTCTCCCGCTTCCCCCTGCACACCGTCTCCCTCTCGTGTTCCTTCCTGTTGTTGAAGAAGAAGAAGAAACAGAACCTATTCTTTCTACTCTGAGTGTTCTGTCAAGCTGTCCACTCTGGCTGCATTCCTTTCTGCTCTGTCAGAACCACAAGGGAAGGGACGCTCCGCTGGGATGAACAAATGTATTATCTGGTTTATCCACCTCAATCGCAGAGTGTGGTTTATCATCTCCAACTGATCGCATCCTCTTAGCGCACCTGTTTCTGCCGGACCCGGAGGGCCGGGCCTACAATAGTGATTGTCCCTTTCTGACTGACTGACTGACTGACTGAGTCTGGTCAGCTGCAGTAGGCATCAGTCCACAACCGAGCCCATGTCTGACTACATGTAATTGGGATTATACTGAGATTACAAAAAAATTACTAACTATAATCATCCCAGATTACATTCAGAAAATGTTTAATTAGATTAGAGTAACATTTTCCAAGGAAGCTTGGTTACATTTTTGATTACATCTTTGAAATGTGGCCCCTTTCAACCCCCACCCTCAAGAGCTCAGTTCCTCGTTCTCAGTACAGACCGCTGCTGTCCCAATCCACATCCCTGCCCCCCATCGCTCTCCTCTGCTAGACTGATAGCCTCTCTGTGAAGCCTCTCCAGCTCCCTCTTCACCTGGGCCGAGGTGAAAGACAAAGGTGGCGGTAGACTGGGGGTGGGTTCACCAGGGGCGGTGCTGATGGGCTGGTGGTGGGTTCACCAGGGGAGGTGCTGATGGGTCAGTGGTTATGATAGGAGATAGAGGTGGCACCACAGCTATGGTCTGAAATGGGATTTGTATTTGAGATGCTCAAACTGAATATTGTATGTTACATTTTTTATTGTATTTCACAGAATGAAGCATTTGCCATACAGCAATGCCAGCTAGCTAGCTCTAGCAAATGCGTGCTTATTTACTTATTTAGTAGCACCGTTCAAACAGTATTTGTAATAAAATTGTTTCAGTGTTATCAAAACATTGGTTCTTGAAGGTGCCCTTTTTCTTCTGTATCAGAGCTCTTCTATTCTACCTATAGAGTCCCTGGATGACTGCTTGAGTTGAAACAGAATTTTGAGAAACTGATTTTGAAAGCTGAATTTCGAACTCCACCAAAATTGAATTAATACTCACAAGTTGAAAGCAATAAGAGTTCAATTCAATTTCAAACCATTAGATTCAATTTCAATCGTTGAAGTACAATAAAAAATTTAGCATACAGTATTCAGTTTGAACATTTCAAATTCAAAACTATTAAATCCAGATTCCATTTCTATTGACACCCTCCCCTCCATGATCACCACCTCCCCCAGTGAACCTCTGGACTGCCGTGTGACTTCCCAAGGGTGAGGCTCTTCTCTTCCTTAAATCCAATGCCTTTCACCCTCGAGTGTACCCGTCACCTTCACCTTCACCTGTCACCTTCACCCGTCACCTTCACCCGTCACCTTCACCTGTCACCTTCACCCGTCACCTTCAACTGTCACCTTCACCTGTCACCTTCAGCCGTCACCTTCACCCGTCACCTTTACCTGTCACATTCACCTGTCACCTTCACCTGTTACCTTCACCTGTCACCTTCACCCGTCACCTTCACCTGTCACCTTTACCTGTCACCTTCACCCGTCACCTTCACCTGTCACCTTCACCTGTCACCTTTACCCGTCACCTTCACCCGTCACCTTTACCTGTCACCTTCACCTGTCACCTTCACCCGTCACCTTCACCCATCACCTTCACCTGTCACCTTTACCTGTCACCTTCACCCGTCACCTTCACCTGTCACCTTCACCTGTCACCTTTACCTGTCACCTTCACCTGTCACCTTCACTTGTCACCTTCACCTTCACCTGTCACCTTCACCCGTCACCTTCACCTGTCACCTTCACCTGTCACCTTCACCTGTCACCTTCACCCGTCACCTTCACCTGTCACCTTCACCTGTCACCTTCATCTGTCACCTTCACCTGTCACCTTCACCTGTCACCTTCATCTGTCACCTTCACCTGTCACCTTCACCTGTCACCTTCACCTGTCACCTTCACCTGTCACCTTCACCTGTCACCTTCACCTTCACCTGTCACCTTCACCTGTCACCTTCACCTGTCACCTGCATCACCTTCACCTGTCACCTTCACCTGTCACCTTCACCTGTCACCTTCACCTTCATCACCTTCACCTGTCACCTGCACCTGTCACCTTCACCTGTCACCTTCACCTGTCACCTTCACCTGTCACCTTCACCTGTCACCTTCACCTGTCACCTTCATCACCTTCAATTGTCACCTTCACTTGCCACCTTCACCTGTCACCTTCACCTGTCACCTTCACCTGTCACCTTCACCCGTCACCTTCACCTGTCACCTTCACCTGTCACCTTCACCTGTCACCTTCATCACCTTCACCTGTCACCTTCACCTTCACCTGTCACCTTCACCTGTCACCTTCACCCGTCACATTCACCTGTCACCTTCACCTGTCACCTTCACCCGTCACCTTCACCTGTCACCTTCACCTGTCACCTTCACCTGTCACCTTCACCTGTCGCCTTCACCTGTCACCTTCACCTGTCACCTTCACCTGTCACCTTCACCTGTCACCTTCACCTTCACCTTCATCACCTTCACCTGTCACCTTCACCTTCACCTGTCACCTTCACCTGTCACCTTCACCCGTCACCTTCACCTGTCACCTTCACCTGTCACCTTCACCTGTCACCTTCATCACCTTCACCCGTCACCTTCACCCGTCACCTTCACCTGTCACCTTCACCTGTCAACTTCACCCGTCACCTTCACCTGTCACCTTCACCTGTCACCTTCACATGTCACCTTCACCTTCACATGTCACCTTCACCTGTCACCTTCACCCGTCACCCTCACCCGTCACCCTCACCCGTCACCTTCACCAGTCACCTTCACCTGTCACCTTCACCTGTCACCTTCACCTGTCACCTTCACCTGTCACCTTCACCTGTCACCTTCACCTGTCACCTTCACCTGTCACCTTCACCTGTCACCTTCACCTGTCACCTTCACCTGTCACCTTCACCTGTCACCTTCACCTGTCACCTTCACCTGTCACCTTCACCCGTCACCTTCACCTGTCACTGTCACCTTCACCTGTCACCTTCACCTGTCACCTTCACCTGTCACCTTCACCTGTCACCTTCACCTGTCACCTTCACCTGTCACCTTCACCTGTCACCTTCACCTGTCACCTTCATCACCTTCACCTGTCACCTTCACCCGTCACCTTCACCCGTCACCTTCAGCTGTCACCTTCACCTGTCACCTTCACCTGTCACCTTCACCTGTCACCTTCACCTGTCACCTTCACCTGTCACCTTCACCTGTCACCTTCATCTGTCACCTTCACCTGTCACCTTCACCTGTCACCTTCACCTGTCACCTTCACCTGTCACCTTCATCACCTTCACCTGTCACCTTCATCACCTTCACCCGTCACCTTCACCTGTCACCTTCACCTGTCACCTTCACCTGTCACCTTCACCTGTCACCTTCACCTGTCACCTGTCACCTTCACCTGTCACCTTCACCTGTCACTTTCACCTTCACCTTCACCTGTCACCTTCACCCGTCACCTTCACCTTCACCTGTCACCTTCACCTGTCACCTGTCACCTTCACCTGTCACCTTCACCTGTCACATGTCACCTTCACCTGTCACCTTCACCTGTCACCTTCACCTGTCACCTTCACCTGTCACCTTCACCTGTCACCTTCACATGTCACCTGCTCCTGTCACCTTCATCTGTCACCTTCATCACCTTCACCTGTCACCTTCACTTTCATCACCTTCACCTGTCACCTTCACATGTCACCTTCACCTGTCACCTTCATCACCTTCACCTGTCACCTTCAACTGTCACCTTCACATGTCACCTTCACCTGTCACCTTCATCACCTTCACCTGTCACCTTCACCTTCATCACCTTCACCTGTCACCGTCACATGTCACCTTCACCTGTCACCTTCAACTGTCACCTGTCACCTTCACCCGTCACCTTCACCTGTCACCTTCAACTGTCACCTGTCACCTTCACCCGTCACCTTCACCTGTCACCTTCACCTGTCACCTTCACCTGTCACCTTCACCTGTCACCTTCAACTGTCACCTTCACCTGTCACCTTCATAACCTTCACCTGTCACCTTCATCACCTTCACCCGTCACCTTCAACTGTCACCTGTCACCTTCACATGTCACCTTCACCTGTCACCTTCACCTGTCACCTTCACCTGTCACCTTCACCTGTCACCTTCACCTGTCACCTTCACCCGTCACCTTCACCCGTCACACTCACCCGTCACCCTCACCCGTCACCTTCACCCGTCACCTTCACCTGTCACCTTCATCACCTTCACATGTCACCTTCACCTGTCACCTTCACCTGTCACCTTCATCACCTTCACCTGTCACCTTCACCTGTCACCTTCATCACCTTCACCTGTCACCTTCATCACCTTCACCCGTCACCTTCACCTGTCACCTTCACCTGTCACCTTCAACTGTCACCTTCACCTGTCACCTTCACTTGTCACCTTCACCTGTCACCTTCACCTGTCACCTTCATCACCTTCACCTGTCACCTTCACCTGTCACCTTCATCACCTTCACCTGTCACCTTCACCTTCATCACCTTCACCCGTCACCTTCACATGTCACCTGCTCCTGTCACCTTCACCTGTCACCTTCACCTGTCACCTTCATCACCTTCACCTGTCACCTTCACCTTCATCACCTTCACATGTCACCTTCACCTGTCACCTTCATCACCTTCACCTTCATCACCTTCACCTGTCACCTTCAACTGTCACCTGTCACCTTCACCTGTCACCTTCATCACCTTCACCTGTCACCTTCAACTGTCACCTGTACCCTTTAACTGTCACCTGTCACCTTCACCCGTCACCTTCACATGTCACCTTCACCTGTCACCTTCTTCACCCTTCACCTGTCACCTTCACCTTCATCACCTGTCACCTTCACCTGTCACCTTCACATGTCACCTTCACCTGTCACCTTCACCTGTCACCTTCACCTGTCACCTTCACCTGTCACCTTCACCTGTCACCTTCACCTGTCACCTGTCACCTGTCACCTTCACCTGTCACCTTCATCACCTTCACCTTCATCACCTTCACCTGTCACCTGTCGCCTTCACCTGTCACCTTCACCTGTCACTTTCACCTGTCACCTTCACCTGTCACCTTCACCTTCACCTTCATCACCTTCACCTGTCACCTTCACCCGTCACCTTCACCTGTCACCTTCACCTGTCACCTTCACCTGTCACCTTCATCACCTTCACCTGTCACCTTCATCACCTTCACCCGTCACCTTCACCCGTCACCTTCACCTGTCACCTTCACCTGTCAACTTCACCCGTCACCTTCACCTGTCACCTTCACATGTCACCTTCACATGTCACCTTCACCTTCACATGTCACCTTCACCCGTCACCTTCACCCGTCACCTTCACCTGTCACCTTCACCTGTCAACTTCACCCGTCACCTTCACCCGTCACCCTCACCCGTCACCTTCACCTGTCACCTTCACCTGTCACCTTCACCTGTCACCTTCACCTGTCACCTTCATCACCTTCACTTGTCACCTTCACCTGTCACCTTCACCTGTCACCTTCACCTGTCACCTTCACCTGTCACCTTCACCTGTCACCTTCACCTGTCACCTTCACCTTCACCTGTCACCTTCACCTGTCACCTTCACCCGTCACCTTCACCTGTCACTGTCACCTTCACCTGTCACCTTCACCTGTCACCCTCACCCGTCACCTTCACCCGTCACCTTCACCTGTCACCTTCATCACCTTCACATGTCACCTTCACCTGTCACCTTCACCTGTCACCTTCATCACCTTCACCTGTCACCTTCACCTGTCACCTTCATCACCTTCACCTGTCACCTTCATCACCTTCACCCGTCACCTTCACCTGTCACCTTCACCTGTCACCTTCAACTGTCACCTTCACCTGTCACCTTCACTTGTCACCTTCACCTGTCACCTTCACCTGTCACCTTCATCACCTTCACCTGTCACCTTCACCTGTCACCTTCATCACCTTCACCTGTCACCTTCACCTTCATCACCTTCACCCGTCACCTTCACATGTCACCTGCTCCTGTCACCTTCACCTGTCACCTTCACCTGTCACCTTCATCACCTTCACCTGTCACCTTCACCTTCATCACCTTCACATGTCACCTTCACCTGTCACCTTCACCTTCATCACCTGTCACCTTCACCTGTCACCTTCACATGTCACCTTCACCTGTCACCTTCACCTGTCACCTTCACCTGTCACCTTCACCTGTCACCTTCACCTGTCACCTTCACCTGTCACCTGTCACCTGTCACCTTCACCTGTCACCTTCATCACCTTCACCTTCATCACCTTCACCTGTCACCTGTCGCCTTCACCTGTCACCTTCACCTGTCACTTTCACCTGTCACCTTCACCTGTCACCTTCACCTTCACCTTCATCACCTTCACCTGTCACCTTCACCCGTCACCTTCACCTGTCACCTTCACCTGTCACCTTCACCTGTCACCTTCATCACCTTCACCCGTCACCTTCACCCGTCACCTTCACCTGTCACCTTCACCTGTCAACTTCACCCGTCACCTTCACCTGTCACCTTCACATGTCACCTTCACATGTCACCTTCACCTTCACATGTCACCTTCACCTGTCACCTTCACCCGTCACCCTCACCCGTCACCTTCACCTGTCACCTTCACCTGTCACCTTCACCTGTCACCTTCACCTGTCACCTTCATCACCTTCACTTGTCACCTTCACCTGTCACCTTCACCTGTCACCTTCACCTGTCACCTTCACCTGTCACCTTCACCTGTCACCTTCACCTGTCACCTTCACCTTCACCTGTCACCTTCACCTGTCACCTTCACCCGTCACCTTCACCTGTCACTGTCACCTTCACCTGTCACCTTCACCTGTCACCCTCACCCGTCACCTTCACCCGTCACCTTCACCTGTCACCTTCATCACCTTCACATGTCACCTTCACCTGTCACCTTCACCTGTCACCTTCATCACCTTCACCTGTCACCTTCACCTGTCACCTTCATCACCTTCACCTGTCACCTTCATCACCTTCACCCGTCACCTTCACCTGTCACCTTCACCTGTCACCTTCAACTGTCACCTTCACCTGTCACCTTCACTTGTCACCTTCACCTGTCACCTTCACCTGTCACCTTCATCACCTTCACCTGTCACCTTCACCTGTCACCTTCATCACCTTCACCTGTCACCTTCACCTTCATCACCTTCACCCGTCACCTTCACATGTCACCTGCTCCTGTCACCTTCACCTGTCACCTTCACCTGTCACCTTCATCACCTTCACCTGTCACCTTCACCTTCATCACCTTCACATGTCACCTTCACCTGTCACCTTCATCACCTTCACCTTCATCACCTTCACGTGTCACCTTCAACTGTCACCTGTCACCTTCACCTGTCACCTTCATCACCTTCACATGTCACCTTCAACTGTCACCTGTCACCTTCAACTGTCACCTGTCACCTTCACATGTCACCTTCACCCGTCACCTTCACATGTCACCTTCACCTGTCACCTTCTTCACCCTTCACCTGTCACCTTCACCTTCATCACCTGTCACCTTCACCTGTCACCTTCACATGTCACCTTCACCTGTCACCTTCACCTGTCACCTTCACCTGTCACCTTCACCTGTCACCTTCACCTGTCACCTTCACCTGTCACCTGTCACCTGTCACCTTCACCTGTCACCTTCATCACCTTCACATTCATCACCTTCACCTGTCACTTGTCACCTTCAACTGTCACCTTCACCTGTCACCTTCACCTGTCACCTTCACCTGTCACCTTCACCTGTCGCCTTCACCTGTCACCTTCACCTGTCACCTTCACCTGTCACCTTCACCTGTCACCTTCACCTTCACCTTCATCACCTTCACCTGTCACCTTCACCTTCACCTGTCACCTTCACCTGTCACCTTCACCCGTCACCTTCACCTGTCACCTTCACCTGTCACCTTCACCTGTCACCTTCATCACCTTCACCTGTCACCTTCATCACCTTCACCCGTCACCTTCACCCGTCACCTTCACCTGTCACCTTCACATGTCACCTTCACCTGTCACCTTCACCTGTCACCTTCACCTGTCACCTTCACCTGTCACCTTCATCACCTTCACTTGTCACCTTCACCTGTCAACTTCACCCGTCACCTTCACCTGTCACCTTCACCTGTCACCTTCACATGTCACCTTCACCTTCACATGTCACCTTCACCTGTCACCTTCACCCGTCACCCTCACCCGTCACCTTCACCTGTCACCTTCACCTGTCACCTTCACCTGTCACCTTCACCTGTCACCTTCATCACCTTCACTTGTCACCTTCACCTGTCACCTTCACCTGTCACCTTCACCTGTCACCTTCACCTGTCACCTTCACCTGTCACCTTCACCTGTCACCTTCACCTTCACCTGTCACCTTCACCTGTCACCTTCACCCGTCACCTTCACCTGTCACTGTCACCTTCACCTGTCACCTTCACCTGTCACCTTCACCTGTCACCTTCACCTGTCACCTTCACCTGTCACCTTCACCTGTCACCTTCATCACCTTCACCTGTCACCTTCACCCGTCACCTTCACCCGTCACCTTCACCTGTCACCTTCACCTGTCACCTTCACCTGTCACCTTCACCTGTCACCTTCACCTGTCACCTTCACCTGTCACCTTCACCTGTCACCTTCACCTGTCACCTTCATCTGTCACCTTCACCTGTCACCTTCACCTGTCACCTGTCACCTGTCACCTTCACCTTCACCTGTCACCTTCACCTGTCACCTTCACCTGTCACCTTCATCACCTTCACCTGTCACCTTCATCACCTTCACCCGTCACCTTCACCCGTCACCTTCACCTGTCACCTTCACCTGTCACCTTCACCTGTCACCTTCACTTGTCACCTTCACCTGTCACCTGTCACCTTCACCTGTCACCTTCACCTGTCACTTTCACCTTCACCTTCACCTGTCACCTTCACCTGTCACCTTCACCTGTCACCTTCACCCGTCACCTTCACCTTCACCTGTCACCTTCACCTGTCACCTTCACCTGTCACCTTCACCTGTCACCTTCACCTGTCACCTTCACCTGTCACCTTCACCTGTCACCTTCACCTGTCACCTTCACCTGTCACCTTCACCTGTCACCTGTCACCTTCACCTGTCACCTTCACCTGTCACCTTCACCTGTCACATGTCACCTTCACCTGTCACCTTCACCTGTCACCTTCACCTGTCACCTTCACCTGTCACCTTCACATGTCACCTGCTCCTGTCACCTTCACCTGTCACCTTCATCACCTTCACCTGTCACCTTCACCTGTCACCTTCACCTGTCACCTTCACATGTCACCTGCTCCTGTCACCTTCACCTGTCACCTTCATCACCTTCACCTGTCACCTTCACTTTCATCACCTTCACCTGTCACCTTCACATGTCACCTTCACCTGTCACCTTCATCACCTTCACCTGTCACCTTCAACTGTCACCTGTCACCTTCACATGTCACCTTCACCTGTCACCTTCATCACCTTCACCTGTCACCTTCACCTTCATCACCTTCACCTGTCACCTTCACCTGTCACCGTCACATGTCACCTTCACCTGTCACCTTCAACTGTCACCTGTCACCTTCACCCGTCACCTTCACCTGTCACCTTCACCTGTCACCTTCACCTGTCACCTTCAACTGTCACCTTCACCTGTCACCTTCATAACCTTCACCTGTCACCTTCATCACCTTCACCCGTCACCTTCAACTGTCACCTGTCACCTTCACATGTCACCTTCACCTGTCACCTTCACCTGTCACCTTCACCTGTCACCTTCACCTGTCACCTTCACCTGTCACCTTCACCCGTCACCTTCACCCGCACCCTCACCCGTCACCCTCACCCGTCACCTTCACCCGTCACCTTCACCTGTCACCTTCATCACCTTCACATGTCACCTTCACCTGTCACCTTCACCTGTCACCTTCACCTGTCACCTTCATCACCTTCACCTGTCACCTTCACCTGTCACCTTCATCACCTTCACCTGTCACCTTCACCTTCATCACCTTCACCCGTCACCTTCACCTGTCACCTTCACCTGTCACCTTCAACTGTCACCTTCACCTGTCACCTTCACTTGTCACCTTCACCTGTCACCTTCACCTGTCACCTTCATCACCTTCACCTGTCACCTTCACCTGTCACCTTCATCACCTTCACCTGTCACCTTCACCTTCATCACCTTCACCCGTCACCTTCACATGTCACCTGCTCCTGTCACCTTCACCTGTCACCTTCACCTGTCACCTTCATCACCTTCACCTGTCACCTTCACCTTCATCACCTTCACATGTCACCTTCACCTGTCACCTTCATCACCTTCACCTTCATCACCTTCACCTGTCACCTTCAACTGTCACCTGTCACCTTCACCTGTCACCTTCATCACCTTCACCTGTCACCTTCAACTGTCACCTGTCACCTTCAACTGTCACCTGTCACCTTCACCTGTCACCTTCACATGTCACCTTCACCCGTCACCTTCACATGTCACCTTCACCTGTCACCTTCTTCACCCTTCACCTGTCACCTTCACCTTCATCACCTGTCACCTTCACCTGTCACCTTCACATGTCACCTTCACCTGTCACCTTCACCTGTCACCTTCACCTGTCACCTTCACCTGTCACCTTCACCTGTCACCTTCACCTGTCACCTGTCACCTTCACCTGTCACCTTCATCACCTTCACCTTCATCACCTTCACCTGTCACCTGTCACCTTCAACTGTCACCTTCACCTGTCACCTTCACCTGTCACCTGTCACCTTCACCTGTCACCTTCACCTGTCACCTGTCACCTTCACCTGTCACCTGTCACCTGTCACTTTCACCTGTCACCTTCATCACCTTCACCTGTCACCTTCACCTGTCACCTTCAACTGTCACCTTCACCTGTCACCTGTCACCTTCACCTGTCACCTGTCACCTTCACCTGTCAACTTCACCTTCACCTGTCACCTTCACCTGTCACCTTGACCTGTCACCTTCACCTGTCACCTTCATCACCTTCACCTGTCACCTTCAACTGTCACCTTCACCTTCACCTGTCACCTTCACCTGTCACCTTCACCTGTCACCTTCACATGTCACCTTCACCTGTCACCTTCACCTGTCACCTTCACCTGTCACCTGTCATTTTCACTTGTCACCTTCACCTATCACCTTCACCCGTCACCTTCTTCACCTGTCACATGTCACCTTCACTTGTCACCTGTCACCTTCACCCGTCACCTTCTTCACCTGTCACCTGTCACCTTCACCCTAGAGCAGCTGCAGACAGATGGACACTGTGAGCTCCTCCTGTGCTAGGAGAGCAGACTCCTCCCTGTGGTCTTTGATTAAACACATCAGCAACAAGATGTAAACAAAACTAACGGTACAGTGCAGCGGTAGACGTTTATGCCAGCATGTTTTGTAAGGGTAATTTGATTTGACCAATTTTAAATGTTAAACATGTTCTACTGTACTATATCAAAGTAAGTAAGCTACTCTTTTTATGTTGCACATAATCTCATACACACACAATCAAACATGCACACATTAATTTAGTATTTAGTTATTGAGAGTTAGTTTGAAAAAACCCACCAGTGATCATCAGGGACATTGATTCCTTGCGTTGTGTTAATTACAGCTCAATACAATTATAAGGTAGCAGTCCTTATAAGACAATGTACAGTATTGCTATTTTTTCATCTATCATTTCATGGTGCTGTAATTGACTGTTGAATGCCCACGCTAGGTCTTAGGTCAGATCGATAACTTCATAACTCATTGGTCTGCTTATCTTGACATCAAACAGCGTCCTGCGAAGTGGTTGACATGCAGAACCAAACGAGTCTACAAAATGTTGTTGTTACCACTGACCGACAAGAGATAGCGAATGCACCGTTCCGACCCCCGTCAGTCATCGACCTTAGGTCGAGTGATTGAAGTTGCGGAATCTTTTATTTTATTTGCACTGGGAAGGACTCTCTTTATTCAGATGAGGTCCATTTCCCTTATCCGTTACACGTATTATCACTATATGGCTTTACTTGATAATCCCATTTTACAGTACACGTATTATCACTATATGGCTTTACTTGATAATCCCATTATACAGTTCACGTATTATCACTATATGGCTTTACTTGATAATCCCATTATAGCTAGGGATAAAGCCACTTATTCTATTTCATTCTATTCATATGTCTTCTTCTACTCCGTCTGGCTAAAGCCTTACTCAGGAGGTTTTTTACATCATAAATCAGGCACATTACTGGACCGCGTGGTTGACATATTTCTCTTTAGGCCTCCGTATGGATAAAGCCCCACTTCTAAAGTTTTTATCATTAATCAAAACGCAATACGGTGAAGTTACAAATGCAGAACACATTTCAATGCTTACCCGGCCGTCTGAGAGTGAAGAATAGAATTAAACGTTGTTTCCAAAAGAAGATTGTTTTTATTTTTTAAAAGTAGAAGGTTACATTAAAGGTTCAGTTTCATTTTTATGAGTACAAAAGTTTCAGTTTACAATATATCAGGTTTCAGTCATCTCCTCAAAATCTCTCAAAAAAGTCAGGCTCTTGAATCGGCAACCGTCTCTTTTATTTGACATTGTACCGTATTTCTGATTGGTCTAAACACAGTGATGTCACAGGGTCGTCATTTCTGTTTAGCAAACCAACATACAATACATAATTCGTTATGGACTCCTCCTTCTTTGTACTATCGTTACTGCTAGTTACCTAGTGGTTTTTAAGTAACAGAAAGTCCCTTTTTCCTTCAAAACAGACAACGGCTTTGTCTGTGGTGACCACGTGACATGGTACCATGCACGAGGCCCTCCATAGTATCTCTTAAAGAATCCCTCCAGACAAACAGTTTTTACACATTATTCTTTTAGTATTATTCTCTACTGACAGTCAATTATAAGCATGCCATTTTGAAAACTTTTACTGTACACATTAAACATTTAATTGTTATATAGTTTCTTTTTTAAGATCTCCTCAATAGTTTCCGGACTCCGTCTTTCAACCCTCAACCCTTAATCCCCTTCCCGTCTGAAAGGGTTAACATCTTACAGCTCTCTCTCTCCTTTGCTGGGGCCCACATTCCGCAGGTTGCCTCCCTTTTGCCTGTGAAGAACTGTGGAGAACAGACCCCTCTTATGGAGATATTAAAGGCTCAGTTCCATTTTTTTATAAGTAGAGCCATCATAGAGCTATTTTTCCAGAGTTCAGTTTAAAGATTTATACTGGTCACATAGGAACGACTCAGGATGTCATTGTCCAAAAGTGTCGCTTGTTTTGTGACACTTCACACCCACTCTGCCATCCTGTGAGGTCATTGTCCATCGTCAATTGAATAATTGAAAAATGAAGCATATGATTACATGTGAAAAATAGGTATATAGGGCTGTATTGGAACGAATCAGGATGTCTATTTCAAGTTCAAGTTCAAGTTCAAGTTCTTTAATAGTTGTCATACAGAAGTACAGAATACTTTCATACAAAATGCTTCTTACTGTTACGCTCCAGAGACTGTGCTAGACAAGATAGTATCAAATAACATAATAACATAATATAGCATGAATTTAGAAGAAGAAAATGAGGTCACAGTGTTCGGTATAGACATATGTACAATGTTCTGAGTTACCATATAATATACAATACACAATACTATGCAGTGTACTAATGTACAGTACTATCTAGTGCAAAGCAGAAATGGGATGAGGTACAATTTTAGGTACAATTTACAGTAAGGTGTACGAGTTGTAGTGCAATCCTTCATCCATAAATATAAAGTGTGGGGAGTGGGTGCTACAGTGTGTTTGTTTAAAGTGGGTGTGTGCTATAAGTGTGTGGAGTGGGTGCTACAGTGTGTTTGTTTAAAGTGAGTGTGTGCGTGTGGGTGTGTGTGCTATGTGCGTTTGGTGGTTGTTGTTGTGTAGTGTTCATTCATTGTTCGTTTAGCAGCCTGATGGCCTGGGGATAGAAGCTTCTTCTGAGTCTTTCTGTGCTCGCCTTGAGACTCCTGTATCGCTTGCCTGACGGCAGCAGTTCAAAGAGGCAGTTGTTCGGGTGACTGGAGTCTTTAATGATTCTCTTAGCCTTGCCCTTGCAACGCTTGTAGTAAATGTTCTGGAGGGTGGGGAGCCCCCCTCCAATTGTGCGTTCGGCTGAACGTGTCACTCTTTGTAGTCTGCTTTGGTCTTGTGCAGTGCTATTCCCAAACCAGGAGGTGATGTTGCCGGTCAAGATGCTCTCTATTGTACATGAGTAGAAGTTCTTAAGGATCTTCTGGCTGACTTGGAACTTCCTTAGGCGCCTGAGGAAGTAGAGGCGTTGTCGTGCCTTCTTCACAACACTGTTAATGTGTGTGGTCCATGTCAAGTCCTCGGATATGTAGGCTCCGAGGTACTTAAAGCTGTTGACTCTCTCAACCGGTGCCCCGTCGATGCTGAGGGGGCTGTAGTCCTTGACCCCCGACCTCCTGAAGTCCACAATCATCTCCTTTGTTTTGCTGACGTTCAGGGAGAGGCTGTTTTCCTGGCACCATCCCGCCAGGACCTTGACCTCTTCCAGGTAGGCCCTCTCGTCGTTGGCAGAGATCAGGCCCACCACCACTGTGTCGTCAGCAAATTTGACGATTGTATTGCTACTCCGCTGAGCCACACAGTCGTGTGTGTACAGGGAGTAGAGGAGGGGACTCAGAACACAGCCCTGGGGGGCCCCTATGTTGAGGGTGATGGATGAGGAGGTGCAGTTGCCTGCTCTCACCACCTGGGGTCTGCCAGTCAGGAAGTCCAAGACCCACTGGCAGAGGTCATAGC
The DNA here is from genome assembly GCF_963971535.1 of Notolepis coatsorum. Taxonomy (NCBI): domain Eukaryota; kingdom Metazoa; phylum Chordata; class Actinopteri; order Aulopiformes; family Paralepididae; genus Notolepis; species Notolepis coatsorum. Next base: position 32,509,509 of record NC_140166.1, read on the forward strand.
CCAAGCCCAGGTCCCTGAGCTTGGCTATGAGTATGGAGGGGACTATGGTATTGAATGCCGAGCTGTAGTCGATGAATAGCATTCTCACATAGTTCCCCTGCCTCTTGTCCAGGTGTGATGCTGCTGTGTGCAGCACATGGGATATGGCGTCCTCCGTGGACCTGTTGGGGCGGTATGCAAATTGCAGGGGGTCCATGTTGATGGGGAGGGAGGAGCAGATGTAGCCCTTTACTAGCTTCTCGAAGCACTTCATGGCTATGGAGGTGAGAGCTACAGGGCGGTAGTCGTTGAGGCAAGCAGGCTTGGATTTTTTGGGTACAGGGATAATAGTGGACTTCTTCAGGCAGGTGGGGATGACAGCCTGTTCTAAGGACAGGTTAAATATGTCAGTGAATACTGGGGCCAGTTGGTCGGCACAGACTTTTAGGACGCGGCCGGGGATGCCGTCTGGACCTGCTGCCTTCCTGATATTCACTTCTTTAAAGGTCCGCCTCACCTCATGCTCTGTTACCCTGAACACTGCGCCTCCATCAGCAGCCGACCCCCCCCCCCCCCATTGCCGAGGCTTGTGAGCTGGTGTTGTTATTACCAGCATCAAACCTCGCATAGAAGGTATTGAGGTCATTTGCTAAGGAGATGTCACTGTTCAGTTTGAGGGAGGCGCCTTTGTAGTCTGTCATCGTTTTGAGCCCCTGCCACATAGCTCAAAAAGATGGCGCCGCTACGTCCGGCTGCCTGTCTGTGCGCTCCGTCGAGACTGTGCATACTTTTGTTAATATTTATAGTTTTAAGTTAAGAGTTTTGTCTGTACCAACAGTAGGTGCAATTAATGTGTATGACCGTCAGTCACTAATAGACATTGGATTACGGGAAACTTACCGACTGGATTACTCTCTGGATCAGCTCTCTGAACCGCAACAATGGCCCGTTGAGATCTTGAGGACATCAGGACCGGATCTCGCCCCCAGGGACAAAGGACCCAGACGGCGAGGAAAGAGAGCTGGAGTCCGTAACAGGCTGAGAACCAGGCGGCACAGGACACCACTACCCAGTATATTGCTAGCCAATGTACAATCAATAGACAATAAACTAGACGACATCCGAGCAAGGATTCAATTCCAGAGAGACGTTAGGGACTGTAACGTTCTCTGCTTCATCGAGACGTGGCTGGCGCCAGAAGTCCCAGACCACGCCATCCTACCGGCCGATCATTTCTTCATTCACCGCAAGGATAGAACAGCAGAATCCGGTAAACAACGTGGAGGAGGTATTGCCTTCATGTTGAACAAAAATTGGAATGACCCAACTAACGTGAAGGAACTATCCAACCACTGCTCCCCAGAACTGGAATATATAACCATCAAGTGTCGTCCTTTCTTCCTCCCGAGGGAGTTAACGGCGATCGTCCTGGTCGGAGTGTATATTCCACCGCAAGCTGAAGCCAGCAACAAGGTTGCGCTCTCCAGACTACACGACGAGGTAAATAGAATCCAAGAGGCGAATGTTAACGCCGCCATTTTAGTTCTGGGAGATTTCAATAGCGCCAATCTGAGAAAGGTATTGCCCGACTTCTATCAGCATGTGACTTGCAACACCAGAGGCGGTAACATCCTAGATCACTGTTACACGCAATTTAAAGGTGGCTACAAGGCTCATTCTGATAGTGGCTTCGGTAAGTCAGATCACGCATCAAATTTTCTTACACCGAAGTACAGACAGAGAATTAAAAGTACTCCCGTAGTCTCGCGAGAGGTGCAGAAATGGGATGTGACGTCAGAGGATACGATCCGGTCAGTGTTTCACAACACAGACTGGAATGTGTTCCGCGACACAGATAACATTAATGCCTACACGGAGACAGTGCTGGACTATGTTTGTACTAGGGTGAAAGAAACAATCCCCACTACCAAAATGAAAGTTTACCCAAATCAAAAACCCTGGGTAGACAAATCCGTCCGTGAAGCTCTGAGAGAGCGCACCAAAGCATACAACGACGGCCTAGAGGCAGGCAACATGAATGACCACAAGGTGGCGCGATACAACGTAAGGAGGACTGTGTCAGAGGCCAAACGACGCTACAGGGATAAAATTGAACTCCAGTTTGAACAAGCTGACACCTTTTTCAAAAGGTGTCACTTGTTTTGTGACACTTTACACCGACTCTGCCATCCTGTGAGGTCATTGTCCATCGTCAATTGAATAATTGAAAAATTAAGCATATGATTACATGTGAAAAATAGGTATATAGGGCTGTATTGTAATGACTCAGGATGTCATTGTCAAAAAGTGTCACTTGTTCTGTGGCACTTCACACCCACTCTGTCATCCTGGGCGGTCATTTTCCATTGTCTTAATAGCGTCTGTACTGGGGGACGAGATGGCGATTGTGGGGTCACGTGGCTGTGACTCTCCACACCCCCTCTGCCATCTCGGTACCTTGTTACCCTGGTAGCCGGCGGGAAGACTTGCATCTGTTGTTCCCTGGCTGGACGGCTCGACAGGATAGGGGTCACGTTGTTGCTTGGTATCCGGCGGGAAGACTTGCACCTGTTGTTCCCGGCCGATGCACCCAGGCTGTTGTCGTCTTGGTCATCTTGGTCATCTTGGGGTCGCCCCCTCTGACCTCTTGGATCTCTCCCATAGTTTGAGGTAGGTTGATTTGTCACTTCTCGGGCGACCCCCATGGGTCCCCGAGAATTGTAGCAGCAGTCCTCTATTGACGTGTGGTTGGCCTGGTCTTGTGACCCTGTCCGTAGGCCTCGCAGGACATCACAGATACAGTCCACAGAGGACTCATTTCTTTTCTCTCTTTCAGGTCCATTCAGGGCTCTCGTCGCCCTGTAACCTGGGTCCAGGCCGATGTCTCTCTGTCCGGTCTGGGAGGTCTAGGAGGTCTGGGAGGTCTGGGAGGTCTGGGAGGTCTGGGAGGTCTAGATGAGGACCTTGAGGATGCTCTGGAGCTTGACCTATCGTGTGACCCTGTCCGTAGGCCTCGCAGGACATCACAGATACAGTCCACAGAGGACTAATTTCTTTTCTCTCTTTCAGGTCCATTCAGGACTCTCGTCGCCCTGTAACCTGGGTCCAGGCCGATGTCTCTCTGTCCGGTCTGGGAGGTCTAGGAGGTCTGGGAGGTCTGGGAGGTCTGGGAGGTCTGGGAGGTCTAGATGAGGACCTTGAGGATGCTCTGGAGCTTGACCTATCCCGGTCTTCCTCCACTTCCGATTTCTGACCTGAGTCAGTATATTCCTTCTTGCCATCCGCTGCGTCGTTCGCTGACTCCGGGGGACAGCCCCCCCCCCCCCGTCTAAGAGTGTGGCACTGGTTCAGGTTTTGTCCCTTTACCAGCGCACCTTTACCAGCGCACATTGTTCACAGGCCTTTCGGACTGTTATCGCTCTTTGTTTGGCTTTAGGTATGAGAATGTTGTTGGTTCTCAGGTATACCAACATCCTCTTACTTCCGGCATGTCCAGGGTTATCATATACCTGTCTGTTCATGTGAGTAGCCTCGTCCTGTTAGCAATGGCTAGTTAGCCTGCTATTCGCTCCTGCTCGCAATGGCTATTTCAGCCTGCTATTCGCTCCTATTCGCAATGGCTATTTCAGCCTGCTATTCACAAAGTAGAGTTTTTTTCTACTTAAGTTCTGACTTTAAGTAAGCATTTAGTTACTTCAAGTCATGAGTAAACCTTTTTACCGTAATCACAAAAATATACTTTAAGTGTGATTCTTTCTCTGAGTAGAACCTTCTACGTTTTTGACTGTAAGAAAACATTACGTAACTTTTTAGTCATGAGTAAACCTTTTTACCGTAATCACAAAAATATACTTTAAGCGTGATTCTTTCTTTAAGTAGAACCTTCTACGTTTTTGACTGTAAGAAAACATTACGTAACTTTTTAGTCATGAGTAAACCTTTTTACCGTAATCACAAAAATATACTTTAAGCGTGATTCTTTCTTTAAGTAGAACCTTCTACGTTTTTGACTGTAAGAAAACATTACGTAACTTTTTAGTCATGAGTAAACCTTTTTACCGTAATCACAAAAATATACTTTAAGCGTGATTCTTTCTTTAAGTAGAACCTTCTACGTTTTTGACTGTAAGAAAACATTACGTAACTTTTTAGTCATGAGTAAACCTTTTTACCGTAATCACAAAAATATACTTTAAGCGTGATCCTTTCTTTAAGTAGTACCTTCTACGTTTTTGACTGTAAGAAAACATTACGTAACTTTTTAGTCATGAGTAAACCTTTTTACCGTAATCACAAAAATATACTTTAAGCGTGATTCTTTCTTTAAGTAGAACCTTCTACGTTTTTGACTGTAAGAAAACATTACGTAACTTTTTAGTCATGAGTAAACCTTTTTACCGTAATCACAAAAATATACTTTAAGCGTGATTCTTTCTTTAAGTAGAACCTTCTACGTTTTTGACTGTAAGAAAACATTACGTAACTTTTTAGTCATGAGTAAACCTTTTTACCGTAATCACAAAAATATACTTTAAGCGTGATTCTTTCTTTAAGTAGAACCTTCTACGTTTTTGACTGTAGGAAAACATTACGTAACTTTTTAGTCATGAGTAAACCTTTTTACCGTAATCACAAAAATATACTTTAAGCGTGATCCTTTCTTTAAGTAGAACCTTCTACGTTTTTGACTGTAAGAAAACATTACGTAACTTTTTAGTCATGAGTAAACGCTACTTCAAGTCGTTACTTATCAACCCTCTCTTGTTCCTGATAGATTTTTTACCAATTTACTTTTGGCTGTCTGCTGCGCTCTGCAGACCATCTACGTCACCAGTGTGCCAGATCTCGAACATTAGGAAGAGTCTTGGTTGGAGAGGTTCTGCCGATAAGACCAATCTTGAGTAAGGTTGACTCAAATCTGTAACTAATTCTACTCCAGAGACACCTGACAGCAGTTATTTCAGTTAATATTCTTTCGGCTGTTGATACCTATTTAATTAGTATAGAGCCCAACTCACTTGAACTCATGTTCTAAGCCCCGGAACCTCCAATCCGTTTTGACAGACCTATAAACCAGTGACTTGGCCGCCTAAGCACCACAGCGTCCTGTATGCTGAGGCTTCCAAGTCTCCACAAATCTGATAGGCCCGTCGGATACAGAGACCCTGATGCTCGCTCTGTCCCCCCGCGTCAAGGTGCTAAGCTTGATGAGAGTTTGCAGAGTCTCAATTTGTTACCCATAGGCGCTGGTGAGTGTACATCTCATGCAGCTGATATGGTTGGTAGGGTGCTAACCTACCAAATGGTTGCTGTCAGGAAATCCCTTCTGAATGAAATAGATTACAAATTCACTTTACTTTACTCTGGGTTTAGAGCAAGGACGGACATCTTTACATATTATACTTAAAATATATACAGAATGCATGTAGTATTCCATGTTATGTTTCTTCCTAAATGACAACAACACTATATATTATTCCTCTTGACAGATGAGCGGTATGTCAAGTGCAGTTTGCACTTGCTTGAGTGTCATGTGTCAGGGCCCCAGAAGGTAATTTCTCCCTTTGTTGCCCTCATCTCTGCTTCCGGGATTTGAATTCCTCCCTTATTGTCCTCACCTCTGCTTGCTGTTCTGGGGTTAGTGCGGCCCACTCGTCTGCAGGTAGGTATTGGTACTTCCTGCTCCCTGTTCTGTCCTTGGTTGTTTTCGGGGGGAACTCCTGGGAGGCCCCCCTTTTGTCAGATAGCATTTTAACTTGGTCATACAGCATACATTCGATACGTAGCTGGTCCTGTGACCATGCTGCGCATCGGGCTGCCAGTGGGTTACCCCCTGGGACTCCTCTGAATAGCTTTTCAAGCAGTAAGCATGATCCTTGCATAGGTGTTCCATTCATGACTGATCCTGCTGCATCATTGAGAGACATGCTCCCGCCTCGCACCTGTGGGATTAGTTTCTCCACCATCTTATACCCTGGATCTTGACCGGGGGTCCTTACTTCTCTTTCCATCAGTTGGTCCATTGAGGCCCTTTCGGGGATCTCTAGTCCTTTGAGATGTCTCAACATGCGAGCTAGCGTCTCGTGTGCTTGTATCTCCTGAGCGAGCATCTGCTGCGCCAGCTTCTCATGAGCTAGCATCTGCTGCGCCAGTTTCTTCTGAGCTACCCGTGCCAACTTCTCCTGAGCTAGCATCTGCCGCGCCAGCCTCTCCTGAGCTACCCGTGCCAGCTTCTCCTGGGCTAGCTCCTCCTGAGCTAGCGTTGGTCGTGCCAGCTCCTCCTGAGCTGGCTTCTCTTGTGCTAGCTCCTCCTGAGCTAGCTTTGGGCGTGCCAGCTCCTCCTGAGCTAGCATCTCCTGGGCTAGCTCCTCCTGAGCTGGCGTTGGTCGTGCCAGCTCCTCCTGAGCTGGCTTCTCTCGTGCTGGCTCCTCCTGAGCTAGCTTCTCTTGTGCTAGCTCCTCCTGAGCTAGCTTCTGGCGTGCCAGCTCCTCCCGAGCTAGCATCTCCTCCCGAGCTAGCATCTCCTGGGCTAGCTTTGGCTTGTTAGCCGATGGTGAGCTAGTTAGCTTGCAGTTCTGTGAACGGTCGTTTTGACTTCGCATCACATACAATCTCCCCTCCTTACAAACAGTATCTTTGGGCTAGGGGAGCCATCGCCTTTCTGTGAACGGTCGTTTTGACTTCGCTTCACATCCAGTCTCCCCTCCTTACAAACAGTGTCTTTGGGCTAGGGAGCCATCGCCTTTCTGTGAACGGTCGTTTTGACTTCGCTTCACATCCAGTCTCCCCTCCTTACAAACAGTGTCTTTGGGCTAGGGAGCCCTCGCCTTTCTGTGAACGGTCGTTTTGACTTCGCTTCACATCCAGTCTCCCCTCCTTACAAACAGTGTCTTTGGGCTAGGGAGCCCTCGCCTTTCTGTGAACGGTCGTTTTGACTTCGCTTCACATCCAGTCTCCCCTCCTTACAAACAGTGTCTTTGGGCTAGGGAGCCCTCGCCTTTCTGTGAACGGTCGTTTTGACTTCGCTTCACATCCAGTCTCCCCTCCTTACAAACAGTGTCTTTGGGCTAGGGAGCCCTCGCCTTTCTGTGAACGGTCGTTTTGACTTCGCTTCACATCCAGTCTCCCCTCCTTACAAACAGTGTCTTTGGGCTAGGGAGCCCTCGCCTTTCTGTGAACGGTCGTTTTGACTTCGCTTCACATCCAGTCTCCCCTCCTTACAAACAGTGTCTTTGGGCTAGGGAGCCCTCGCCTTGGGTAGGGCCAGTTCGCTTCCTGTGGGCAAAGCACGAAATTATGTTGCACTTGTAACTCCCCCCAGAGCTCTATAAACATTATTTTACCCTTTAGTTGTGAGTAAACGTTGCTTTAATCACCAAGATAGAGCTTTCTATTCATTTGTGATATCCCCGAGTAGAGCCTTCCACTCGAGTCGCCAGTAGAGCTTTCTACTTTAATTTTAGCCAAATCTGTGATTTAATTTTACTCCAGAGGCTTTTGACAGTAGTCCTGTCTTCTTCGGCCGTTTTGCACCTATTTTGGTTAGTATAAATGCACATCGCCAGGGACGCCATGTTGAATGCCCACGCTAGGTCTTAGGTCAGATCGATAACTTCATAACTCATTGGTCTGCTTATCTTGACATCAAACAGCGTCCTGCGAAGTGGTTGACATGCAGAACCAAACGAGTCTACAAAATGTTGTTGTTACCACTGACCGACAAGAGATAGCGAATGCACCGTTCCGACCCCCGTCAGTCATCGACCTTAGGTCGAGTGATTGAAGTTGCGGAATCTTTTATTTTATTTGCACTGGGAAGGACTCTCTTTATTCAGATGAGGTCCATTTCCCTTATCCGTTACACGTATTATCACTATATGGCTTTACTTGATAATCCCATTTTACAGTACACGTATTATCACTATATGGCTTTACTTGATAATCCCATTATACAGTTCACGTATTATCACTATATGGCTTTACTTGATAATCCCATTATAGCTAGGGATAAAGCCACTTATTCTATTTCATTCTATTCATATGTCTTCTTCTACTCCGTCTGGCTAAAGCCTTACTCAGGAGGTTTTTTTACATCATAAATCAGGCACATTACTGGACCGTGTGGTTGACATATTTCTCTTTAGGCCTCCGTATGGATAAAGCCCCACTTCTAAAGTTTTTATCATTAATCAAAACGCAATAGGGTGAAGTTACAAATGCAGAACACATTTCAATGCTTACCCGGCCGTCTGAGAGTGAAGAATAGAATTAAACGTTGTTTCCAAAAGAAGATTGTTTTTATTTTTTAAAAGTAGAAGGTTACATTAAAGGTTCAGTTTCATTTTTATGAGTACAAAAGTTTCAGTTTACAATATATCAGGTTTCAGTCATCTCCTCAAAATCTCTCAAAAAAGTCAGGCTCTTGAATCGGCAACCGTCTCTTTTATTTGACATTGTACCGTATTTCTGATTGGTCTAAACACAGTGATGTCACAGGGTCGTCATTTCTGTTTAGCAAACCAACATACAATACATAATTCGTTATGGACTCCTCCTTCTTTGTACTATCGTTACTGCTAGTTACCTAGTGGTTTTTAAGTAACAGAAAGTCCCTTTTTCCTTCAAAACAGACAACGGCTTTGTCTGTGGTGACCACGTGACATGGTACCATGCACGAGGCCCTCCATAGTATCTCTTAAAGAATCCCTCCAGACAAACAGTTTTTACACATTATTCTTTTAGTATTATTCTCTACTGACAGTCAATTATAAGCATGCCATTTTGAAAACTTTTACTGTACACATTAAACATTTAATTGTTATATAGTTTCTTTTTTAAGATCTCCTCAATAGTTTCCGGACTCCGTCGTTCAACCCTCAACCCTTAATCCCCTTCCCGTCTGAAAGGGTTAACATCTTACAGCTCTCTCTCTCCTTTGCTGGGGCCCACATTCCGCAGGTTGCCTCCCTTTTGCCTGTGAAGAACTGTGGAGAACAGACCCCTCTTATGGAGATATTAAAGGCTCAGTTCCATTTTTTTATAAGTAGAGCCATCATAGAGCTATTTTTCCAGAGTTCAGTTTAAAGATTTATACTGGTCACATAGGAACGACTCAGGATGTCATTGTCCAAAAGTGTCGCTTGTTTTGTGACACTTCACACCCACTCTGCCATCCTGTGAGGTCATTGTCCATCGTCAATTGAATAATTGAAAAATGAAGCATATGATTACATGTGAAAAATAGGTATATAGGGCTGTATTGGAACGAATCAGGATGTCTATTTCAAAAGGTGTCACTTGTTTTGTGACACTTTACATTGACACAAGGATTCAATGTCTCCGATGTCATCACTAGTGGCCATATTGGAATTTACTCTCAATAACCTTTTGAGCAAAGTCCCCCGGACTGTGTGGCCTTTGGAAAACAGCAGCAGCAACAACCAACACAAAGGAAACAGCCTCCTGTTTGTGACAGTACTGACTGCTTTCAAGGGTAATTTGATGTTGAATTTGTTTTGAGTTGTTAAAAGAAAAAACTAAATATCTGTGAAACTCCTTACATATTACGCTACTAATTACAAAAATTGCCATGTCATGCCATGCCATGTCAATAATTAAATAAAATAACCCTAACCCTAAAACCGAAATAAAGTTAAAAAATAAATTGTCAAAAGAAAATTTCTCGCGAGCGCTTCAAGCACGCTCGATGAAAGGTGTCCCTTATTTCTATTTGTGAAAGGTGGCAACCCTACCTAACTCTGACCAAGCCACACAGACTCATGAAAACCACCAGGCCTGGAGCACAGACCCGTGCTGCTGAGGTGACACTGATATACTGTAGCATCCTCTGACATGTACATGGGGTCTAGCTAGTAGGCTACACATTATTCTAGAAGGCTACACATTATGCTAGTACTAGGCTACACATTATGCTAGAAGGCTACACATTATGATAAGCTACACATTATGTTAGAAGGCTACACATTATGCTAGTACGTATAGGCTACACATTATGCTAGAAGGCTACACATTATGCTAGTACTAGGCTACACATTATACTAGAAGGCTACACAATATGCTAGTACTAGGCTTCACATTATGCTAGTAATAGGCGGGAGCATGTCTATGTTCCCCGGGTCCTATGTTCCCTGGGTCCTATGTTCCCCGATTGATTGATTGATTGAACATTTTAGACCACCAGCCCTGATTCCAAACTCTAACCTTAACCAACTTCGAAAGAGGGCCTACGCTTAACCAGTTCGAAACAAGGCGGACATTAATAATTAATAAAATAATAAAAATGTATAAAATGTTCAATCAATTAATCAATCAATCGGGGAACATGGGACCCGGGGAACATAGGACCCGGGGAACATTGGGATGATCCCGTAATAGGCTACACATTATGCTAGTAGGCTACACATTATGCTAGGAGGCTACACATTATGCTAGTAGGCTACACATTATGCTAGGAGGCTACACATTATGCTAGTAGGCTACACATTATGCTAGTAGGCTACACATTATGCTAGTAGGCTACACATTATGCTAGGAGGCTACACATTATGCTAGTAGGCTACACATTATGCTAGGAGGCTACACATTATGCTAGTAGGCTACACATTATGCTAGTAGGCTACACATTATGCTATTAGGCTACACATTATGCTAGGAGGCTACACATTATGCTAGTAGGCTACACATTATGCTAGGAGGCTAAACATTATGTCCACAACGGTGGGTCTTCACTTTACTGTTCTGCCGTGCAACACACATACAACCTGTTACGGTATCCAGATGTGGGAGGTTATTATGACTATAGCCAGGCAGCTTCTTGAAAAACAATGTTTACTTTTATTCTCGGCCACATATTAAGTAAGACGGTAGACTACAGCTCCCTGTCAATATGACAATATGTGCTTGTGCTGTAATAATAATAATAATAATAATAATAAATTGTATTTGTATAGACCACCGCAACACTTCCGGGATTCTGAAATCGGGGAGGAGATTGCGGGGGGGGGCAAATGAATGGATGTGGATGAGAGCCTTGACATTAAGTGATTGCAGATACGGCTGTGGGGGTGCTAGAGACATGATCGAATAGACTTGTATGCGCCTGAATCTCCTGAACACGGCGCGAGACATTCCTAATCCATCAGAACTAAATTGGCAGCGAAAATGACCGTTTTTAAGCATCGATTCCCCATGCACATGCGCAGATTGGCCACAGAGTGTGACGCAACGCACATCCACCCTGGAATGTTCCATTAGAGGGGGTGTTGTGTTGTGAGAATGATAAGATAGAATTAAATATACAGTAAAAGGAATACAGTACAAATATACAGAAGTCTACAGTAAGTGTAATATTGCACAGTGTTGTGCATTTATAATCAGTAGCTTAGGCTACATAGTAGGCTAATGACAGCCTATTCTAGTCTAGCAGGTGCTGGTAGTTTCAAGTTCAAGTTTCAAGTTTCTTTAATAGTTGTCATACAGAAGTACAGAATACTTTTATACAAAATGCTTCTTACTGTTACGCTCCAGAGACTGTGCTAGACAAGATAAGTATGAATAAAATAAAGTAGCATGTAAAAAGAAGTAAAAATAGAGGTCCCAGTGTTCAGTATAGACATATGTACAATGTTCGATGCAGACTAGAAGTAACTGAGTTACCATACAATATACAATATACTATGCAATATACTAATATACAATGCTATATAGTGCAAAGCAGAAATGGCATGAGGTACAATTTAGGTACAATTTACAGTAAGGTGTATGAGTTGTAGTGCAAATCCTTTACTAATAAATATAAAGTGTGATTAGGTGATCTAAAGTGTGGAGAGTGGGTGCTGCAGTGTGTTGTTTGTTTAAAGTGAGTGTGCGTGTGGATGTGTGTGCTGTGTGCATTTGATGGTTGTTGCATAGTGTTTATTGTTCGTTGAGCAGCCTGATGACCTGGGGATAGAAGCTTCTTCTGAGTTTTTCTGTGCTCACCTTGAGACTCCGGTATCGCTTGCCTGACCGCAGCAGTTCAAAGAAGCAGTTGTTCGGGTGGCTGGAGTCCTTGATGATGATCTTAGCCTTACCCCTGCACCACTTGTTGTAGATGTTCTGGAGGGTGGGAAGCCCCCCTCCAATTGTGCGTTCCGCATCATTCAATCATCTATGACTTTTTTTGCCTAGATATACCGTATATCTAGGCAAAAAATGTCATATATGTCATATATGTCATATATTATACGTCTATACCAGCACCTGCTAGACTAGAATAGGCTGTCATTAGCCTACTATGTAGCCTAAGCTACTGATTATAAATGCACAACACTGTGCAATATTACACTTAATGTAGACTTCTGTATATTTGTACTGTATTCCTTTTACTGTATATTTAATTCTATCTTATCATTCTCACAACACAACACCCCCTCTAATGGAACATTCCAGGGTGGATGTGCGTTGCGTCACACTCCGTGGCCAATCTGCGCATGTGCATGGGGAATCGATGCTTAAAAACGGTATTTTTCGCTGCCAATTTAGTTCTGATCGATTAGGAATGTCTTGCGCCGTGTTCAGGAGATTCAGGCGCATACAAGTCTATTCGATCATGTCTCTAGCACCCCCACAGCCGTATCTGCAATCACTTAATGTCAAGGCTCTCATCCACATTCATTCATTTGCCACCCCCCGCAATCTCCTCCCCGATTTCAATGTAATGCGGAAGTGTAGTGGTCTATAGCACTTTTCGTTCACTAGGATCCCAAAGTGCTGTATGATGACAATACATTTGAATCTAATGTAATCAGTCGCAAATTGATTTGCGCTACAGTACCTGTTGTATCTGTTTGGCACACGGTCTTGTGCTGCCCTATAAGGAGCTGGCGGGGCTTTTCTGGTGGGGCGGTGCCATATTCAATCAGTTTCAGTAACTACAGAACAGTATATAATATTGTTATAGAGACTCACTTGTTTTGCTGTGGTAGAACATCACGTACAAATTAGAAGAGCCGTCGCGTGTCGCGCTAACCCTTTGAGAAGCTTTGTGGTCCGGGCTTGAACATTCCATAAATGTGTCCATCCATTTAGTTAGATCTCATCCAACACTGTCTGAATGTATCTTGTGATTATTATCAATTTCCGACAACAACAACTGTAATCCTGTCTCGTCTTGAGTCCCTGCGTCCAACATTGTTGTCGTCATCTGCTGCGCACCTCCTAACACACAAGTGACTCCACTTGGGGCACTAGAAAAAGCGCCCTTCAGGCATCATATTTGAAGACGCTGATTGGCAAATTTTAGTTGCTAGGTCCATTTTTGTTGCTCTGTGTATTTTTCAATTGGCTGCATTGCACACTGACGCCTAGTCAGTGGGGCAATATTTCTAGCACCCCAGAAGAGAGAGGGGATGACAGTACGCACAAACAATGATTTATATTTGATATATTACACATTATTGTGCATTATACAAACATACTTAAAATTTGTAATTATTATTTATTTAAAAATGTTTATTATATTTTTAGCGGTCGAAATCTACTACTATAGAAAAATACAAAACCACTTCTTTCTTCTTCTTTCCACCAGGGGGGTGCGGCTCCCTCTATGGACCAGCCACCACTGGTCCTCCTTCTCCCTGCTTCTCTGTACAGACTCCAAGGGTCTTCACCACTGATCTATATTTAGCAGTCCTGCTGTATGTCCTTTGATAATCCAGGACCTCTCGCTAGCTTTGATCCTCTGAAACGGCCATGGCCTGCTATGGTTCCACTGGTTTGAAAAAGGTCCTGCCTGCTTCACACAGCTCAAGGTAGTTCACATGCGCACATCTCAATCACTGTGTTCAGGTGTTACCGCCTGCCTGACCTCATTGATGTTTCTCGAGAACGTTTTGTTTTTTCTTCTTCATCTGATTTATATATACACCCCATTTAGTCAAAATGGTCTCACATGCCTACTTAAACAACCGGACTACAATACAGTAATGACTGACCACATAACATTAAATCTTACACAATGTGTTGACACACTACTATAGTAATAATAATAATAATAATAATAATAATAATAATAATAATAATAATAATAATAATAATAATAATAATAATAATAATAATAATAATAATAATAATAATAATAATTGTAACTGAGGGGTACAATTCCCTGACTGTATTGTTAGATATGATACTTACTACCACTACCTCTTGTACTTTAGACTCTGGCCACCCAGTACTAGGTATAAATAATTATGATAAACACTCCCACCTGATGAAACGGATCCAACACAAATGTACCAAGTCGAAAGTCTGCGTTTAATAATAATACATAGCAAAAGGTATGTACAACGATCACTTAATTACATTTATGATTTGAAATAGTATGCACTTTTATGGCAAATGAGTATTCGTAGGTAGATCAATATCGAAAGTCCAATCTCTGATTGCGCAGGAAGCAAATATACAACCTGGAATATTTAGGGAACAATAGCAATGATACTTGAATGATTATATAGCTGGATACACTAGGGGAAGGTTCCGACTGCTTGTAGGACAGCTGGAGGGGGGGGGGGGGGGGTAGAGTCTGGCTGTATCCCGTCTGGCCGAGGGTATCCTGGGAGAGCCCACAGTCGTGCGACCCGGTGCCCAGCGATCCTCGATCCACAGATGAAAGCAGTTGGACTCTCTGTGGCCGGCGTCCTCCGGTCCACGATGGAGAGACGTGAGGCGACCTCGTCGTGTAGAGCGTCTTCTCACCTGTCGTCCTCTCCGGGGGAGGTATTTCCAACACACCGCAGTGTTGGCCTTTATCCATAGAATAATCAAAGTACTCAAAGCATAATCCAAGCCGTGGAAGGCTAGCCGTCGTCGGTAGAATAATCCAATATACAGGTCCACTCGCTCTTTGGCCTGGAGCTCCTCGGGTGCAGCTTCACGTGGGGTCAACCACCCTGGATAAGCGTCCAGCTGATGCCCGAAACGATGGGGGTGCTGATTACTATAGAACTCTTACCGCACGAGGCACTACATATGAATAGACTATTATTAGCTTAATAGAATACGTCCAACTCGACGATATAGTGCCAAATATGACTATTCAAATATTAATATACACGATGTCTCAATGCCGATACTGGGCCGAATTGGCCTTACTGCCCACACGTGGTTCGCGGGGAGGCTTTTGCGTCTGTCACTCTGTTGGAGGGTAAGGAACTGGACTAAAAGAAAGCTCTACTTTAATAGCGCAGTATATATACGCACTATGAACAAATAGTACCATTAGTGGTGCGGTAGACATATTCCTACGCGGAACTAGGACTTGTCCATACATGTTGAGCGGTACGATTGAACCTGGTCTGAGGGGTATGGCGACCTGGCACCAAGGTCTCGTCCAATGGTAGAATGGAGACTATTATGGGATGTTCAGTAGACTAGAAGGGATATTCAATGCATATTGTACAAGGAATACACAAGGGATATCAGGGGATATACAAATACAATTAAATATATATATATAAATAAATATATATATTCGGTTTAATCTGATCCTTCAGAACAGCCGCCCCCTAATTGGTCCCAACCCAATTAGTTAAGCAGAGACAGATTAACCGCACTGTCTACCGCTCAAGGGTTCGCTGTAAGGGTCAGTCAACTCACAAAGTCATAGGGTCATGGTCATCATCGATTGTGTCTGGGAGTCGGGGCAGTTCTATGAGCCTCGCCACAGGACGGGTGTAAATGCGCCCCTGGACGAGTACTTCAGCTGCTCGGACCTTGCCATCGGCACCGGTGATCACTTTGCTTACGCGGCCAGCCGGCCACATAGCTCTGGGCAGTGACTGGTCAATAATCATGACGACTGTTCCTTCCGTCAAATTGTCTCTCTCTTTTACCCACTTCTGGCGGTCTGTAGAGACGGTAGGTAGTGCAGTAGGAAACTGCTCCAAAACTTGTCGGCTAATACTTGGCTGTACCTCCACATTCGTCGGCCGTTCGCTTCTTCAGGCCGGTACATTGTCTGGGGTAACGCGGGATCTAGCCGCCCCATCAGGAGGGTGTTGGGGGTGACTGGGTCGACATCTGCTACATCACTGGAGACGTAACCGAGGGGCTTTGAGTTCAATACTCCCTCAATCTCCGTGAGGACTGTCATTAGGACTTCTTCCGCCACAGTCTGGGCCCCAAGTACTGCGTACAGGGCTGTCTTTATAGAACGTACTTCTCGTTCCCAAGTTCCACCGAAGTGGGGTGCATTTGGGGGGTTGAATTGGAAGTCAATCTGGGCTGGAGCGAGGTGGGTCTTAAGTTCTGGGCCCATAGCTTGGAAGCTCTCCCTCAGCTCTCTTTCTCCGCCTTTGAAGTTTGTCCCGTGATCGGACAATAATGTAGACGGTTTTCCTTTCCGTGATGTGAATCTTCGGAAGGCCATAAGGAATGAGTCTGCGCTCATGGTCGGAAGGAGCTCGATATGTATCGCTCTGGTGGTCATGCATTTGAATACAATACCCCACCGCTTCTCGGTGCCTCTTCCTTTCTTTATGTGCAGCGGGCCAAAACAGTCCATGCCTGTTGAGTGGAATGGCTTGTCGCCGAGTCGGAGGCGACATGGAGGTAGGTCAGCCATCCGTGGTATGCTGGGCTGCGCGCGCCACTTTCGGCAGTCTAGACAGGTTCGCTGGAAGCGTCGCACCGCCTCTCTTCCTTGAAATATCCAGTAACGACGTCTGATTTCCGCGAAGACTCTCTCTGCTCCTGCGTGGTGTACATCCTCGTCGTATTTCTTTATAATCAGCTCTGTGACCTTGTGTCGGCTGTTCAATACGATCGGGTACTTAATGTCATCCGGTAAATTGGGGGCTCTCCGCAGGCGACCACCCACTCTGATGAGGGTATGTGTGTCACTCTCGGGGGCCAGATGAATCAATCTGCTGTCTGATGGGACGGGCTTTCCTCCCTGTAGACAGTCTAGTTCATCGGGGAACAAGTCTCTCTGGGCTCGTTGCAGTAGAAGCAGTTCTGCTTCCTCGTAGTCAGCTGCTGACATATCAGCGGGGGACTGAATCTCTGGGTGGTGCCGCAGGAATGTCCGTTGCTGCGCACTCTCTATGGTAATGCAATCGTCTATGTTGGGGTCTGCGGAGACAACAGTGCTCAATCCACAGAACATGGGTTTCTTATTCTCAGCCTCCTGGTCACTTGCTTCCCTCGTGGTGGGCGTGGGCCAATCTCCTTCCGGGAGCTTGAGGAATGCTGGTCCGTCACTGTAGATGTTATGACGGGTTAAGTCATCTAGGGACATTCCCCGGGTGATGACGTCAGCTGGGTTGTGTTTTGTATCAACATAGCGCCAGTTTGCTTCTCCGGTTAACTCTCCGGTTAACTCTTGAATCTCAGTGACTCTGACTCCCACGAAGACTTTGTATTTGCATGAATCCGATTTGATCCAGGCGAGTACTGTCGTGGAATCTGACCACAGGATTGTTCTATGGACCGGAATGGTGAGCTCACGTTGGATGAGCGTGGCTAGATGCGCTCCTGCGAGGGCTGCGCAGAGCTCTAGACGTGGGATAGACTGTTGCTTGCGTGGGGCTATTCTCGAGCGGGCGAGGATGAATGCTGTGTAGATCTCTCCCCCCTCTTCTTGGGCCCGCAAGTAGGCTACTGATCCGTAGGCGACCTCGGAGGCGTCACTGAAGACGTGTAAATCCATTTTACATGTCTCTGGCCTCACCGTGGGTGGGAAGTAGCTTCGGCGTATATTAACGCCTGGGAGTGAGTGGAGTTCCATCTCCCACTCTCTCCAGGTGGATGCAAGGTGTGCGGGAATGGGGTCGTCCCAGCCCTGGTCCTTGTCCCACAATGCTCGTACAATCATCTTTGCCCTGGTGGTGTACGGTAGTATACATCCTAACGGGTCATATTGCCGGGCGAGTGTTCTGTACACACTCCGTCTGGTGGTCGGTATTGCCGTCGACCTTCCCTGCTCCGTGGTCAGGGGTTTGTGTCTATAGTGGAGCGAATCTGTTTTGAAGCGCCACACTAGTCCTAGTGTCATCTCTTGGGCTTCTCCTGGGATTGTGGCCATCCAGGTCTCGCTGCTCGCTGCCTTGTCCTCGGAGGAGAGGCTGCGCAGTACGTGCGGATCGCTGCTGGCCCACTGCCTGAGATCAAAGCCGCCTTTGATCAGAGAGGCGCGGAGTTTAAGTAGGAGAGCCTCGGCTTCTTCCTGGGTCGAAACGCTTTGTAGACAGTTATCTACGTAGAAGCTGTTCTTCACACTGTGTCGGACCTCTTCGTCCGCTGCTGGGTCCTCTGCGACATGTCTCTGTAGTGCAAATGTAGCACAGCATGGGCTGCATGTAGTTCCGAAAGGGAGGACTTCCCATTGGTAGATGGCTGGGTGCTCATCTCCTGGCCTCTCTCTCCATAGGAACCGCAACAGGGGCTTGTCCTCCTCTACTAATCTCACCTGCAGGAACATCCCTTTGATATCCCCGCTGATAGCCACCTTGTCCTGGCAGAAGCGGAGTAGTACGCCTAGTAGGGAGGGGCCGAGTGTAGGACCAGGCAATAGCTCTTTATTCAGATTTTGGGATCCGATCTGGTAGCTGCAGTTAAACACGATGCGGTCTTTGCCGTTGTGATGAACCTTGTGGTGGGGCACGTACCACGATTCAGTCGTCTGGTCGGCCTCTTTAATGTCAATCTTTGTGACGTGTCCCGCTGTGATGAGCTTCTCAATCTCAGCGCGGTATACACTTTCTTGGGCGGGGTCCTTGGCTAAGCGCCGCTCTGTGTTTAGTAGGTACCGCTCTGTGGCGTCTTTCTTTGCGTGAAAGGTAGGCATCCCTTCCCGCCGCAGGAGTGGCGTGGCGTATCTCAACACGCCGCTGACTGGGACTCTCTTTGTTCCCGTCTCGAGGAGGTTAATGGCGTAGATGTCGTCTTTAGAGCGAATGTCTTTCTTTTCGTTCTTAAAGGGCATTTGTTCTAAGGTCCATAGCCTCTCTACATGCTGCAGGAGTGCGGTGTCTCCCTCTGTGACTCGGGAGTGGAGACAGCTAGTGGCTGTGGTTCGGTTGAGAGATTTGGCGAGTGGGCCTTGGAGAGTCCATCCTAGGCGGGTCTCGACTGCTGCAGGACAGCCTCTGGGTCCGGTATGAACCCGGTCTATTGGGACAATGAGGTCTGCATGGTCGGAGCCTATCAACAGTGTCGGGGTAGCACCGTCTATGAGTGGGATCGGTAGCTTGCGTAGATGTACATATTTCTCCATCAGCTTGGCTACGGGGTATGTGTACCGCGAGAGTCCTATTTCTTGGCTGGTGAAAGCGTCTGTAATCCTGTACCGTCGCTCGGGCTGGCCGCTTGCTGCGATAGAGAATGAGACATTCTCGCCCTTTATCGTTTTCAAATCTCTTCTTATTGTCCGAATTGTCATTTGGTTTTCGCTTCCCCGCAGCCCTAGCTGGGCCGCAGCGGACGCGAGCAGAAGGGTCTTCTCTGACCCGTCATCAAGGACGGCGTAAGTGTCCATGACTTTATTCTGGTAGCTCAATGTCACACGGACTACCTTTAAGAGCACTCTGGCTCCGCTGCTGCTGGCGGGGTCGATGTACATGACGCTTGCTTTGCTGCTTGATGGTGCGGGTGGAGGCCGCCGTCTGTTACTGTCGTGGAGTATGTCCAGATGGGCTCCGTCGCACCGACTGCACTTTTTCTTTAAGCGGCATTCGGCTGCCATGTGTGATTGCGCACAGCGAAAACAGCGTCTGTTGGACTTTATCCATTGACTCGCTTCCTCCGCATTCATCTTGGGGAATGAGTCACATTGTGACAGCCAGTGTTCTTTCTCACAGTAGGGGCACACTATCTTCCACTTCTCCTTTCTTGAGGGGGTACTGTGGCTCCTACTGCTTGGCACTGACTCCGATTGGTGCATGACAGTCACCGATCTTCTTCCATCATTTAGTCTCCTGGTTCCTTCTCTGGAGCCAGGGGTGCTCCGTCCGAATGTATCTAGCCGTAAGCTGCTGACTTCTCTCGCCAGTAAGTCGGCTAGATCGAGGAGGTTCGGTTCGGGGCCATTAGGGTCTCGGTGGTCTCTCTGCCGCCTAAAGCGCTCCTGTCGGGCGGGCGGTAGCTTCTCCAAGATCCTCTCTACATTTGAGTTGGCGTATAGTTCATGCCTACCCTTTTCCCTCTGCGCTCCCAGCATCCCTACTAGGGACTGCACTCTGATGGACAGGTCGTCCAGTGCTCGATTGTCTGTTGCTGGGGGTAGGTGGTCGATGTGCCTGATCTCCTGGATCACGTAATCCCATATACGTCCATATCTCTGGTCCAACGATACCAGCGCTGCGGTGTATGGGGTCGTGGAAGTGGCGTAGGCGAGCGCTATGCGCGCGGGGTACCTTTAAATGCTTCAGTAGTATCGCGTATTTATGGCGTTCATCAATGACATCCACCAACATTGTCTCCAGACACATGCGGAGCTCCGTATACTGGGCCCGGTTCTCCTGGGTGAAGTCTGGTACCATAGGTGTGCCAATGTATGACGCGGATTGTTGATACATCGGCGAGCGTTGGGGGAGAGGCCTCCTAGGCGAGTCTCCTCCTGCTCGTTGGCGTGGGCTGGTACCGGCTGTGTACCATGGCCCGCTGGTCCAGGTGCTGTTCCTCGGTGCGGGTCGTGCGTCGTGCTCACCCGTGAATAGCGTCGGGGGTCTGTAGCGCAGCTCCGCGGGGGTATAGCCTGGGCTGTACTGGACCTCCTGGTCCGGTAGAGTACTGTGCTGTCGTCGGGCGTGGTTCTCCTCCTCTTCCTCTTCGTCTTCAGTTAGGTCATCCAGGGCTTGTAGTCTCTGATTTAGCCTCTCCGCAGTGTATGCTGCTCCTTCCCGGTGGCTTGGACCGGTTGGGGAAGGGGGTCTGCGGGGGGTATAAACCTCGTCTGTTGGTCAAGTTCAGGGTCGCTTACTCGGCTAGGGGATGCCGCCCTGGAGTGATGTCTAGACGAGTTCCTGGAGCCTCTGGTGGAGGGAGGGGGTGTTGTCCTTCTGATCAGCTGTTCTATTAGTTGCGCTTGTGCTCTGTCGCGCTCGGCTTCGCGCTTGGTGAGATCCGATTCTCTCTGGGCACCGGTGGCGGCGCGCTGGGCGTCGGCCCGGTCTCTTGCCATATTCTCTTCCATCTGAATGCGTCTTATTTCCAGGCGTATGTGCTCTTCTTCGCTCCGTTGCTGTATCTGCAATCGATCGCGTTCACCCTGGAGTCTATCGCGTTCAGTAGAGGCTTTCAGGCTGACGAGGAATGCCTGCTGTAGTGTCCTCTCTGCCTCGCTGGGAGAAGACGGTTGTATAGGGGAGCCGTCCCTTGGGGTACTCCGTGCGGAGTCTTGGAGCTCTATCTCCACGGTGCTCTCCTCATCTTCTTCCGTGCCGAGTTCTCTCTCGGTAGTGTTGTCTTCCTCCCGGGACTCGTCGGGGACTACTTCTTCGGTATTGGCGGGGTGTAAAGTCATGTCTGGTTCCCCCTGGTCCCCACCGTGAGCTGGGTCAGTTACGTTAGAACCCATAGGGGCATCTATGGTCGGGGTAGCCTGGTCGTTAGGGTTAGACATAATTTTACTTTCTAGTTTTACCGCGTTTACTGTTGGTAGAAGACTAGGTTGTTGACTGACAGCGTAAGCCTCTAGGTACTGAGGGGGCTGTCGTTTGCGCCGCGGGCGTTGTTGGTTAGGAGGATCGTTTCGTGGAGTGTTCATCATAGGCCATTTTAATATTAATAACACTATATTAATATTACACTGATTACCCTCCGGCTCGAAGGACCAATTGTAACTGAGGGGTACAATTCCCTGACTGTATTGTTAGATATGATACTTACTACCACTACCTCTTGTACTTTAGACTCTGGCCACCCAGTACTAGGTATAAATAATTATGATAAACACTCCCACCTGATGAAACGGATCCAACACAAATGTACCAAGTCGAAAGTCTGCGTTTAATAATAATACATAGCAAAAGGTATGTACAACGATCACTTAATTACATTTATGATTTGAAATAGTATGCACTTTTATGGCAAATGAGTATTCGTAGGTAGATCAATATCGAATGTCCAATCTCTGATTGCGCAGGAAGCAAATATACAACCTGGAATATTTAGGGAACAATAGCAATGATACTTGAATGATTATATAGCTGGATACACTAGGGGAAGGTTCCGACTGCTTGTAGGACAGCTGGAGGGGGGGGGGGGTAGAGTCTGGCTGTATCCCGTCTGGCCGAGGGTATCCTGGGAGAGCCCACAGTCGTGCGACCCGGTGCCCAGCGATCCTCGATCCACAGATGAAAGCAGTTGGACTCTCTGTGGCCGGCGTCCTCCGGTCCACGATGGAGAGACGTGAGGCGACCTCGTCGTGTAGAGCGTCTTCTCACCTGTCGTCCTCTCCGGGGGAGGTATTTCCAACACACCGCAGTGTTGGCCTTTATCCATTTACATTTACATTTACATTTAGTCATTTAGCTGACGCTTTTATCCAAAGCGACTTACAAGTTCTGTGCGACAAGACAGCAAGAAGGGTATAACTCTATCAGCTGAGTAACAATGTTCATCAAAGTGTTGCGTGTTACAGTGTAGGTTAGTTTATTAGGACAAGTGCATGACATTAAGGTTAGTCGGGGTTAGATTTTTTTTTTTTTTTTTTTTTTTTTTTTTTTTTATCATTTCAGATAAATCAAAGTACTCAAAGCATAATCCAAGCCGTGGAAGGCTAGCCGTCGTCGGTAGAATAATCCAATATACAGGTCCACTCGCTCTTTGGCCTGGAGCTCCTCGGGTGCAGCTTCACGTGGGGTCAACCACCCTGGATAAGCGTCCAGCTGATGCCCGAAACGATGGGGGTGCTGATTACTATAGAACTCTTACCGCACGAGGCACTACATATGAATAGACTATTATTAGCTTAATAGAATACGTCCAACTCGACGATATAGTGCCAAATATGACTATTCAAATATTAATATACACGATGTCTCAATGCCGATACTGGGCCGAATTGGCCTTACTGCCCACACGTGGTTCGCGGGGAGGCTTTTGCATCTGTCACTCTGTTGGAGGGTAAGGAACTGGACTAAAAGAAAGCTCTACTTTAATAGCGCAGTATATATACGCACTATGAACAAATAGTACCATTAGTGGTGCGGTAGACATATTCCTACACGGAACTAGGACTTGTCCATACATGTTGAGCGGTACGATTGAACCTGGTCTGAGGGGTATGGCGACCTGGCACCAAGGTCTCGTCCAATGGTAGAATGGAGACTATTATGGGATGTTCAGTAGACTAGAAGGGATATTCAATGCATATTGTACAAGGAATATACAAGGGATATCAGGGGATATACAAATACAATTAAATATATATATATAAATAAATATATATATTCGGTTTAATCTGATCCTTCAGAACAATAATAATAATAACTTTATTTGTATAGCACTTTTCATACAGAGGTTCCAGTTCAAAGTGCTTCACAACAGTAAAAAATACAGGCATAAGCGAGCATAGAAAAGATAGACAGGTAGAATCACAGTGTTTCACATTAGGATCTAGCATCCCAATAGGCTCTCCGCTTATAGTTTTCAGTAACACAAATAGTAAAAATAGTTTAAAATGATTCGGTTTAAAAATAGTCAAAAAATTATAAAATAGAACGGACATAAAAAATACAGGCATGAGCGAGCATAGCAAGATATGGCAAATAATCACAGTGTTTCACATTTGGATCTAGCAAACAATAAAAATAGTTTAAAATGATTCAGTTTAAAAATAGTCATCAGTAAGAAGTAAAAAGTGCAATAACCGACACATGAATTTGATAGGCAGTGTATAAAAGTAGGCAGGGTAAGAATAGTGCAGGTAAATACAAGTTGTGTCAGGATATCCCTGATGTTTCCTCTTGCCACTAGGTGGTAGCAGATATCTATCAGTGAAATGCCTGTGCAAAGAGATAGGTTTTAAGCTGTCTTTTAAAGATGTCTAGCGAGTTGGCTTCCCTGATGTTTTGGGGTAGTTTGTTCCATAGTTTTGGGGCATAGTTGATAAAGGCTGCATTACCGATCCTCTTTTGACTGCTTCTGGGAGCCTCTAGTAGTCCAGCAGCTGATGATCGCAGTGTTCTTGCTGGTGTGTAATTTATTAGAGTGTTGGCGATGTAGCTAGGTCCCTGTCCATTTAGAGCTTTGTATGTAAGGAGAAGGACCTTAAAGTCAATTATAAATGTTACAGGAAGCCAGTGTAAAGCAGCTAAGACTGGACTAATGTGCTCTCTCCTTTTGGTTCTAGTTAGCAGTCGGGCTGCAGAGTTTTGGATTAGCTGAAGCCTCTCTGTGGTTTTCTTAGGGAGACCTGTGAAAAGTGCATTACAGTAGTCTAACCGGCTAGATATGAAGGCATGAATTAGCTTCTCAGCATCGTTCTGATTAATAAATGGTCGTACTTTTGCTATATTTCTGAGATGGAAGAACGATGTTTTCGTCACTTTGCTAATATGAGAATTGAAGTTCAGTTCTGAATCTATGATAACCCCAAGACTAGTGACCTCAGATTTGATCCAAGGGGTTAGTCCCCCCAGGTTCTTTATTAATGTTTCTTTTTTAGTTTTGGAGCCGATAATAAGAATTTCAGTTTTGTTCTCGTTTAGTTTCAGGAAGTTCTTACTCATCCATTTATTTATTGCCAGTAAGCAGTCTGTAATGGAGCTAATCGCTGTATCATTTGGTTCAGCAGATATGTACAGTTGTGTATCATCCGTATAGCTATGGAAATCTACATTATGTTATCTGATGATATCACCCAGCGGTAACATGTAAAGGGAGAAGAGTAAAGGACCTAAGCAACTCCCTTGTGCAACTCCATAGTTGTTGTCGTATATATCAGACATGTGATCTCCTAGTTTAACATAGAATTTCCTCCCTCTGATGTATGTTTTAAACCAGCCCAGCACATGTTCTGAGAAACCGACATGGTTTTCAAGACGATCGATTAGAATATCGTGATCGATTGTATCAAATGCTGCACTGAGATCTAACAGGATAAGGATGGAGATCTTATTCTCGTCAGAGTTTAGTCTGAGGTCACTGATTATTTTGGTGAGGGCAGTTTCAGTGCTATGATATTTTCTGAATCCTGACTGAAATTCTTCTAAGATGTTGTTTTCTTCAAGAAAGGAATTTATTTGAACTGAAACTATCTTTTCAAGTACTTTACTAATGAATGGTAGGTTGGATATTGGACGATAATTTGCCATTTCATTACTATCCAAGTTAGGTTTTTTTAGTAATGGCTTTACAACTGCTGTTTTAAAGGCATCCGGGAAAATACCAGTCCTAAGGGAAGTGTTTATGATATCTAGCACAGGGCTTGAAACACTATTAAATACCCGTTTGAAGAAAGCTGTAGGTATAGGGTCAATGTCTGAGGTGGAGGAGTTACATTCTGAGACAGTTTTGCAGAGTACATCTAATGTGATGCATGTGAAACTTCTCATGGTTACATTGCGCGGTTTGCCGCAATCAGCTTTATTTCCATCATGAGTAATGCTGGCCCTGATCAAGGTTATTTTGTTGTTAAAGAATAGTGCAAGTTCTTCACACTTAACCGTTGATGACTGAGGAGGTGTAGGGGCAGTGTTGAGTAGTACATTAATAGTGGAAAAGAGGATTCTGGAGTTTCCAGCATTTTCTGTAATGATTTTAGAGAAGTAATCTTTCCTTGCTAAGCGGATGGTTTTATTATAAGCAGTTAAAGCATCTTTGTATATATCACAGCATATGGTGGTTTTTGTTTTTCTCCATTTTCGCTCCGCTGCACGACATTTCCTTTTTTCTTTGTTGACCGTATAATAGTTTAACCAGGGCGAGGCTCTAGTTTTCTTCTTTTTCGTTTTTAATGGGGCGACAGAATTTAATATAGATGACATTGCATCATTGAGATTTTCTACCATTTCATTTAGAGAGCTGTCATGATTGTGTGGTTCATGTAGTCTGATAAGATCAATGAACTTTGATTCAGCTTTGTCGTTAGTGATAGATCATTAGAGTGATCTGGCACAAATCAAACTCTGGGTGCAACACGGAGTTGTTTACATAATTAACAAACATAATGTCCCCACTGGCCTGTATCCATGTGCGGTCTACCTACACTGGCCTGTATCCATGTGCGGCTTACCTACACTGGCCTGTATCCATGTCCGGCCTACCTAGGCCTGGTGTTCTCGGCAGGAAACGTCCCACTTGGTGTGATGGATTGCCGAGTGCTGGGGGGGCTCCCGTTCAGGATAAATCAAGTGTGCTATCCCCTGCGCTTACGGGAGGGTGGGCCCCAATCGCAATCAAGTGACAACAGTCGTCAATCAGACATCTCGAAGACGGGCAGCAACAGAGGGGGTATCTTGAAGGCAGACAGAAGCGAACACACACAGAATGAGTTACCGTCATCCCAGGGCGCCACACTCCCATCGGCGACAAAACAACCTGTTTATGCCGCTTTTCCACTGCATGGTACTCTATTCGGCCTTTTCGGTTTTCCATTGCCGAATTTTGCGGATTGTACCTGGTACCGGGTAATTTTTTTAGTACCTGCTCTGTCGAGTTTCCAAGCGGGTAGAACAGGGACTAAAAAGTGACCTGAAACATTGATTGGTCAGAAGAGAGAATCATCACTACGTCATCATTGCGCTATAGCTACACGAGGGGCGTCCTGCACAAAAACTAAAACCTGCCATCTTTAAATAGCCTTGTGACTACTAAATTACTACTACATTATCATTATTTGTTTGCAGCGAGAACAAAGTGCAGTAAACAAAAAGAGATACATTCACAGTGTATTCTGCCTAATTTATTGATGAAACAAAACCAAACAGCAACACAATTTACCACCAAGAAAAAAGAGTTTAGTCTCACAAAAAGATTGCTAATTTTGTTAGCTTATGTGACTGGATTTCCCATTATGACCATTAGCATTGCGGCTAGCGTACATTAGCTAATAAGGCACTGGTTTCATAGCTGTGTGTGTATGTCACGTTGCAGGTGAAGTCACGCCCAATGTTCCCCCTAAGGTGTGCCCGTGCGCACACGCGCACATGGCAAAACGCTCCCGCGCACATCTGAAATCTGTCGCGCACAGAAGCGTTTGTGTAAAATATGGATGTAGTTAAATTGACTGGCGCGTTGCACCGAATACTACGGTAACCTGTTGCATGTGACGTTACCAAGAGAAGCCTCGCTTTCAGTGCTTTGTGGGCGGCGCTACTGCGCGCTCACACAGACACACAACAGAGCAGGAAGCGGACAGATCAGACCAGCATCGCTGGCTCCTCACAATGCAAACGCAAAAATGTACATTGCAGATTAACTGCAGAGAAAATTCCCAATTTATCGTCCCGGTCGAGACTGGAAGCGGAGTGCAACACGTGCAAAGCTTGACCATATGTTTCTGTGTCTAAAAGTGGTGGCGATCTCAAAGCTCACATGAACACAGCAAAATATTACAAACAAAGCAGTGCAAGGTGAGAGTTTGATGGCAAAGTTGACCGAATTGATTGAAGAATGCAGCTATACAGAGAGAGAAAGAAAATAATTGAAAACTATTTTGATGCCTCAAAATGATGTTTTGGTTTGATAAGATGCGTGTTATGATACAATCATTCTAAGGATTATGTGTGTAATAAATTAGTTTAGTACACTAATTGCAACAAATCTGAAACTGCATAGTGCACTTTTAAATTAGTATCGGTTACTGTTTTATAATTTACATTACATTGAAAAGATACAAAGATATATTTTTTAAGCTGGATTTTCTAATACAGAAGAGGTATTATTTAGAACATTACTTCATATTTTTCTTGTTGTTTATTTTGTCCAGTAAGACTTGAAAATATATATTATTTTGTCATAGGTTGATTTAGTTATTTTCTTGAGATTTGTCAGATAGATTACTTTAGGCATAATACAGCATGTTGAGTAACTTTGGTTATAGAGAGATATTATTTTGTTATATAAAATAATATAAACAATAATTTTATATCCATACAGAGAAGGCATACTTTAAATATATTATAATGATAAGGCATCTTTGAGTAAACTTTGAGTATCATTAAGTATCTTGAGGCTGAAGGCAGTGTCCTCTTTAAAAAAAATCACAATATGGTCACCCTTGAAGTTGCATTATAATTCACTTAATACAATTATGACGAGTCAGCCTCCTAAAAAGACAAAAGTTAGTGACGCGACTCACACCGCTGCCGCCAAAGTAAGGACTTTGCTCTGTATCGTCAATCAATGGTCAAATAAATATTTGATTAAGGAATATAATATGCCTTTTTGTATTATTTCTCGGTGTATCAGCAAAATGTATATATTTTTATGGTAGACATTGAGGGAAATTAAGATTCTCAGATTTTTTACAAACCGCCGCTTATCAACTAACCGGTTAATCAGCAGGTGACGTATGTTGCTCAGTAGTTGCTGATGTCTGCTCAGGAGGTTTGAGTGTTTGCTCAGACCGAAAAGAAATTAGAGGGAACATTGGTCACGGCGCCCTCTCATGACCAGCTACACTGACGGGGGACTACCTGCAGTGGAAAATGAGTACCAGGTATCAATAGCGAGTAGAGTCGAGTCGAGTAGGTACCATGCAGTGGAAAGGCGGCATTTTAGTTTCTGGTTCAGACTAAACAAGGGTGATATTTAGAGTCTGAGTGCATTTTCTCATTATAGGAACAGTTGGTCCGTTCCATCCTTGAGAGCGATCGCCCCCCCTCCCACTCCCCCCTCTGGCCTGCTTCCACACTACAATCTTGTTTCGTCCCCAAGCACATTGAGGAGAGCAACACTCCAATACAGCAGGTGGCATATGCACCTAGTTGGTTTGCTATAGCTGGCGTTTCAACCCTTCTTTGTTCTCGGATAAAGCATATCGGGTCAAATGAGATAGAATGACGTGCTTTACCGGCAGTGCTTATTCTATCGTCTCTCCCTCTCAGACACACACACTCTCGCCCAACACGCACGTGCACACACACAGAGACGGATAAGCATGTTTGTTATGTTTGGAGGAAGAGAGAAGCGTGTGAGAAGTGAAGTGAGCCTTAAGGTGGTATTGAGAGGGCACATTATATCTTATGATAAGATATAATGTGCCCTCTCAATACCACCTTAAGGGTGCATGCTGCTGTCGAGAAAGAGGGAGAGAGAGCTAGGAGAGAGAGACGTACACAAGCGCTTGGCTAAATTGCAACACAGCTTCCCTCGTTGGAAGAGGTTTTACAGACTACAATCTCAAACGGACCTAAATAATATTTTTAAATTGAAGTATGAATACAACTCTATTCTGGGCAAGCAGGTTAGCACCAACAGAACGACTTGTTACAGCAAGCCTCTTCCGTGTTTTGGTACAGTTTACATCTGCGATTGTTCCGTCACCGGCGACGCTGATTCGCACCCACAACCACCTTTTCAAGTGGTCCCGGCATGGAGCGAATCAGTGTCCCCCGGCGACGGAACGGAGCATTCTCATCACACTAATTTTGGGGCGATCGTGCTCGGATTCGACCCCGGATGGCTAGTGAGAAAGCCCCCTGAGACACACAGAAGTTTTGATGGCCTATTTATTTTGGGGACGTTGGCTGTAGAACATCATCCAAAGTGTTTATTTGTACTTGCTGAAAATGTTGACGCTTTAGCTAGGGTAACCATATTTTGATTTCCAAAAAAGAGGACATGCCGGCCCCAGCCTTGAGATACAAGTTTACTCAAATATGCTTTATTGTTATACTATATTTAAAGTATGTATAGTATGTATGGATAGAAAATTATTATTTATATAATTTTATATAACGCAATAATATATCTCTATAACCAAAGACAGACCAAACCAAAGTTACTAAACAATCAACATGATGTATTATGCCTAAAATGATCTCTCTGACAAATCTCAATGGCACAAGAATAACTTCAACCTAAGAATCAACCTGTAACAAAATAATAGCTCTCTTTGCAAGTCTTAGTGGACGGAAATAAAAAATTAAATAATGTTCTAAAAAATACCTCTTCTGTAGAAAATCCAGCTTTAACAAATGATCTCTTTGTATCTTTTCAATGTAAATAATAAAACTGTAACCTCACAAAGATACTAATATAATTGTTTTAAAAGTGCACTATGCAGTTTTGGATTTGCACATTTGCATAACTTGCCATTAGTGAACATAACATATTTATTACCTATGTTTATTACATAAATCAAATCAAAACCATTTTGAGGCACCATGAACCAAATATAAGGCTACTAAACTGTTTGGCAGTGTCAGAGTCTGGAAATGTCTTTTTTTTATGGTTTATCTTTTTTTATTGGAAGAATTTATGCAGAAATGTATTTTTTAGCAAGGCACTAGTGCAATCCATGGATCGGTAGCTGTTGTGATGTTTCACAGTATGAAATGCAAACGCATTTACAGCATGCTTTGTTTTCCCGGGTCTTACAGATAATTCGGTCAACTTTGCAGACAAACTCTCACCTTGCACATCTTTAAAAAAAATGTTTACTGTGTTCATGTGCGCTATAACATCTCTGGCACCTTTATTAGACACAGATGCGTATGTGCAAGCTTTGCACACGGTGCACTCCACCTCCCATTTGTTCGGACCGGGACGTACATTTGGAATTTTGAAATAAATCTGTAAACATACATTTGCACTTTGGCATTGTGATTGTGAGCTGCAGTCCGATCTGTCCGCTTGCGTGAGTGAGCGTAGTAGAGCTTCTCAGGGATTATGTCACACAAGCAAGAGAGTACCGTAGCCAGTCAATTTAAGTACATGCATAACAGTCCGTGAAAAACTCTGAAACCCGGACATTTTCATGAATTTATAAACCCCCCCCCCCCCCGGATGCCCCGGACAGGGCGTGAAAAGAGGACGTCCGGGCAAAAGTGGACGTTTGGTCACCCTACTTTAGCTATAGCACACCTAACAAGACATCCACACACCGGGTGTGTATATATAAAATGTCACACGCTTGATGAAATTTGCGTAACAACTTGACAACATATTGGCACCATGCAGTAGTATGCTTATTCATTCCCCCCTCAGTCACAGTAAATAGACCTAATAGCACTCAGTTTCTCCACACCACTTTACAGCAGATGGCAACTCCATGTGAAGCTTAACTAATCATAAAGTTGTAAATAATGCAGTGGGACCCTGACAGAGAGAGAGAGAGAGAGAGAGAGAGAGAGAGAGAGAGAGAGAGAGAGAGAGAGAGAGATAGAGAGAGAGAGAGAGAGAGAGAGAGAGAGAGAGAGAGAGAGACACACTCCACAACATAGCCCTCACCCACAGAGAGACCCTCGATATATGCCCAGTCAGCCAGATGGTTCTGGGACTCTGCTCACAAACACAAGCAGAGCCACCAGACAGAAACCACACTGGACTAAATCAAATTATAAGAAAACTAAAAAAAAACGATCTGACACATTGGAAAGAAACAACCCAAAACCAGAGCAAATTGAAATGCTATTTGGCCCTAAACAGAGAGTACACAGTGGCAGAATACCTGAGCACTGTGACTGACCCAAAACTAAGAAGATCCTTGACTAGCGAGCATAGCCTAGCCATTGAGAAAGGTCGCCATAGGCAGACCTGGCTCCCAAGCGAAGACAGACTATGCACCCACTGCACACAAGATGAGGTGGAAACCGAGCTCCACTTCTTAACAACCTGCCCACTATACCAAGACATCAGAGACATATACTTCCCACAAATTCAAAGAGACTTTGAAAACATGGACAATAACTCAAAACTCCCATACCTACTGGGATAAATACAAGAATGTGCAAACACAGCAGCCAGATTTGTGAGCTGCTGTGACAAGAAAAGGACATCCAACGGAATGTAACCACCATACAGACTGTACAAGAAATTCCGTTTGTAATGTACTGATTTCTTTTGTTTTCTCTGTTTGATTGTTTTGTTTGGCTTTGGCAATGTAAACGTATGTTTCCCATGTCAATAAAGCCCATTTGAATTGAATTTAATTTAATTGAGAGAGAGAGAGAGAGAGAGAGAGAGAGAGAGAGAGAGAGAGAGAGAGAGAGAGAGAGAGAGAGAGAGAGAGAGAGAGAGAGAGAGCGAGAGAGACACAGAGACAGGGACAGAGAGAAAAATAGAGACAGAGGGAGAGACAGAGACGGAGAGAAAGAGAGTGAGAGAGATGGAGAGAGATAGAGAGAGACGTGAGCCTCACCAAAGCACAATCTGTGGGGGCCATGCTAACTGGACCATGGCACAGCAACCCTGCATCGGAAACTCATCCGTTTAAATGATTTACATATTGATAGGGGTCATCGTCCTGTCAGGGGGCAATCAGGACCTTGTGTCTGCGCATGTCGCCATTAATATTTACTGCCGGATTATGGATGAGACCTTTTTTTCTTCCATCATGACATGGCGTGACAGAGGTGTCCAAAAACATAACGTACCTTAATCAGATTCTTAAAAGGAAAACCCACCCTAAAACAGAATGTACATGGTGCTATTCTGTTACGAATGGGCAAACGTGTTGGACACGGTTTAACACGGCAAACACAATGACAAAGCAAACTAGCAGCTGGTAAAACTTTGGCGATTTATGGAATAACCATTGTTATGTGTCCAAAACCCGAAATAAAAAATAACTAAACTGAACTAAACTGAATGACACAGCAAACTAAGAGCACAGACTTTACATACTTATCCCGTGGCAAGGAACGATAAGGCTTGCACGGACACATACTCACTGAAAGGGAGGTAAGACACAGGGAAGAATATGAAGGCTAGACTAACAACACACACCAGGTAACAATTACCGTAATTAGACAGGTAGACATGGAATTTACCCACCAGGGAACGCCAGAGGCTCGCTCACTGAGTAGAGCGAACCCCCAACGTTACACTATTCCAGTGATCTTGGGACAGTTAAGTCAGTATCTATAAATGTAGACAACGTCTCTAAGCTGGAAGAGCATCGAGACTCAACTCCATGATGTCATCAAGTAGGTTTTTGGAGTCTGTGCATTGACAGTAGGGCTGCACGATTAATCGTGAAAATTTGCGATCTCGATTCATAGACATATGTTACGAGTGGCGCGTTTCGTTGGCATGGTGGAGTGTGGAACCCAATTGCAGCAGATAACGGAGAGATAATTAACAGGAGGCAGGAGTCGGCGTTGTGACGATAACAAGGTTTACTCAAAACACGAAACACGACTGACACACAGGTAACATGAAACAATGAACCAGCAAGTGTATGCTGGCCCAGAACACCTAAATACAAACACTAATTAGAGAGAGAGGGTAATTACTAACAGGACACAGGTGTGGTAGACAGAACTAACAGAATACAGAGCACACAGGGGAAAACAATAACAATTGTACAAACTGAGACATACGAGACTAAAACACATTTACAAAACACAGACAGTAGGGACACAAGTCTAACACAGTGGAAATAATAAAGACAACATAGACAACGAATATATCAAACATAAATGGAAGCAAATAATGTTAATCAGGTGAGTGAGCTGATGCCAGATCTGCCACATCTGGATCAGCCCACCGGTTGGCAATGTTGTAGTGTGAAGTGGTGTATTGAAGGGGAGTTGTGAAGGTCCGAAACCTGGACCAGCCGAACCAGGAGGAGGGTTGCCGTCTGGTCCCGCAGGACCGGGGGAAGCGCTACAGACGTATGCGATCTTATTTCTAAATGACGACGATTCTGATGTATTTGCATTCGCGTTGAAATGGAGATCAGTTGCATTAAAGGGCCCATGCATCCAGTATTTATCATTGTTGTTACATCCCAATGTATATATTCCCCAGTGTGTGTCTCCATGTGTGTGTGTTCTCCATTTTGTTTCCTCCCTCCAGCCATTGTTCCCCTCACCATTGGTCCCTGCCAGGCCAATCCTTCCATTATTGCAACACAGCACCGATTGGTGGATGGCTTTCCAGACTCCAACACTCAATCCACACCACCCAATCATGGATCACCCCACACCTGTTAAAACATGGCTTCTCACTTCAGTCTTTCTCTCTCTCTGGCATGAGGCCTGTTGTGTTTTTGGTAAACCTGTAACTTTGACAGTATTGCATTTCGTTTATTGGCCTTTGGTGCTTAGTAGTAATTTCCTTGTGTGTGTATGGCCACAGAGAGAGCATTGTTAGTTATAGTTTGTTTTTGTATATATTCTGCTTTTGTTTCTGTATAATTAATGTGTTTTTCTCTCTTTCTCAGGAAGCACAGATGGGGTGAGCTGCCATTTCCTTTGGACATTGTTTTCTCCTGTTTTGGTTAGGTAAGAGTAGTTTAGGTAATGTAATCTCTTTTACCATAGATTAGATTGTGTTTATTTGGAGTATAGTGGTGTTTGTTTGTTGTTTTGGCCTGGGCTCACCCCTGAGCTACATGTGCTTCCTTTGCCTCTATTCAATAAATATCATTGTTGTTTACAAACGTGGTCCATCTTTTCTGTCAACCAACTGTTATGTTACAGCCCTTTACCCTTAGACTCACAGGGGTCGTAACATAAATGGGGGCTCATCCGGGATCTTGTAACCCGTGTTCAATTGTTGGTTGATGGATTTGGTGAACTGTGTTTGTTTACACTTGTATAGTAATTAATTGATTTGTGTGTAAAAATGGCATTTGTGTAAAAAAATAAAAATAAAAATGGCAGTTAGTACTTTTGATCTGGGGAAATTCTTGAGCAATCCTACTTGGGAAGCGCTAGATAGCTGCTGCAAGGCAGACTTAGTGGAGATTGCCACACATTTTAAACTCTCGGTTCAACAAAAGCATCTTAAGCAGGATATCAGGTGTCTTGTGGTAGATAAGCTGTTGGAGCAGGGGACGCTTGTTTTACCTGCGGTCTCTGATGAACATGCAAGTCCTCCTGGTGAACCTACTGAAGCACAGCCTTCTGTATCTGAGGAGCAAGCTCATGGTGATGGTGCTGAAAAGGCAGGTGTGAACGTCACATTGCCACATTTTCACTTGACCTCTCCTGTGTCAACTGGGTCTCGAGAAGGGGCCCAGGTCAAGGTTAGAATAGCACGTCTCCAGATGGAGGCTCAGGAGAAGGCACAAGCACGTGAGGCGGAGTATCGGCTTCGTAGAATGGAGCTTGAGGCAGAAAATGAAAGGGCTGTTAACATTCGTAGGTTGGAGCTTGAGCATGAAGTGGAAAAAGAGCTCAGACTGCGGAGGTTGGAGCTGGAAGTCCTAAGGAGTGAATCCAACTCTGCTACACCGACTCCTCCACAAGGCCCGGGTATGTCCTCCTCCACAGCTTATTCATCACACACTTTTGATATAAGTAAACACATTGCTTTGGTGCCTCCGTTCCGAGAGACAGAAGTTGATACTTATTTTAATGTGTTTGAGCGTATTGCTGCTTCATTGCGCTGGCCAAGAGAGGTTTGGCCTTTGTTGCTTCAATGCAAATTGACTGGTAAAGCCCAAGAGGTTTGTTCAACACTTTCCCTAGAAGATAGTCTATTGTATGATACTGTGAAGGCTGCCATCCTTCGTGCATATGAGCTTGTGCCCGAAGCTTATAGGCAGAGGTTTCGCAGTCACAAGAGAGCTGTCAACCAGACCTTTGTAGAGTTTGCTAGAGAGAAGGGAACTCTCTTTGATAAATGGTGTGCAGCAAGCAAGGCCTCATATCTTAACTCTCTCAGAGAACTCATTCTATTAGAAGAGTTTAAGAATCGTTTGCCAGAGCGTATTGTAATTTACCTGAGTGAGCAGAAAGTGTCCACTCTGCAGCAAGCTGCTGTATTAGCTGATGAGTTTGCGCTAACCCATAAAACTGTGTTTGTAGATAGGCGTGACTCGTTTCTCCCCCATGATTTCTCTCAGAGACCTTCTGTCCCCAACCATTCAGAATTCACACACCCCCGACCAAAAATGTCACCTCCACGCTCAAAAGAGGAGCAAACATGTTACTACTGTCATAAATCTGGTCATGTTATTTCTGACTGTTTAACATTGAAACGTAAGCAGCAACCGTCCTCTCAGAACTTTAGACAACCCAAAGGGGTTGGTCTGATTAAAATGGCACCTGATTCCGATCAACAGATGCACAATGATCAGGATGTTCTCGATCCTTGTTTCAGGCCATTTACTTCCAAGGGTTTAGTTTCCTTGACAGGGGATCCAAAAGATCAGTGTACAGTTCAGATCTTACGAGATACTGGAGCCTCACAATCCTTTATCCTCTCTGATGTACTACCTCTGTCTGAGAAATCTTCCTGTGGTTCTAGTGTCCTAGTTCAAGGTATTGAGATGGGTTTCGTGCCAGCCCCGTTACACTGTATTCATGTACAATCTGATTTGGTCACTGGGTTCTTTAAAATAGGGGTGAGACCTTCCTTGCCAGTTAAAGGCATTTCCTTTATCATGGGAAATTATTTAGCTGGAGGACAGGTGAACGCTGTGCTGGAAGTGTTGGATCACCCAGACACAGATTCTCTGCCTGATGACTTGTCACAGAACTTCCCTGAAGTTTTTTCTGCAAGTGTTGTCACTCGGGCTCAATTGAAAAAGAGAGGTGATGAAATTAATTTGTCTGACTCTGTTTTTGCTTCAGCCTTTGTCAGGGAGGAGTTGCTGGCTCCAACTTCTGATACCGCTGACAAACCACCGACTCATAGTAAGGTACCCCCACAGACAACTGTAACTAGTTCCGACGCATTGAAGTTACCCGTTACTCGTGAAATGCTAATTACTGCCCAGAATGCTGACCCTTCTCTTGCAAACTGTTTCTCTTCTCTTGAAACAGAACAGAGGAGAGAGTTGCATTCTTATTTTGTGGATGAAGGAGTTTTGATGCGTACATGGAGGTCCCATGGTACTAGACTGGCAGAGCATGCACAATCGGAGATAGGGCTACCAGATCAGGTACCAGACTGGAGCACTGTTTATCAGATTGTTGTCCCTGCAGTTTATCGTCAGCATGTACTGTTCTTGGCCCATGACCACCCTTGGTCTGGACACTTGGGAGTCACTAAAACATACAACAGAATACTTCAACATTTCTTTTGGCCCGGTTTGAAGTCCGATGTAGCACAGTACTGTCGTACCTGTAGTACTTGTCAGATCACCGGAAAGCCAAACCAGGTAATTCCACCTGCTCCCCTCTGTCCTATACCAGCGGTCGGTGAACCATTTGAACATGTCATAGTTGACTGTGTTGGTCCGTTGCCAAGGACCAAAGCCGGCAATCAGTTTTTGTTGACAATAATGTGTACCGCCACCCGTTTCCCTGAGGCTATCCCTCTTCGCAGAATTACAGCGCCTGTAATAATTAAGGCTTTGACGAAGTTCTTCTCCACGTTTGGACTGCCTAAGGTAGTACAAACGGACCAAGGCACCAACTTCCTGTCTAGGTTATTTGAGCAAGTGTTACAGTCCCTGGGTATCCGACATATAGTGTCCAGTGCCTACCACCCTGAAACTCAGGGGGCTCTAGAACGTTGGCATCAGACCTTAAAGTCCATGCTGCGTAAATATTGCTTAGACACAGAGAAAGATTGGGATGAGGGTGTCCCCCTTGTTCTATTTGCTGCGCAAGAGACCATACAGGAGTCTCTTGGTTTCAGTCCTGCTGAGCTCGTTTTTGGGCACACTGTTAGAGGGCCTCTGAAAGTTCTTAAAGAACGGTTCATGTCAAAGGGTGCCAGCACACCCACTAATGTTCTAGATTTTGTTAGCCAGTTTCGAGAGCGACTGCATCAGGCGTGCTTTCTCGCAAAAGAAGCGCTCTCTTCTTCCCAGAGAACTATGAAACGGCACTATGACGAGAAAGCTGTTTCTCGATCTTTCCAGCCAGGTGATAAGGTTCTAGTCCTGTTACCTATCCTTGGTTCTGCTCTTTCCGCTCGTTTTTCCAGACCGTATGCAATAGACAAGAAGATAAGTGATACAGACTATGTGGTTCGCACCCCTGATCGTAAACGTCACTCTCGTGTTTGCCACATCAATATGCTTAAACCATATTTTTCCAGAGATAGTGTGCAGGTGAAGACCTCAGACCAGACAGCCGGACTGGCCGTCTCTGCTGTTGCCTCAACTCCAATAGTTCCGGACTCTCCTGACGTTAGTGGTGAGGATGTAGAT
The DNA here is from genome assembly GCF_963971535.1 of Notolepis coatsorum. NCBI lineage: Eukaryota > Metazoa > Chordata > Actinopteri > Aulopiformes > Paralepididae > Notolepis > Notolepis coatsorum. Next base: position 32,547,712 of record NC_140166.1, read on the forward strand.
GGCTTGGAGTTGCGCAATGCAGCCCATCAGGGTGCTAGATTGTCCAACACTGAGATGTTATTGAACCTGCCCACTCACTTAGCACACTTACCTGAGGAGCAGCGAGAGGACATCACAAATTTGATTCAGGCCTACATGGCTCTGTTTGGTGATGTTCCCTCCTGTACTTCTGTATTGGCCCATGATATTAAAGTTAACAATGCTGTGCCTATCAAGCAACATGCATACCGTGTTAACATCACCAAGAGGGCCATGATGCAACAGGAGGTTGACTATTTGTTAAAACATGGTTTAGCCAAGCCAAGTTGCAGTCCCTGGAGTTCACCTTGCTTGTTAGCTCCCAAATCGGATGGAACTCCTAGATTTTGTACTGATTTCCGAAAGGTAAATGCTGTCACCGTGCCTGATTCCTTCCCACTGCCCCGCATGGAAGATTGTATTGACAACCTTGGATCTGCCACCTATGTTAGCAAACTAGATTTGTTAAAGGGTTACTGGCAGGTCCCTTTGACCCCCGTGCCTCGGAAATCTCTGCGTTTGTTACTCCTGACAATTTTCTGCAATATACTGTAATGCCTTTTGGAATGCGTAATGCCCCGGCCACTTTCCAGCGACTGGTGACCCTAGTCCTGGCTGGTGTTCCAAATTGTAATGCCTATCTCGATGACCTGGTTGTCTATTCGACCAACTGGCGTGACCACATGACAACCTTGCAAACTGTCTTTGACCGCTTAGCTGGAGCCTCCCTGACCCTTAACCTTGCCAAGTGTGAGTTCGGCAAGGCTACGGTTACCTATCTTGGTAAGCAGGTAGGACAAGGCCAAGTGCGTCCGGTGGATGCAAAAATATCTGCAATCACAACTTTTCCAGTGCCTACTACTAGGCGGGAATTGCGTAGATTCCTTGGGATGGCTGGGTATTACCGTGGTTTTTGCCGGAACTTTTCTTCTGTCGTCACTTCTCTCACTAGCCTGTGTAGCCCGTCCAAACCATTCATTTGGACAGCTGATTGTCAAAATGCATTTGATAGTGTTAAAGCTCTCTTATGCAGTTCCCCTGTTCTCTCTGCTCCAGATTTCTCCCTGCCGTTCCAGCTGGAGGTGGATGCCAGCGGGGTGGGAGCTGGAGGGGTGTTATTACAGGAAGATCACGATGGTGTCAGTCACCCGGTTTGTTATTTCTCCCGGAAATTTAACAAACATCAACTAAACTATTCCACTATTGAAAAGGAGACTTTGGCTATGTTGTATGCGTTGCAACATTTTGAGGTGTATGTCGGTTCGAGCGTATTACCAGTGGTAGTATACACCGACCACAACCCATTGGTTTTTCTGTCGCGGATGTACAACCACAATCAGCGCCTCATGCGTTGGGCGCTCATAGTGCAAAATTATAACCTCAGCATAAAGCATAAGAAGGGGTCTGAGAATGTGTTGGCGGATGCTCTATCTCGGAGTTAAATCTCTCGTGCTGTCGACTTGTTCTATTTTGCTGTCGACTCGTTGTCTGTTGCTGTCAACTCGTTCTGTCATTGTTGACCTGTGTGGTTGTACCAACTGCTAGTTTTTCATAGCTCTTTGTTTTGGAGTACATGTTATCTCGGGGATGTGATCTCGTTGTTAGGAAAAAAAACATGTTTAGTTGGTGTTAGGTGTCACACATGTTTTTGTCTTATGTATGGGGGTGTTACATCCCAATGTATATATTCCCCAGTGTGTGTCTCCATGTGTGTGTGTTCTCCATTTTGTTTCCTCCCTCCAGCCATTGTTCCCTTCACCATTGGTCCCTGCCAGGCCAATCCTTCCATTATTGCAACACAGCACCAATTGGTGGATGGCTTTCCAGACTCCAACACTCAATCCACACCACCCAATCATGGATCACCCCACACCTGTTAAAACATGGCTTCTCACTTCAGTCTTTCTCTCTCTCTGGCATGAGGCTAGGCCTGTTGTGTTTTTGGTAAACCTGTAACTTTGACAGTATTGCATTTCGTTTATTGGCCTTTGGTGCTTAGTAGTAATTTCCTTGTGTGTGTATGGCCACAGAGAGAGCATTGTTAGTTATAGTTTGTTTTTGTATATATTCTGCTTTTGTTTCTGTATAATTAATGTGTTTTTCTCTCTTTCTCAGGAAGCACAGATGGGGTGAGCTGCCATTTCCTTTGGACATTGTTTTCTCCTGTTTTGGTTAGGTAAGAGTAGTTTAGGTAATGTAATCTCTTTTACCATAGATTAGATTGTGTTTATTTGGAGTATAGTGGTGTTTGTTTGTTGTTTTGGCCTGGGCTCACCCCTGAGCTACATGTGCTTCCTTTGCCTCTATTCAATAAATATCATTGTTGTTTACAAACGTGGTCCATCTTTTCTGTCAACCAACTGTTATGTTACAGCCCTTTACCCTTAGACTCACAGGGGTCGTAACAATTGTTTTATACTAATAGAGGTTAGTATCAATGGGTCTGTGTCTCTAATTACCATATTGACTTATCAGTCTAGTCTCGAGTTCACGAGATCTTCCCTCACTCAACTAAGCTGTTCTGATTTGACGGTTTTGCTGACGTGAATATAGCACTGATTTGCATAACTAACGCCCCCTCTATGGTTGACAGCGACAGCAGAGCGAGTGGAAAATCTTCACTTCCTCAAACAGAGCGAGGCAGATAGTGTAACCCAACACTTCCTCAAACGAGAAAGTGCTTGACTGCGACTCTGCGAGGGAGAGAGATAGAGAGGGAGAGATAGAGAGGGGGACCCGTCTTCTCTCACACACGCAGCGTTTACACAGTGCTCTGTGCCTCCGTGTGTCCCTCTCCTTCTCTCCCTCTCTATCTCTCTCTCTCCCTCGCAGTCGAGCACCAGCATAATAATAATGCAGGACCTGCTCAGAGGTGTTTAATTGGCATGCAATTATCCTCAACACACACACACACACCGGAACACACACGCATGCATTGTCTCTGTAGGATCGCCGATGTGATTAGTCTCTGCGATTAACCCATCCCGTTGTCCTTCCCCCCCAAGGGCAGCCGGGAGCAGACAGGCATCAATCTGAGCCGCGCCAGGGGACCAATCCAAGTGCTCCTGTTCATCTTCGTCATATCACTGTAATATCTTTGCGCATGCTCCCACGCGCACGCCCTTATTCCGATCCGTACAATAATAATCACAGAGGTATATATTGTAATTTGAAACAAGTTACCAATGCATTGTCCTGTGGGATTATGCCCCCCGCGGCGAAATTAATTAGTATCCCCCTCAGTCTCTCTCTATCTCTCTCTGTGCCAGTCGCAGACTGTGTGGATGACTGTCACTCAAAGTGATTATGGGCGGAGCCAGGCCAACACAGCCTGAAATCCAAAGTAAGAAAAATGTGGCTTTTGAGTACTTCATTAGAAATATAAAACAATGAATTTTTTTAATGAAAGCTTACAGATGTGTTCAATAGACTCACAGGAATTGTGTAAAGTTGCCCAAATAGTGCTAGGGATAGCAATGCATGTCCCCTTTAAAACACTTGCTCCTATTCCCCTATGCATTCACGTCACGCTACATTCACGTGTTGACTTCTTTGCTTCGGAAAAATCCCAGTTGCGATATCAATCACACTTAACTTACAAGATGTAAAGCAAATTAATTAACGCTATTAATTCAACATTCAATATATTTTCTTACTTTTGTGTTGACTTGTCGCCAGATTCCTGTTTTTGGGTTCCAGATGAGAGGTAGGAGCTGGACAACACAACGGTTCCATAGCCTGAAGTCTTATAGTCATACAATCCAAAGTTTATAAAAATCCCATGGAAAATGAGTGAATGAATTTTTAAATGTGTGTAGCAAGGCTTTTTTTTTTTTTTTTACAGTGTGATTGTCCAAAATTGCCGTCCACTTCATAACATTATGATGCTAGAGTCGGGACAAAGTGGTAATTTGACGGAGCGCTTGTCAAATGACGCACAATTGTCATGACGCCCAGAGCTGACTGACGAGAGAAAAGTGCACGCGCGTCCCGCACACGGGCGTAAGAGAGGAAAAGAGACCTGAGTTATTTTAAGTTTGAGTCAAGCACTTTCATATAATGTTATGTTTAAGTTTAAGTCAAGCACTTTCATATATGTTATGTTGTCTGTTTAGAGTTCAATAAATGTTTTTATTGAAAAAACAAGAATCGTGAATCACAATCGTGCAGCCCTAATTGACAGTACATTAGCGGCCAGCGTTGTGGGCTCGTAGAAATGTGGTATGAGCTACAGTATTATGATGTATTACGATGTATTATGATCAGGGGTGCAGTCGTAATATCAGAAGTGCCTGTACGCTGTTTAAATGACGCCATGTGCACGCGCACTCCCGCTCGCGCATGCGCATACATGTTCCCTCGGGTGCGCACAGAACAGATTATTATTATGCATAAATAGTAGGAAACATGTTTGTAATAGGAAATTACTAGTTTTTGTTTAGTTTTTGCAAATATTGCCTTGAAATAGAGAAGCTGAAAAAGGTAGCACGATGTAGCCTTCAATATATAACGAAATTATATTGTCAACAGACATGGTTGAAAAACAAACAATGTTTTAAATGTAATTGTAGATACAATGTTTTAGTAGTTACAATTTTTATTTATTTTTGTATCTACTTTTTCTCCTATTTTCTATTTTCTCCCATCCCAATTTCGTATAGCGTCCAATTCTACCCTCCCCTGTCTCGAACGTTGTTAGGCCATGCCTCCCACAAGCCGGCTGCAATGTGGACTAAGCCTTACATCACGTGTCCCCTCCGGTACTCGAGGAAGCAGCAGTCGCATCTTTTCACCTGCACAGCTGAACTAAATTAACAATGTAACACAGTTTACAGAAGGACAGTTTCCTTCTAAAGCACAACTTAACAAATGTCTCATCCTTCCAGTCGGGAACATTTGTCACATAGTGAGAGCTCCACAGCTCAAGAAGCAAACCCCCACAGGGCTTGCATTTTGGTTTTGCACTTCTCGTTCTTTGTTATGCTATTGCTATGCTATTGTTATGCAAAGACTAGGTGATAGATAAGTGGCGGTACTTGGCGTATGGATGACGAGTCGAGTGAAAGTTGTGAACGCATTTTTGTGTGCGCACGCGTGCACATCCGTGTGCGTACTTCTGCTCAGAAAAGTGCTGGGACGGCGTGGTACCGTGTGGCACCACCACTGCACCACTGATTATGATATACATCAAATTTTTTTATTTAAATGTAGGGGTACAGCTCTGGATCAGATAATGCACCCATATCCCCAGTAACATCACTGTAGGTACCGTAACATTTTACTGTATATTACTGTATATTTCTGGCTGTATATTTTAGAATGTATATACATATTTTAGAATGTATATCCCTGACTGTATAAGTGCCAGTGGTCCTCAGAGCACACAGCATGCACAGAGTCAGCCACCAACCCCATAGCCTGCAGCTTCCTAGGTGTGAGATACATCCTATGAATATAATTAAAATGTATTTATCCATGACTGTATTTTTATTCTTATTTGTGATTTGTGATTTTTGACTACCTAAATGTTTATTGTGAGCGATCTGTGGTGCTGAATTTCTCTCAGGATCAATAAAGTACTTATATTCTATTATATTCTATTCTGTGGAGCAGCTCCACAATTTGTCTAATGGCGACATCACCACTAGAGTCTTGTCTCTCTGGTACTCAGCTTGAGTAGAGTGTGTGTTCATAATTCACAAATTGAAACTGAGCTGTACAGTATTATATAAATGGCATTATGATCATTCTATTTCGGGGTGGATTTTCCCTTTAACTGACGAGAGACCTCGTTTGAACCCTTCCAAAGAGAGTGCACAGCCTTTTTCTTCTCATCAGCTTCTGTCTCTGCAGACTGCAGGGGACAATATGGCAAATCATGAACTTTTATCTGCAGGTCCTTCAAGCATGTTGACTTTTATCTTTTATAAAGTAATTTGTTCCCCTTCAAATGAAATGCCGTTGATTTTCTGGGCTTATTATAGGAAAAGTTCCTGAGATGATTGCAAAAGATGTTATCACATTTAGCAGGACAACAACGTCATTGAATAAATTGGTCACTCTTTAGTCTACAGCTGCCCTAATTACAGGTTAATTACAGGTGTAGTGAAACAAAACACACAAGACACAGAATGCAGTGTCCAGACAGAGGCCTGAGTGTCTACTGACTCCTAATTCGGGTGATATTAAACCATATAATTTCTGGGGAGCTTCTTGAAAAACGATTTGTTTACTTTTATTATCTGCCGCATATTAAGTCAGACTGTAGACTACTGCTCCTTGTTAATATGACACAGGTGCGTTGATTAGTTCTAGTATGTGAATGATATAGTGCTCCTGCATGCTCTTCAAAGTAGAAGTGCTCCCATGCTCAGCACAGTCCAATGCACAGCACAGTTCCAAGCACAGCACAGTTCCAAGCAAAAAAATAAATACTATACTATACTGCAAAAACTCCAAAGAATCGGCCACCCAAACATACTGTAGCCAAAATGTATCTCTATAGAAAAGGCTGTATTTGTCCAGAATCCAGTTACAAAAGTGAGTGAAACACGTGGCGAGAGAGAAAGCCGTGACCCGGTGTGTAAACACCTTTTGAAGGATGACGTTTGGGTTCAAGGACGTCACGCTGATAGAGGGCAAGTAGCAACTCCTTTGAAAATGAAGCACTCTCCTCTCCCTTGAAGAAAATAGAATGTTGCCATCCTCCAGAAGGACCTGTAGCTTGAGGTTGATTGGAACGTACTATATATACATGGGTGTGTGTGCGTGTGCGTGTGTGTGTGTGTGCGTGTGTGCGTGTGCGTGTGTGTGTCTGTGTGGGTGTGTGTGTGAGAGAGGGGGATGATAGGGGAGAACAGTCCTTTGAAGCTGGCAGGCGGTACTGTCTACCTGTGGTACAACCATATATATATTAATAATACGCAATGACACTTAATAGCGAGTTTTTAAGTTTCCAAAGATTGTGACCCCCCTGCCCCCCCACATTTAATGGTTTGATCCAGTGCCTCCCACGGTCCCTCCCCCAGAGCATGAGCGCATGCAATGGTACCACAACGTGTTGCTCCCGCAAGTAAACACGGCAAAGGAATGGGGGAGGCGGCTGGTGCGAAAACAGCTGTTTTGAATGCCTCGTTTGAATGAAGAAAGTTCACCTGGATATTGGATAACATTAGCTTTGTGAGGATTATTCGTCGGCGTATCACACCAAAATGGAGCAAATCATTACGTAAGTCGAACACTGTGACTGCATACTAAATGCGCAAACAGATTGAAACTGAATATTTCTCGTATGGTGATGCGAGCCGCCGCGCTTGACTGGGGCTATTGATAGCGTCAATATATGAGCTACCTTGCAGCTATAGCGTTAGCGTTACCTAACCATTAGCTAGTGCTGGCTTTAACCCATTGCTCGCCAATTACTTGTTAACACGTCATTCTCCGCCATGCGTAATCTGCCAATGACGCCGTATTTTCATCCGGCCACTCGGTACGTGTCCCGCGGCTCAATACAGACACTGTGGATATAGATCTATGCCATAACTCAATAATCAACATTATTTGGACGTGTCTTAGTAATATACAACCCGGCAATGGATCGCATCGATCAACATCCCATAATAGTGATCTTTTTGCTCCACTCTCATCACCCAACGCTACGAGGAGACTGGGGTGAGTTTCAGCGTTTTTCTTTACCACATTGGCACCCAGCCAGTGGATGGGACGGATGGGAGTAGAGCCTATTGTTGGTAACGCAACTTCTATTTCTGTTGACAATACCATTCCCACTTACCCACAACAGAACCCTGGATTACCAGGGACATGGTCTTCCTCCTTAACAGAGACAAACACGGCTCTCGGGAGCCCGGGTGACAGGGAGTGTGCTCAGAGGAAAGACAATACAAAGACTCAAGAAAGCATTCAGACAGAAGATGGAACACAATGTTATCATCCAGTACCATTACTAAAGTACAAGTACAATTACTATAGTTAAAGTCTTATTTTCTATAACATCATTTGTAGACCATTCATAAAAGTATTGTGCAGTGCTTAACTTTGAGGCACAGAGACATCCATCAAGGCCTTGTTACTGGAACCCCAAGCATTAATGCATTAACACATTCCCGGCCAAACACGGACATGTCCATTTTTCGGATCCAACGGTTGACGGCCAACCACGGACATGTCCGTGGCAAGGTTGTTTTGGCTTTTATTCCATTGTAATATCCTACTCAATGTCACCGAGCGGCACTGCAGATTTACCCTACTCTCTGAATTCGGAAAAGTACATTACCGGTGTGGGATATTTGTGGATAACCTGAAGAAGAATGTTCTCAGTCAACCGAGGTTTGGATAATAACAAAGGTTTATTAACCAAACAGATAGAAATATACATAGTACATAGAGAGAATGGCTGAGGGGCTCTCCCCAGGTGATCAGCTGAAATGACCCAGGTAAAAGACCTGGGCCCTCATTCATCAACGTGTCTTACGCAACGATATGTGCTTAACCTGTGCGTATGACCATTTCTAAGCAAAGAGTGGGATTCATCAATTTCAACTTGAACTTGACTTCGTGCTTATGTGTACGCACAGCTCGGAGCACACTTAGCTGACGCCCAGTGGTAGAATATATTATTACAACAAGGAAATGAGCTTCTGTGCATTAGTTTCAACACTGGCATGTTCTGTATGAACCGTAATTCATTATAGTTCATTGTAAAATAGCAACAGTAGTGTAATTATGGTCAAAACCCTATAAATAGCATTTGGAATAATAGATCTTTCTCTCAGAATGAATGCAGCATGGTTTATATAGCGTTATCGGAATATACGGGGTGTACTGACTGACTGGCTCAACTCATTATTATTTTGCGCACAGACCTCAGAAACACGGGAACGTTTTGATTATATTTAAAAGGCTTTACGTTAAACTAAACAAGTGGAATTTCGAAGCTGTAAGCAGAATACAAGTCATATGAACACCCACGATATAGTGTTATTCCCCCTTTTTACTGTATAAGAAAGAATAAAAAACGCATTGCAATGACACCAGGGTGTATGTGTATTACAAAACCCTTGCAATAATGTGTCTTAAATGAATGAAAAGCATACATGCTTTGTATTCAGTGTGCAAACCATAGCATGGTCTTTGGGTGAGCCAAATAATAAGCAGTCGGACTGTTGGAGGATACTGTGATGATCGCACTCGCAGACGTTACTGTAGCCTGTAGGCCTTATGTATGTATGTATGTGACAAATAAACCTCTTGAATCCTGTCATATATTCAATCAGTTTCAGTAACTACAGAACACATAATACTAGACAACTCACTTGTTGAGGTCCGGCCGTCTGGACGGTCTGGGCTTCCACAGCACATTCCATGATAAAAAAAAAGTATCCATTTAGTTAGATGATAGATCATCATCCAACACTGTCTACAGTATCCTATCCTGTGTTCTGATACGACCGCAGGGCAGCCGCCGGCACGGTCACCGGGCGTTGTCAATAATAGTCCCCACCGGAGCAAAGTGGGTCAAGTTTGATTTGTGCCGTGCGTGCGTGCAGGCTGCAGCGCCGCCGCGCTCCGAATGGTAATTGCAAGAATAGCATGCATGTTGCCATATTACGTGTGAATTAGTGCGCAAATCATTAATCATACATCCAAAATAGCATACGTTTATTATTATACACGATGATGATACAGAAAATTACAGAAAAATGTGAAATGCATGGCAAAAGTAGCATTTATTTTCAGTAATTTAGAGACCCCCAGGGGAGCTTTAGAGACCCCCAGGGGAGCTGATGTCTGATCTAGGGGAGCTATAGCGGACCGAGCTCCCCCCGTGGATCGCACCCTGCTTGTATTATGCTTACAGAATTCCACGTATTTAGTTTTACAATGTCAAAGCCTTTTAATGTAAATCAAAACGTTCCCGTATTTCTGCAATCTATGTGCAAAATAATAACGAGTTGAGTTCTAACAAAGAACATATTACATGCTGGTATGCTGATAGAGTAAACTATTATATGAATATGATATGATATAAGGTATACACTGGTCCGTCGCATACACTGGTATGCGCAAGTTACTGTTGCATAATGTAGGCTATGGCTGCTATTATATGTAATTCATATAGGCTACCTAATAGTATATGATTTTTAGAGGCATCTATTTTGTTGTCGGTAATACCGACAACAAAATAGATGCCTCTAAAAATCATATAGCCAATCGAACACAACTAATAAAGGCATTCATATTACAGCACGGTTATAATGACACACAACCAACGCCAAACAGTGGTCAACGAACGGTCTTTATTAGTATTTTGAGCTGTCCAGGCAGAATTGCAGCAATGGTCTTAGGGAGCCGTTGATATCTGACATCACCGTTTACAAGTCCGCCTTTTATTTATCCCATAACACGCGTTGTGTCTTCTTGGTTCGACAGCAGTGAACAATCTCCGTGAAGTTTCTCAGAGTTCCGCTCGGGTCAGTCCATTATTTCACATCCCATGGGGGGTGTTTCATCACTTTCATGACCATATATGGATAATCATGCACGAGCATTGACGGTAGAACAAAGAGGTATTCATCAACACGGAGGAGCATAGGACCTGTGTACGCACGGTTGATGAATCCCAATATTTCTGTGCGTGCACTGATTCTAAATTCTGTGCTTACGTGTGGAAATAGAAGATTTTCCACACCACGTTGATGAATGAGGGCCCAGGAATGTTGTTGGGAGGAGTCTTATATAGTTAAAAGGGGGGGGAGGTGGTCCCATTTGATAGGTCAAATGGGGGGGGATACAGGATTGGGGAGAGGACACAGGATTGGGGAGAAAGGGGAGGGGAATGTCTTTACATGAGGGCATTATATTATTCCACACCGGCCAGATCCTCGTAGGGGCGCTGTCTCGATAATGCAGTGTTCCCTGTGGCAGAACGGTGTTTTATTTCTTTGAATCTTGAATGGACTTTCCTGTTAGGGTGAATCTATGCGTGTAGCATGTAGCATGGAATACGTTTTGGGAGCTGACTTCAGTGTGCAGTAAAGGAATATAGCATCAGCCAATGGACATATGGATCTACCAGATGGCGATCGATAACTGGGCAATCCTTTTTGCAGTCCAACCGGCCACAGGTAAGATCTTTTTCACGTAAATTACACGCTGATCAGGCCTTGTTATCATACTCAACCAGGCAATCAGCGAATGTGGCTACTGAGGCTAACGCCGTTATTGGTAATCAATATACAGAAACGACGTCCCCCGCCCCCCCCCTTTCATGCATTCATGGTGGAACATAATATTGATCAAATGCATTTAGATTTTTAGCTCTAGGTTCTGTAGGGCCGAAACGCCATTCGATTTAACGTTATTAGCTTAGCAGCCTGTATCTCGTTTTGCAGGAAATATACCAGACCAATCCCATATAACGCTTATATTCAAGACGCTATAAAATGGGAACGTATTGATGATTTTCTTTTCTTTAAGCCATTTTGAAGGAACGGTTTATAGTGTCAATTGACAATGAGAATGGACACATATGAATGAATGAATGAAAAAGTTTATTTTTGGACATGTTATTCTCCATATTTCTCCAAACAACTCACGATATCTTGTTCCGTCGAACCAAACAATCATAGCAACAAATAAAAAAAAACATTAAAAGAAAAACATTAAAAAAAGATAATAATAAGAAATTATAAACAAAAGGTCAAGAGCAATGTGTTTGGTTAGCAGACATGTCCAAAAAAGGAGTAGAGGGAAGCTAACCTTATTGATCCCTACCCCCTTACATTTATATTTGTTCTTCCATTAATTTGACTAGATATAACATAATTTAGAATAATTATAATAATTATTATGATTAAATATGATAATATTTTATAGGCTTGCCGTAGTAGTCAGTGATACTGGTGTCATTCTGTGTTCAGGCATCCACTGAGTAGATGAATTGCCTACTGCCCCTTTAACAACAACTTTATTTCAGTTTCACTTGTAGAGAGGATTTAACTTCACTTGAAGCCGAGACTGAAGAAGACTAGAGAACAGATGACATGTTACACAGCAATGGCAGAGGATTATCAATATTTTTTATTTAAACACAGTACCAGCAGCTGGAGAGAAGCTCAGATGATCTGGTGGTATGTAGTACTTCCCCCCCCCTCCAATCAGCTGTGAGAAAGTCTGCGGTAGAAAGTTGACGTGTGTGTTCGTGCGCGCGTGTGTCTTTCCATTGGTTACCAATACCATTATTGGGCGAACAAGAAAACTAATGAAAACTGCACAATTTTAATGACCCTGCTGTGTTAAACATTTAATTAATTCATCATGGTTTTGTTTTAGGGACAAATAGGCTGTAGTAAACAGGAGAGGAAGAGGAGAGAGCCGAGTGCAGAGTGTCAGTGCGTGTTGTTAATTATGTCCGCTTGTTATCGTGCCTAAGATTCAATGTTTTATTCATCATCTACATTTGGCAATACAAGCTTAAACGTTAAAGATCAATGTAAGCCAGTGTAAAGTAAAGTAAAGATATTGAGTATATTTGTAAAATGTGCAACCCTACTTTCACCTAGTGGTAAGACGTATTCTTCGTATGGCTGCGCATACCACACCGTGATGGGCTGGCCGTACCGTAAATTTGCGGGACGAATACACGTACCGTTACACCCCTACCGGATATAGATCACTTCATTGCACTCTGTACGCTAAAGTTAACTGGCCATCATTGACTGCCCGTAGATTGCTTCATTGGTACACCTTCATTTATAAAGCAATTATTGGTCAACTCCCTTTTTACCTCGGTTCATACCTCACCATCACATCAAACCCATCTTACAGCTTACGATCACAGGACTATTTATAGGCCTCAGTAGCCAGAACTCACACATAGTTTGGGAAAAGGGCCTTCATGTTCTCTGCACCCTCTGCCTGGAATAGACTTAAAACAACTTTGAAACTGCAGGCCCTCATTACCATATCTGATTTTAAAGTTCTAATTACGGGCATTTTAAAGAATGAGATGGGAGAATGCCGATGCTTCATTGTATAATGTGGTGTTATATTTTATATTTAGTAACTTGACCTTCTCTCCCCAGCAACCTCCTGCAAAGCCTCACCTTCCCTCCTCTTTCTACCCTACCTTTTTTACCATACCCTCAATCTCCCCCCAATCCCATTCAATCTTGTTTGCTGCACATCAAATGTACCCTTGCCCCACTTTGCCTTTTATGTCTTTGTCTGTGTTTGTTCCTTGTATGTTTGTTTTTGTTTTGCTGCCATTTTGGCCAGGTCTTACTCGAAAAAGAAATTGTAACTGAGGGGTTACAAAACCCTGACTGTATTAAAGATTGTGATAGATTAAACCACTGCTAGTTATGTACTTTAATTACTGGCCAGACAGTACATCTAATATATGGCAGACACTCATAATAACACGGCACTGACAAAGAAATATCATTTGAGGGTATTTATTATTATGCAGTAAATGTTACAGATATGAGAATTAGGGTCGCGCTTGTATGGCGAAGAATATGCATAAGTCAGTCAGTAGCATAAGTCAATGGGAATAGAATAATTCCTACGATGGGGTACTAGGCTAACGCCGCCTGGCGTAGGATGGCAATTATAGGGGGCAACGCTGGTACCGCTGGAGACAAGGGGTTCCTCCCAGAGTTGTAAGCTCTGGAGGAGAGAGGAATGTTCGGATACTCAGTCTGATCAATTGAAGAAGAAGGGGATTCACGTACAGAAGCCAGTCCTTGTAATCCAAAGCTCAGCATCAAAAGCAATAACTGTAATCCAATTGCATGATAGCAATGATGATAGCCAGCTAGCCTCGGTCCATGAGGCCAGCCCAAATGTAGATCCTCAAGGTGGTTAAATCCAAACGACAGTGGAGATTAACGATGCTCTTCTCCAAGGGTAGTACGTTCCACAATCACTATAATCCAACCAATACTGGTTCTGCAATCGCCGCCGTCGGTTCCAATATGCACATATCCAGTAGGTTCTCCGACTAGGCCTCCTCGTGTGCTGGCACCAATGTATTTAGTCCACGCGCACTGGCTAAGGTCCACTAGCTAAACGAACGAACTGCTGGGTAATGCTGCACACGAACGAACTTCTGTTGGCACGATACATAATAATTAACGACTCTTTACTTCACATTAAGCTAAGTCGAACTTGACGTTACTGCATTAAATCTGACACTTTTACTATTCACTTCGCACGTGGTTCTCAACGCTCTGTTAGATGAACTGCTTCTCACTACATTAGAATCACACTGTGTGATGAACGATGAACTAACTCTACTGCTGCTCGCACCTGCCGCCATATATATACTTAAGTGGCTTTCTAGTGCCAAAACCTAAACACTTGCCCGGACTCAATGCGCTGCCAAGGGCATGTTCCGACTTGCCCAGACTCGCCCTTGAACCTGTCTGAGTGCGATACTGCCTGGCGCTGCCGTCAGGGGGCATTATCCATAAGGAAAGCGAATATTACTAGGATTTACACGCAGGCTTAAAGGGATATAACGTGTATATATAAATAATATACAAGGTATATAAAACAATAAATGTAGATTCTCAGCTTTAATCTGGCCCTTCATAACAGCCGCCTCCTAATTAGTCCGCACCTAATTAGTTAAGGGAGACAGATTAATAGTCCAGTCAACTGCTCAATATTTGTTGTGAGGAGTAGGTCAATCTACAAAGTCAGTGGGTCATGGTCGTCATCAGGGGGGTCAGGGAGCTCTGGCATCTCTATCAGCTTCGCCAAGGGTCGGGTGTAGGTCCGCCCTTGGACTAGGACTTCTGCCGCTCTGACCTTCCCATCGGCACCAGTAATCACTTTGCTTACGCGGCCGGCCGGCCACGTAGCTCGGGGTAGTGACTGGTCTATGATCATAACGACTGCGTCCACCTTCAGGTTGTCCCTGTCCTTTACCCACTTCTGACGGGCTGGAAGGGATGGTAGGTAGCTTGGGAGGAAGCGGGCCCAAGACTGGTCGATCGGTGCTTGGTTGTGTCTCCATCTCCTCCGTCCGTTCCTCTTGTTCTTTCGGTACCCCGTCTGGGGAGGGGCCGGGTCCGGCCGCCCCATCAAGAGGTAGTTTGGGGTGCTGGGTTCGAGGTCAGCTACGTTCCTTGGAGCGCAGCTGAGGGGGGTGGAGTTCGGAACTCCCTCTTCTTGAGCCCACGGTCCTCTCACAGGCTTCTCGTCTAATGTCAATAGCCTCTCAACGGGCTGTACGAGAGAGTGGCCTGTGTCGCTCACTTTTGTGTACAGGCAGCGTATAGACGTGGGTTGGCTGGAAGGCCCGGAAAGAGGGCCTTGGAGCGTCCAGCCCAGGCGGGTCTTGACCGCGACTGGGCATCCTTTGGGTCCGATGTGGGCCGCCTCGATTGGGACAATGAGGTCCGCGTGGTCGGAGCCTATGAGCAGGGTCGGTGTGGCGCCGTCGATGAGCGGTATAGGTAGTCTGCGTAGGTGCGCATACTTCTCCATCAGCTGTGGGATGGGGTAGTTGTAGCTTGATAGACCTATGTCATGACTTGTAAATGCCTTAGTGATGCTGTACCGCTTCTGGGGCTGCCCGACCGCTGCTATTGTGAATGAGACGTTTTGGCCCTTTATGGTTTTTAGGTCTCGCTGAATAGTACGGATTGTCATTGTTTCTTTGGTACCCCGCAGGCCCAACTGGACTGCGGCGGAAGCGAGGAGGAGAGTCTTTTCAGACCCATCGTCGAGGACGGCGTAAGTGTCCAGGACCTTATCCTCGTAGCTCAGGAGCACTCTGACCACTTTGATGAGCACTCGGGGGCTCCCACTATACTTGGGGTCGATGTGGAGCACTCCTGTTGGTGGGTTGCCTTGTCGGGCTAGTCTTCGCATGTTATCTTCGCACAGGAATCGGCGGTGATCGGCTTCTGGGGGTCAGACGCAATCCACTGCTCCATTTCGGCTATGGTCAGTCTCGGGAACACGTCGCACTGTGCCAGCCAGTGTCCTCTGCGGCAGTACGTACAGGCGATCTTCCATACCTCTTTGGCCGGGGGGTTGTGACCTGTCTGTGGTGACGCCGACTCGTCGTAGTACGAGTAGCACCGTGACTCCCAGTGTCTGCTGCAACAGTCAGGACACCAGGGGGGGGGGTTCAGGACTGCTTTGTGGTGACACCGCCTCAGCCTGGTACATCACCGTGACGGGCCTACTTTGGTTTCCTGGCGGACGCTTGTTGCTCTCATGCATGACTTCTAGATGGGCGCTGTCACACTTGCCGCATCTTTTCTTCAGGCAACACTCGGCTGCCATGTGGCCGCGCGCGCAGCGGAAGCAGCGGTGTTTGTCCTTAAGCCACTGACCTATTTCGGCGGTGGTTAGGTCTTTGAAGGCGTCGCACTGTGACAGCTGGTGTTCACTGTCACAGTACTGACAGACAGCCTTCCACTTCTCCTTGACGTGGGTGTTGTGGCTCATCTGCCGTGACTCAGCCTCGGCTTGGTGCATCACGGTCACGGACCGGCGGTTGTCGTTGAACCTCCTCGGTCCATCTCTAGGGCTAGAGCCACTCCACACGAATGTGTCCAATCGTAGACTGCTGACCTCCCTGGCGAGGAAATCAGCCAGGTCTAGGAGGGATGGTTCTGGGCCGTGGGGGTCACCGTGGTCGCTCTGCCGCCGAAAACGCTCTTGACGGGCTGGGGGGAGCTTCTCCAGTATCCGCTCCACGTTGGAATTTGCATATAGTTCATATCTCCCTTTCTCCTTTTGTGACCCCAGCATCCCCACAAGGGATTGTACCTTGATAGAGAGGTCATCTAGTGCTCTATTGTCTTTGGCTGGGGGGAGGCGGTCGATATCTCGTATTTCTTGGATTACGTAATCCCATATGCGTCCATAGCGCGCGTCGAGGGCCACCAGAGCATCTGAGTAGGGGGTTCTTGAGTTTGAATATCCCAGCGCTATGTTATGCGCTCTGGGCACTTTAAGATGCTTGAGGAGGATGGCATATTTATAAGACTCGTCATGTACATCGGACATTATAGTCTCTAAACACATGCGTAGTTCCGTGTACTGTGCTCTGTCCTTGCGCGTAAAGTCTGGGAACGTCTGTGTTCCAAGGTAAGATGCCATGGATGGCTGGGACACCGATGCGCGTAGGGGGAGAGGCCTCCTGGGCGAGTCTCCCCGTACGGGTGGTCGTGGGTTAGTGCTGGGTGGGTACCAGAGGCCAGGCCCCCAGGTGCTGCTCCTCGGTGCTGACTGCGTATTAAACTCACCCATGGTTTGGGTCGGGGGTTTGTAACGCAGTGGCTCGGGGCTGAGGTCGGGGCTGTACTGGGCCTCCTGGTCCAAGATAGGTTCGTGCCGGTGGGCTTGATGTCCTCCCCCGTCCTCCGCTAGGTCCCGGAGTCTCTTAGTTAGTTTCTCGGCGACGTAGGCGGGATCTTCCCGTTGGCTGGGTCCCGTATAGACCGGTCGGGGAGGGGGCTCGGCGACGTAGACAGGTTCTTCCTGTTGGCTGGGTCCCGTATAGACTGGTCGGGGAGGGGAAGGTGCCCTCGACCCGTGTCGTGATGATCTCTGGGAGCTCCGGGTGGAGGAGTGAGGGGTCACCCTCTGGAGTAGTTGCTCCACCATCTGCGCCTGCAGCCGGTCTCTTTCCATCTCGCGCTGTGCATTGGCGGCGGCGCGCTGTGCATCGCGTTGCGCGTTGGCGGCGTCGCGCTGAATGTTTTCTTCAGCCTGGAGGCGCCTCTCTTCCAGTCTGATGGTCTCGCGCTCGTTCTGTTGTTGTGCTTGGAGACGTTCTCTTTCTAGTGCAGCATGTTCGCGCTCACTCTGTTGTTGCGCTTGGAGGTGTTCTCGTTCCACTGTAGAGTGTTCGCGCTCACTAAGTGTCTGTGCTTGGAGACGGTCGCGCTCACCCTGGATACGGTCTCTTTCGGTTGAAGCTGTCAGCGTGGCGATTAAGGCTTGCGCTAGTCTCTGGTCAGCCTCGCTGGGGGATGACGCTGATGGAGGTGATCGGGCGCTGACAGGACTTGGTGGAGACCTGTTCTCTTGGCGCGCTCCGAGGTCCATCTCTTGAGCGCTGCGCCTTGATTTCTCCCGCGCCCCGAGGTCCATCTCTTGAGCGCGGTACTCTTCTCTTGGGTGCGCGCCGAGGTCTGTCTCGGGTGCGCGCTCTTGGGTTTCTTGCGTTCCGGGGTCTATCCCGGTGGCGCTTTCTTTATCCTGGGGCGCTCCGGGGTCTATCCCGGTGGCGCTGTCTTGGGGTATAGTCACGTCATGTCCCGCTTGTTCCCCCCGTGAGCTAAGTCAGTTTTGTTTGAACCCACTGGGGTCTCTACTGGTGGGGCCGACAAGTCGATAGGATTGGGCATGCTTAAACTATCAGTTTTATCCGTGCTTAACGTCTTTTTAGATAAGCTAGGAGGTAAAACGAAAGCGTAGTCCTCCAGGTGTGGAGGTGGCTGACGTTTGCGCCCAGGGCGCTCTAGTTTGGGAGAGCCATCTGGAGAGTGTCCGCCGCTGGCCATATCAATATTAATATGATATTAAGATTACTGATACCCTCCGGCTCGAAGGACCAATTGTAACTGAGGGGTTACAAAACCCTGACTGTATTAAAGATTGTGATAGATTAAACCACTGCTAGTTATGTACTTTAATTACTGGCCAGACAGTACATCTAATATATGGCAGACACTCATAATAACACGGCACTGACAAAGAAATATCATTTGAGGGTATTTATTATTATGCAGTAAATGTTACAGATATGAGAATTAGGGTCGCACTTGTATGGCGAAGAATATGCATAAGTCAGTCAGTAGCATAAGTCAATGGGAATAGAATAATTCCTACGATGGGGTACTAGGCTAACGCCGCCTGGCGTAGGATGGCAATTATAGGGGGCAATGCTGGTACCGCTGGAGACAAGGGGTTCCTCCCAGAGTTGTAAGCTCTGGAGGAGAGAGGAATGTTCGGATACTCAGTGTGATCAATTGAAGAAGAAGGGGATTCACGTACAGAAGCCAGTCCTTGTAATCCAAAGCTCAGCATCAAAAGCAATAACTGTAATCCAATTGCACGATAGCAATGATGATAGCCAGCTAGCCTCGGTCCATGAGGCCAGCCCGAATGTAGATCCTCAAGGTGGTTAAATCCAAACGACAGTGGAGATTAACGATGCTCTTCTCCAAGGATAGTACGTTCCACAATCACTATAATCCAACCAATACTGGTTCTGCAATCGCCGCCGTCGGTTCCAATATGCACATATCCAGTAGGTTCTCCGACTAGGCCTCCTCGTGTGCTGGCACCAATGTATTTAGTCCACGCGCACTGGCTAAGGTCCACTAGCTAAACGAACGAACTGCTGGGTAATGCTGCACACGAACGAACTGCTGTTGGCACGATACACAATAATTAACGACTCTTTACTTCACATTAAGCTAAGTCGAACTTGACGTTACTGCATTAAATCTGACACTTTTACTATTCACTTCGCACGTGGTTCTCAACGCTCTGTTAGACGAACTGCTTCTCACTACATTAGAATCACACTGCGTGATGAACGATGAACTAACTCTACTGCTGCTCGCACCTGCCGCCATATATATACTTAAGTGGCTTTCTAGTGCCAAAACCTAACCACTTGCCCGGAATCAATGCGCTGCCAAGGGCATGTTCCGACTTGCCCAGACTCGCCCTTGAACCTGTCTGAGTGCAAGACTGCCTGGCGCTGCCGTCAGGGGGCATTATCCATAAGGAAAGCAAATTACTAGGATTTACACGCAGGCTTAAAGGGATATAACGTGTATATATAAATAATATACAAGGTATATAAAACAATAAATGTAGATTCTCAGCTTTAATCTGGCCCTTCACAACAGAAATCATTGATCTCAACTGACTATCTGGTAAAATAAAGGTAAAATAATAAATGTAACTGTAGCCTATTTTTCTAAGCCTATGTCTAACATAAGTTATATCTCAAAGTGGAAAAATCTATTTAAATGAGATTCTGCCTCGTTGATCACCATGGTATTAAACTTTAAATTGTAACTCCTCCTCAGTCCTCCTGACCTTGGTTAACTTGGTCTATTTTCAACCTTCTGAAACCTAATGATGAGCCGGCATATCGTCTGACATTAACATGACTGGAGCCGCTGGAGCCAGAGGTATCATGAAACTAGAAATCTCACAGAATCCATTGACACCAAACATGTCATATTAGCTTACAAGGAAATGGTCTAATGGCCGTACAGTGACACCTCTACTCTCTAGACCCTGAATATAAGACAGCTCCATGATTTAAGGTGTCATTTGCAGCAGAAAACACTATCTTACCATACGTATATTCCGGCCAATGCAGGAATTAAATATATACTTTAATTTACTTTCTTAGAATTTTAAATTGAGGGCTTTCACTTTCACCAGAATACCATTCATGCAGGGTATTTCCACTTTTACTTCAGTGAAGTGTGTATTTGGGAGGCAGGAGGGCAGGGTGGCCTAGAAGCAGAAGAAGAGACCAGTAGAATATTGTCCTATTCTTTTTAACCATTTTATGGATTTTCTTTTCACTTGAAATGTTCTTCATTTTTATCTGACGTCAGATATTGATTTTTTTTCCCTCCTTATTTTTCTTACACTTTTCCCTCTTGATAGCAGTAAGGACTAAGGATAAGGTTTCCCCTCGTATTTAATAATATCAGAATTAAATATGAAGACTGTTGTCTAGACACGGTGCTCATGGGGCCTGTGGTAGGGGGAAATTGAACATGAATGTTTGATAAGATGAAGTCCACAGACCTTTCTGGTGGCATGCAACATAGATAGAACATTTTTAAAACATGTTCTGACCTATTTCACTCTGAGGCCAAGGAGTCCATCACTGGAGAGCCAGGCTGAGAGCACGATGAGTGAAGACAATAGACTGATTGATGAGTCTACCATCACTGGAGAGCCAGGCTGAGAGCACGATGAGTGAAGACAATAGACTGATTGATGAGTCTACCATCACTGGAGAGCCAGGCTGAGAGCACGATGAGTGAAGACAATAGACTGATTGATGAGTCTACCATCACTGGAGAGCCAGGCTGAGAGCACGATGAGTGAAGACAATAGACTGATTGATGAGTCTACCATCACTGGAGAGCCAGGCTGAGAGCACGATGAGTGAAGACAATAGACTGATTGATGAGTCTACCATCACTGGAGAGCCAGGCTGAGAGCACGATGAGTGAAGACAATAGACTGATTGATGAGTCTACCATCACTGGAGAGCCAGGCTGAGAGCACGATGAGTGAAGACAATAGACTGATTGATGAGTCTACCATCACTGGAGAGCCAGGCTGAGAGCACGATTAGTGAAGACAATAGACTGATTGATGAGTCTACCATCACTGGAGAGCCAGGCTGAGAGCACGATGAGTGAAGACAATAGACTGATTGATGAGTCTACCATCACTGAAGAGCCAGGCTGAGAGCACGCTGAGGGAAGACAATAGACTGTTTGATGAGTCTACCATCACTGGAGAGCCAGGCTGAGAGCACGCTGAGGGAAGACAATAGACTGTTTGATGAGTCTACCATCACTGGAGAGCCAGGCTGAGAGCACGCTGAGGGAAGACAATAGACTGATTGATGAGTCTACCATCACTGGAGAGCCAGGCTGAGAGCACACTGAGGGAAGACAATATACTGTTTGATATGACTATGGAAAGCATAACAACATGACAAAAACACACTATCCTGAACTGCAAACTGGAACAATGCTGATATACATTTAAAAATTAGTCATTCGCTTTTAGTTTTCAAAAAAAAACGGTTTGTATTGCTATTTTTGAAGATTACAAATGTGAATAATTCTTTAAGAAATATATATTGTTATACTGCTTGAGTCTTCATTTTGTTAAGAATATAGGACAGGCATGTATAGGCATTATGCTTCAGTCTGTACCTTTTCAGTCACTGCCAAATCAAAGATTGTTGCATGATTGTGCATATTGTATTGTGTGTGATGACTGAATACATCTACTACTAATACTACTAAATGTACTTTGGGATATTTAACCTGTTAAGCCTTAAAGTCCCCCTATAGGGGGACCCTGCTTTTCTTTATCATAAATCGATCAATAGAGACCGTATTAGATCCCCAATTATCATATCATGGGGTATCATTGGAAAACCACACTCATTGGCTACAACCCTGTGCAAAGATTTTCAAGATCGCCAAATGATTAACGGAGCTAGAGCCCCGGGTGTACTTTTTTGTAATGTGTACTTTTGCATACTTTGGGGCATGCCTCACATATCGGCATGTAACTCGAGAACCGCTCAACGGATTTTGTCACCTGAAAGGGCAATCGACAGGCAACAAAATTCTATCTATATATTGTATTAAAAGAAATGCACACCCAAGCCACTAGAGGTCGGCAAAGAATCGTCCACATGTGGGCCCTTGAATGTTAAGAGGTCAATGTTTTTAAATATATTTTTTTGTAGCCAAGAGTAAAGACCATAACCCTATAAAAAACAGTAGTCAAATTGTATATTTAAATTTTTACAGATGTATTATATGTTTTATCGGAAATACACATTTATCGGAAAATGCTAATTATCGTAAAAAACGCAAGAAATGACTAAATCCAGATTCAACCCTGCCATTGGAAATAGGAGCATTTTCCCTATCCATAGATGTATGATTTGGCCATAATAAGGTCAAGGTCAAGTTCAAATATGAATTTATAATTAAAGTCGATCATCATTAATTACTGTATCTACAAATCCTTCTGTGTAATCATCTTCCCACGGTTCATTTGCTTATATTTTTTGTACACATGATCTCGATAAGGTGGTGAATGAGCTCAGTGAGCATTTTCTCCTACCCGTATCAATTTTTGATCATCATCATCATCATCAAAATCATAAATCATAATTAATCATAATTAATTTATTCATTACCATTTACTCAGCCTAGTAACAGACACAATATTTCTGACACTGGAAATACATACCCCCATGTCCCTAGATGTTCCTAGATACCAAGAACATGCAAATTGACCTTGCAGAAGTGGAGCAATCTTCCATTTACTTAGGCATGTACCTTTTAGGCGAAAACGGTCTACAGATTAACAGGTTAAAGGTGGTAGTTTCTTAGCTTTATGAAGTTGCATGTGCTGCGCAGGACATGGCATAAATCGAGCTATCAAAAGAATGGCAAAGGATGTTCTAACGCAGACTTCTGAGTTCTGTATTCTGTAAGTGCAAGAAACAAGGGATCAGGTAGACTAGTAAAGAGACTGTCGCATTTGTTGGTACTTGAGATAGACAACAGTGGTCTACAGCTTCATTTTTAAACATTCATTTACACAGGGATGATTCACTAAGCTCTTGTTTCAGCATCCTACACACTCATAGCCCGCTTCTCTAACAATTAAAGTACTATTTGAACGGTTTCCAATAGTTTGGAATGAGGACCATGTACATTATCAACCAAATATACATTTTAAATAGGAATCTCACTTAGTCAAATTATCCTGATTGATGGCCCATCAAACCATTAAATTACTAATTTCACGGAATTGTGGTTTGAGACAGCATGGTCCTCATTGCAAATGATTGGAAATCTTACAAGTAACATCTTTAAGCCAATGTTATCTCCAGGTTAGACTACACATCCAGTGCCATTCACCTGGTAACACGTTTCTGAGGCCCGACCGCTGAGTGCCAATCACGTGTTTACATGTTTCTGGGTCGTTTTTAATTTTTTCCCGATTTTAATACCCTATTCAATGTCAGGGATCTGGATGTTGCCTGTAAAAGACATACTGGGACTCCGAAGGTGCAGTACCGGCTGCATCCTACCAGACGGCAGTATCAAGCACCCTTTGAAACATTGTGTCTTGGGCTGTGCGTCGATTATATGGGTCCGGGTGAACTTTTCTTTGTCGGGCAAGTGGAGTGGTTGTCCCGATCGGATTGAGAAGAATCAAGTACTCCCGATCCGTGTTTTGTGATGGATTATGTTGGCGACACGATGGACATAATTACTTGGAATAGCAATCAGATAATTGGAATATTCTTTTTGGGGCACATCCTAGTCAAGGTAAGGGCTATATGATATCAATCTGGCGTTGATCCGAGCATGCCTTCATTGCGATCCGAAAGTGTAATTGTGACGTTACTCCACAACGTATATGACGTTGGTGGCGATCAGAGCATCAAAAAACTACCCTCCCCCACCCTTTCATGCATTCATGATGGAACATAATACCTATCATATGCATTTTATTTTTTAATTGTAGCGTGTGTAGGGACGAAATGCCAATGCATTTAGTATAATACACGCTGCATGCTATTACCAGCCTCCCAGGAATTACCCTGGACCGCTCTGAAACCATACTTATATTCACCATGGTATAAAACCGGAACACATGGATAGAATTTTCTTTTCTTTTTTGCATCTTGACCGGAAGAAACTCAGTGTCAAATGACCATAGTATTGTATCCATAGCTATAATATAGAATATATAGCTTTACAAACAAGGTGAAGGACTCCTATCGTTTACAGCGTGGCACTGAATATGTTATGGTTTGTAAACAACCCCAACAGCATGACACAGACAGGTAGTTCAGAGTTAGCCAAAAACTATGGGCGTATTTATTTCACAAACAGAAATGAGCAAAAATAACGTAAATGCATTCGGGGGGAATGTCCTTTAGCAGAGTAGGGCTCTGCGGCTCTGCCCAGAGCAGAGTTGGCTCTGTGGCTCTGCGGCTTATTGATAATCCACTCGTGGAGAAAAAGAAAAACGGAGAATGTTATTAATAGAACGTAGGGATTACGAGGCAGTCCAGTGACAAGGCAGAGTCCAGTACCAAAACAAAGCGACACTTCTTCAGTGTTAAGGAACACACAAAAAACAGATGAAGGTATTGAGTCCAGGAAAAGAAATGAGGATATCAGAGCATCAAAAAATAGACTTCCAAAAACTCACCAAGGGCAAAGTGTAAATACGAGGCACGGGTCCACGGAGGCAGAGAGAGGTAACAGCGCCGACTTCCAAGGGCGTACTGGAGAAACACACAAGAGGAACAAGCAGTAGCTGGTGGTGACCAAAACGACCCGACACTGAACGTTCAGCAAACCGTGTATAAGAGGGCTCCCGTCGAGCTGATTGGAACTCCTCTCAGGTGCGTGATGGTAATTGGCACCTGGAAGCGCGCAGTACTGGGCCAGCCCTTACAGTACCCCCCCCTCCACGGGAGCCACCCGGCGACCTGCCCGGCCTCGGCTTCTCCGGATGGGAATGATGGAAGTCGGTGATCAGGGCGTGATCCATGATGAGCTGGCGGAAGAGACCCAGCTCCGTTCCTCAGGGCCGTATCCCTCCCAGCCACGACGACACCGGTCGAGATGAACCTACACAGAGGGAACTGCCACTTCCGACTCCTGTGCAGAGAAAAGAGGGGGTTGGTAGCCCAGAGATACCTCGAATGGCGAGAGGCCGTTGGCGGAGCTGACCAGGGAGTTGATGGCATACTCGACCCAGAGGAGGAACCGGCTCCAGGATGCAGGCCTCTTGGCGGCAACACACCGGAGAGCAGATTCCACACTCTGGTTCATTCTCTCAGTCTGCCCGTTAGTCTATGGATGGTAACCAGACGAAAGACTAACAGTGGCCCTCAATCCCTTACAAAAGGCCTGCCATACCTTGGAAGTAAACTGGGGCCCCCGGTCCGAGACGACGTCCTGGGGAAAACCATGGAGGCGGAACACGTGGTTCGTCAGGAGGTCCGCTGTCTCGGAAGCTGATGGAAGCTTGGGAAGGGCCACGAGGTGAACCCCCTTGCTGAAACGATCCACCACTGTCAGAAGGACTGTGTTTCCCTGGGAGGGTGGAAGGCCAGTGACGAAGTCCAACGCCACATGGGACCAAGGGCGGCTCGGAATGGGAAGTGGCTGTAGTAGACCGGAAGGTGCCTGGTGAGAGGCCTTGCTGCGGGCGCAGACCGTGCAGGTCAGTACGAACTCCCTGATGTCGTTCCTCATGGTGGGCCACCAGAATCGACGAGCCAGGAAGGAGAAGGTGCGGTGGACGCCGGGGTGGCAGGCAAACCGGCTGGTATGGCCCCATTGGAGAACCCAGGACCGGACTGAGTCGGGGACGAAGAGGCGATGAAAAGGTACGTTGCTTGGAGCGGGATGGAAATGTAAGGCACGCTTGACCGCGGTCTCGATGCCCCAGGTGACCACTCCCACCACCCTGACCTCAGGGAGGATGGGAGTCGGATCCTCAGTGGTTGGATCCCCCTTGGAGTGTAACCGGGACAGAGAGTCGGCCTTTGTGTTGCGGGACCCAGGGCGAAAGGTCAAAGAGAAGTCGAACCGACTGAGGAAGCTGGCCCACCTTGCTTGCCGGCCGTTGAGGCGCTTGGATGCGCGGATGTACGTCAAGTTCTTATGGTCTGTCCAAATGGTGAATGGTTCCTCGACCCCCTCCAGCCAATGACGCCACTCCTCCAAGGCAGCCACCACTGCCAGCAGCTCCCGATTTCCAATGTCATAGTTCCTCTCAGCAGGAAGGAAACAACGAGAGTAGAAGGCGCACGGATGGACCTTCTGGTCCGTCGCCGACCGCTGAGACAGGATAGCCCCTAGTCCAGTATCCGAGGCGTCCACCTCCACAATGAACTGCTTCTTGGGGTCTGGGTGGAGCAAGACCGGGGAGGTGGTGAATCTGTTCTTGAGGGAACGGAACGCAGCGCAGGCCGCTGGAGACCAGTCAAACGGCAGGGAGGGAGAGGTCAGCTTGGTAAGTGGTTCCGCCACTTGGCTGTAGTTCCGGATGAACCTCCGGTAAAAGTTTGCAAAACCGAGGAAGCTTTGTAGCTCCTTCCGAGAAGAGGGCTCCGGCCACTCTACCATGGCCTGGATCTTGCGGGGTTGGCTCGGGTCTGGCCACTCTCCACCATGAAGCCAAGGTAATCGACGGAATTGGAGTGGAAACGGCACTTCTCTGCCTTAACGAAGAGCCGGTTGTGGAGAAGGCGCTCAAGTACTCGGCGGACATGACGGACATGTTCCTCGAGAGTCTTGGAGAAGATGAGGATGTCGTCAAGGTAGACCACCACAAACTCCTCGAGCATGTCGCGGAGGACGTTGTTCATGAGCGCCTGGAATACCGCCGGCACGTTGGTGAGGCCGAACGGCATCACCAGATACTCATAATGACCCCTGGGACTCTTGAAGGCAGTCTTCCACTCGGAACAAGCAGTAGCTGGTGGTGACCAAAACGACCCAACACTGAACGTTCAGCAAACCGTGTATAAGAGGGCTCCCGTTGAGCTGATTGGAACTCCTCTCAGGTGCGTGATGGTAATTGGCACCTGGAAGCGCGCAGTACTGGGCCAGCCCTTACAGAATAGATGGGCCCCAGAAACAACGCGGCACCCAAAGTGTTAAAGGAGCTGACGCTTCTCGACCCTCTTGCCCTGACAAACACACAGTCACAGTCTTTGATTTCTAACTTTAGGAGAGAGTGGTGCATGTTCATACAATTTTGGACTGAACTGTCCTTGGGCACAGAAAGAACATGTGTGAATTCTTAAAATGGGTGGTGTTCGCTTTAATGCCATTTTGTGGGCATTTAAAAACAGGGTAGTATATATTTAAAAATAAAGGTCCCTTATGTAAACAATGGCTGTTAGTGCAGGAGTGCCTTCTTTGAGCTTGGAACAACCCTGTCACATAACATGTCTGTTAACAGCCAGGGTGGATTGCCTCAAGGTAACAAACACATGCAGCATAAAAGATCATGAAACATCCAGTGGACATGAAAATGTTGCAGGGAGAGTATATTTCAACAAGTATAACAGCTACAGTATGTGGTAAGAGGAGTGCTAAGGGGAGCAGAGAACCCAGGGGGCATCGGTCAATACCAGCCACATAGCAGACCCATCGCTGGGGATGCTGAGGATGAAGATGGCCAATGGCATAGCAATCATGAAGCGTGTGAGGTGTCCAGTGTCACAGGGAATAGAAGTGTCGCTTACTATCGAGGTATTCATCTGTGAAATAGAGGACCAGACATTTTTATTAAAAACTTGGACGTGTGCACATTAAACATTGTATTCAAATTTGGCACCATTTTGGTCTTCCATTTCTCATCCCTTAAGATATGGTCAAATTAATTCTATTCAATAATACATAATACAGGTAAGGAAGATGTTAGTGGCAGGCCTAGGTAATGTGCATTCATCTTTAACCTGTGATGATGCATTTATTTAAAATGTTTTGTATAGTATATATATATATATATATATATATATATATATATATATATATATATATATATATATATAAAGATTATATATAAAATCCCAGACTACATTTCCTTATTCAATAGCTATCTCATTGAAGTCATATTTATAACGAAGGTGTAACTCTGCATTCTGCAGTTAGGGGTTAAGTGTCTTGCTCAAGGACACTTCGACACGCTGCCCGGGAGTGGGAATCTAACCATATTACCAGACGACTGCTCTACCTCCGCCACTGTCACCCCATGAATTGACATGTACATTGATGTTGTGTGCCAAAACAGAAATGATTACACTAGAAATGATTACAAAAACTATAGTCTACTCTAAATCATGAATAAAGTAATTCGTCTCTTCTATAGACATAGTATTATTATATTATTATTATACAAATAGTATAGTTATGTTATTGTTTTGTTATTGTATTTGTTATCCTAATTGCCATGAGAGCTTCCCTACTGCATTGGTTCTCAAAGTGGGGTCTGCAGTTAGTCTCCTCCCAACGCCATGTCAAAGTGTCCTTGAGAGAACTGAACCCCTGAGAGACTGGGTGAATGTGAGGCACTTTGAATGATTGGCAGACTTTTACAAAGTAATTACAAGGATACATTCTGAAATGCTTTTTGTTTTTATTTTATATGCATTGTAGGCCTGTGTATATGTAAGCTTGTCTCCGTTTAGTCGTATCTGTTCAAATATAATTTTTTTCTCAAATGGATGGACTGAGCTCTTAAACAGACACACCTGTAAGAGCTTTGTTTACCGATGAAATAGTTCAACATGGAGTACAACCTGTATTTTCAGTTCTGATGGATAAAGACAATTCTAAAAGGTACAATAACAACTATTCCATAAGAAACAAAGAATGCAACAATTATTTCTAGATGATTATAACGATACACGTCGAGGATAAAACACAATAAAGTCGGAGACATAGGTAGCCTACAACCTGGAAGTCATCTTAAAAACGAAACAATTTGCATTGCATGAATTAAATAAATATAGCTACCAGAGATAAAGATACAATATGCTATACTGCAACATTTTCTAAAAGCCAGATTTGTACCTTTAAAAAGATGTTCTAAAATTTTGATT
The DNA here is from genome assembly GCF_963971535.1 of Notolepis coatsorum. Lineage (NCBI taxonomy): Eukaryota > Metazoa > Chordata > Actinopteri > Aulopiformes > Paralepididae > Notolepis > Notolepis coatsorum. The sequence goes on from NC_140166.1 coordinate 32,577,173, forward strand.
CCCCATTCACAACCTGCTGAACACGGCACTGCATGCACGCACGCACGCACGCACGCACGCACGCACGCACGCACGCACACACACACACACACACACACACACACACACACACACACACACACACACACACACACAATAGCTGTGTACTGTAATGTGTACTATATGTATGCCTACTATCAGTGGCGTAGCGGAGGCCCCCGCAACCCCCGCGGTGCGGGGGGGCCCCGGAGCTTAGACTAAAGACTATCCCCCACTAAAGACTATACTCTTAGATTTCGTAACGCGCGAGAACAGGGCGCAGACAGTGGAGCCCAGTGGTTCTGTGGGGCTGCAGCTGGATGCATCTCGCGCAGAGGGTGGCCCCCCCCCCCTCCCTGCTATGATTTGCTCACCTGTGATAGGGCTAGGCTGATAACTAATGTTCATTGGCAGCGCTCAAAACACAGCGGGAAGCGCCGGTAAAAATGCCGCAAATATCCAAGCAAGCGGCAGTGCTTAGAAAAACAAGATGAGAGCGAAAGCCGAACAGGAGACGGCAAAGCTACGAAAAAGAACATCATTGTTCCAGCAGGCAGCAAAGGTAGACTGACTCTAACGTTACTGAAGAATGCATCGGCAGTAAGCTCCCCACCCAGGCCGGCCGCCGCGCCGCGTCCACCGCTATCAACACGCCGGTCCAGGCAGACAGACAGCCCAGCCAGGCCCCCAGCCACGCTACAGCCGCCGAGACCCGAGACAGGTTAGAAGAATATAACGTTTTATTCGCCATAACCGGTACGAGTAGCCTACAGGTTACATTGTAACTGGAATCTAATATCCGTTATTTTTTTAGTACATGGTTTAAGTGGCCGTGATGTCCAGTGTGATGATAATAATGATGTGTGTTGTAGCGGGACGGCCAGTCACGTCAGACATGGCAGAGATTATGGGTCATTGTAATTGCGAGGATTTACTGAAACTGCAGTCAGAGCCTGCATAGGCGGAGGGTGAGCTCGACATTAGGGTTGGCTGAAATGGGATGGACCTTGCGCGGAGTCTGCAAAATGTCTCTCTCTCTCTCTCTCTCTCTCTCTCTCTCTCTCTCTCTCTCTCTCTCTCTCTCTCTCTCTCTCTCTCTCTCTCTCGCTCTCTCTCTCTGAATCCCTCCTCCCACGCACACAGGGGGATCAGCCCTGGGATCAGCAGCAGGGAGAGTGAAGGGAAGCAGTATGAGACACACTGGATGTGGAGGCAGTGGGTCAGAGTGTTGCTGTGCTCCCCGATGCCGTTCCAATAATCTCATCTGCATGCTGGCCGTGCCATCCCCGCCCCCCTGCCGCACCCCCTGCCGCAACCCTGCCGCACCCCTGCCCCGGTCACATTAGCATTTCACAGGTGCCGGCTGCAGCGACCTCAACCGTGACACATCGATACTTCTCTTTGTTGCCGGGGCTGAATGAAGGGTCACCCTGTATCCTTCACCACCGGGTAACAGGTGGCGTATAGATACACGTACGCAGGCTAAACAGAGAGAGAGAAAGAAGAGACAGCAAGGGTGTGTAATTAATTTAGCCTTACATCCTGAAGAAAGAATCTGGACAATTTGTTGTTACAGAAAAATCCCTCTTTCATTCCCCTGAGGGACACCTGAGTCGGTAATTAGTAGAGGTCACCAATACACTTCAATGAATAAAGAAAGCAATCAAAGAGACAACTGTAACACAATAACGCTGGGACATCAAGCATTAATGGCTCTTAAATGACATAATGGCACAGAGGGGCCCGGAATGGATACTTATAGGTCTGAGATAATTATCTCTCTGTCATTATTGAACATGTTGACGGTCCTCGGGTCTGTTCCTTTGTGTTTTTTTTTTACCAAGATGGCTGAGAGATGTGATGCTGCATAATTGAGAGGGTGTCGACGGATGTGCCATGAAACGTGACATCGCCCTAATGCAATAGCTTTGTTCGCCCGACGAGTCACAGCCGAGGCCAAAGGGAATCCTGAGTCCGATTTAAAATCCCCCTCCCTGAATTTGATGCAAACGAGTGTCGGCTCCAGTGATATGAACACGACGCAGAGGACTTAAAAGACTTGCAGGCAAAGTGTTTCATATATTACCATATTAAGAGGATTATCATCACAGAGGAGATAAACAAGCCAAACCATGAGGGATGTGGTGGGCTTATCTCCTGTTACATGGAACTCATTCAATCCCTTGTACTGTAGCACCTGTCTTTTAAAAGGCCAACTTTCCCCCTGGTTATGAAATCGTATTATTATTATATCTTTTTTTTTGTAATCTTTAATTGAAATGCATAGGATAACTTCTGGAAGGGGTAATTGCCCCGGGCAGGGACTTTGTCCTGGCTGGGAGATGTAATCCTTTCAACTCCTTTAATCTGGTCAGGGGATTCGCCCTTCCCGTTGTGATCTACACTCTAATAATGGCTGAGATGGCTCCCTCTCCTCCCAGTGCGGTATGCACTGTATGGATTCTTGAGATGCACACAGTAAACTTGTGTACTTGGTCAGCAAGATAACACCGTCGGACAGGCCGTGCTCTGGGAGAAGATACTGTAGACCTCGCCAGAGTGTGATGGTTCTATGTATGTGCAGGAATGTGCACCTTGTGACTAGGATTTCATTTCTGCAGCGATGCAGGTTTTCCTCCCCCATCCCAGGGCTCTTCAGATCATTTTGGAATTCACAGCATATGACGTCCACGCTCCACCGTGGACTTCAGAGCTCATCACAGGGGCTTTGCGTGCTTCAGACACGCAGCAGGCATGAGAATCAGCCGTTTCAAGTCCTGGATTATTGCTTGAACTTTCTCTAAGACAGTCCAGCGTCTGCGCCTTTGCACTAGAAAACAAGTGGTCACAGAATGTTTGGGGATTTTACAATATGGTAATTTAACTCCATCTCGCTTAAAATGTGTAAATAAAGTGCTAGACCATTGGAAAAAAGGTACATAATGTATGTTGTGTTATAGCATAAGTAATATATTTACATATTGTATAGAACATTGAATATGTGTATGTATTACAAACCTATTAACAGAATTCGACTATAGGGTGACAATAATGTGGTCAAGAGGCATGGTTTCTATCTTGAGCCTTAACTGCCGTTATTCCTTTTTATTCACATGGAAAGCAGCAGTAACATACAGGTCTCCTCTCTCTGAGATGCATGGGGGGAGAGAACGAAGTGGGAGTATACCTTTGCTTTTATACTCGCCACAAGGTGGTGTACCTGGGTGGCTCCGCCTAGAGCGCCCTCTAGTGGGAACAGATATATATGCAACTAGACAGTCACTGGTGGAGACAGTTATATATGCAGGTAAACAGTTACTAGTGTAAACAGCCATATGTACAGTTAGACAGTTACTAACAATCCTACACAGAACCTCTGATCTCAACACTCCCACTTAGGTTTGCATTAGCATACTGGCTGACTTCTTGGAAAAACATTTAACAAAGGAAATAATATAATCCCAAAAAACATCCATAGGGTATGACAGTCAATATCTTCACATTAAACATGACCTTTGCAAACCCCTTCAATTTTAATTTGAAACAGGCTCCCTCATAGTATCTATTACTCTGTTGTCCATTGGACAGTAAACCGGTGTCATTCTTTCTTATCTGATGACATACCTGATGAGATGATATTATTTATAATGACATGTTTACATCTATATTGACACATTGGGTTCCTAGTAATCACAATGGTCCCCTGGTTGTCCTCATAAACAACAGTCTCCATATATACACAATGCTCATCATTTTAAACGATTTTGACAGAACGCCCATTCTTCAAAAACACCATATTCAGTATAGAGGATACATTTCAATTACCTACTGCATTTTGAGCAATACATTCATAACCTTATCTTCATCACTTCGAGCAGTTGCTCTAGATAAACACATATTGCATTGTCATAGCTAGAAACATGTACTCAGCTTCACAGGCTGATAGTATCACTGTAGGCTTTAATCCTTAAACCTTTGTTATCTTTTCTGAAACACCGCTGTCCGTCTGCAGCACCTCTGGGATAACGAAAAACATATTATTGACGTAGTTCAATGATTTTCTGTGGGGTCAACAAAAATACTATGACACTCTTACTCACTACAGAACATAGGTCAGGGTGAGTACAGGTTGTCCAACAGAATGAAGCTACCCACAGTTTATCTATACATTTCTTACTTCAGTCAAAAACATCTCAGGACCTTTTCCCACATATCTCTTCTGGGATATTTGTACACAGTTGGCAGACTGTTCGAAGTCCATACCTATAAAATGGTTTAACCTGCCTAGGTCTTTCTTTTGTGGTCTGGAGCGATGATCAAATCCTCCACTTCTGTATTTTAAACATAGATCCTCTTTTGTATTTAAACATTGAATCACCTCTGTACTTTAACATTGTAAACCACCCACCTCTGTACTTAAACATGGGGTTAAACATAAGATCCATTTCAGTATTTTAAACCTGGTAACTCATCCACCTCTGTACTTAAACATGGGACCAAACATAGGGCTCATTTCTTCAGCATTTAATCAATTTTCTATGAGCCATACTTTGTTTTTACCGTGGTCTTCAATACCCTCCTGAGTTGAATACAACCATTTCCCTCCCACTGTTTGTCTGCCCTCTGGCAACTTGGTTGAATACACCCATTTTACCCCCACTGTATGTCTGCCCTCTTCGGGGGACAATGTGGCCTCCTTAAAGGTCGAGTTTACCCCACTGACTACCCTGTAGTAGTACTCAACGGGGGTAGGTGTATTGTCCTCCTCATCACTCTCTTTCCTGGCATAGTCTGGCAGATATTCTGGGGGTTTGTGTTCCCTTGGGGGATACCTCCCACTGCTTGGGGCACTTGACGTCACCCTCAGGTGCTCCTCGTCATCGCCTTCTGGGGGTTGCTGACTGTCTGTCTGCACAACTGTACTAAGTACACTGGGGTGATGTGTTTCTGTTTCTACACACCTTCCTCTGGAGTCCAGCTCTGGCTCCTCTGTCTGTGTCTCGCTCTCACAGGTTGTCTTCGTGACAAACTTGACTAATAATAATAATAATAATAATAATAATAATAATAATAACTTTTTTTATATAGCGCCTTTCAGAGGACCCAAGGTCGCTTTACATAGGGGGGGGGGGGGGAGATGACAAATTAACAACATAGTGGACAGACACAACATATACATATAGAGTGAGAAAGTTAGGGGTTGAAGGCCAAGTTGAAGAGGTGGGTTTTGAGCAGTTTTTTAAATGAGTCCAGAGTTGGGGCGGTGCGGAGTTCTGCGGGGAGGGAGTTCCAGAGGGTGGGAGCTGCCACACTGAAAGCTCTGTCCCCGAACGTCCGTAGTCTGGTTCGGGGGATGGAGAGCTGACCAGTGTCCGTGGATCGCAGGGACCGTGACTGTAGGGGTGGAGGAGGTCAGTGAGGTACTGAGGTGCCAGGGCATGAAGGGATTTGTAGGTGAGCAGGAGGGTTTTGTAGGTGATGCAGGATTTGATGGGGAGCCAGTGGAGGTGGATGAGGATGGGGGTGATGTGCTGCCAGGGTTTGGTGCGGGTTAGAACCCTGGCAGCTGAATTTTGAACATACTGGAGCCTGTCCAGGGTTTTGCTTGGGACCCCGGACAGGACCCCGTTGCAGTAGTCCAGGCGGGAGGTGACGAAGGCGTGGATGAGGGTCTCAGCTGTGGTGTCGGAAAGTGATGGTCGGAGTCTGGAAATGTTTCTGAGGTGAAAGAAAGCGGATTTGGTGAGGGAATTGACATGGGATTGATAGGAAAGGGTGGAGTCCAGGATAACGCCCAGGTTGCGGACCTTAGGGGATGGGGAGATGGAGCAGCCGTCAATGTTGAGGGTGAGATCCCCAACCTTCCGGAGCACAACCTTGGGTGCCACAACCATGAGCTCGGTTTTATTGTTGTTGAGTTTGAGGAGATTAGATGACATCCAGGTTTTTATTTCGTGAAGGCAGTTGATAAGGGAGTGTGGGGGGAGATGGGTGGATGGTTTGGTGGAGAGGTAGAGTTGAGTGTCGGCATAGGAGTGGAAGCTGAGGCCATGGCGGCGGATGATCTGACCGAGGGGGAGCATGTAAATGGTGAATAGGATTGGGCCAAGTACGGAGCCTTGGGGGACGCCTTGGTTGACTGGGGCCGGGGTGGAACTGGAGTCGCCGATGGTGATAAACTGTGTCCCTGTGGTGAGGTAGGATTGAAACAGGAGAGTGCTGAGCAGATTTTAGTGAGGAGTTGATGATGTTGGTTGACCATGGTGGGGCAGAGAGCAGGGAGGCAGATCTTGACCAGGGTAGTAGGCATGGGGTCAAGTGAGCAGGTGGAGGCTTTGGCTGAGGCTATGAGCTTGACAACTTGGGGACCATTTACCGGGGAGAAGGAGGAGAGGCTGCATTGGGGGGGGGGGGACACCCAGGGGGAGGAGCAGGTGAGGGGGAGGAGGGGGGCACTACTAGCTGCTGGTAGATGGTATTGACCTTGTCCTGGAAAAAGACATGGAACCTGGAGCAGAGGTCGTGGGCACCAGATTGGCGGGGGGGTCAAGGGGGCGGAGTAGCCGGTTGATGGTGGAGAAGAGTGTCCTGGGGTGGTTTTGCTGGTTGCCGATGAGGGTGGAATAGTAATTTGTTTTGGCCTTGGTGAGAGCTAGCTTGTAGGTCTGCACATGGTCCTTATAGGCCTCGAGGTGGACAGTGAGGCCAGATCTTTTGTGGAGTCTCTCCAATTGGCGACTGACAGCCTTCAGGGATCGAAGTTCAGGGGTGTACCAGGGGGCAGGACGGGTGTAGGCATAGCTGTCAACCCTACAGTTTTTCCCGGGATTCTCCTGTTTTTTCGACCCTCTGCACGCCCTTTTCACGGTTCACGGATTGGCATGTTTTTGAAAAAAAATTAAAAATAAAATAAAAATGTATATATATATATTTTTTTAAACTCATAAAATATATGTGATCAAGTCCAGCGTTTGTGCCGACATGGCTCCATTTTCATTTTCCAGATTTTTCCAGGTTGTGAAAGTACAGAATGTAAGCTTTCAAATGATGTCATACTTTGAAATCTGAGAATGTTTTGAATATCATGTATTCATTTAAATCTTGTAACTCAGTCTGTTGTCTAGAACGCTCAAGGGGAGGAAATGCCTCTGATTTTCACACTTCAGCTAGTTTGGGGGGGGGGGGCGTGGACAACTACCCTCACCTGAATGCGTCCATTGTTAACGTTAATGACTCTCTCTGTGTGAATGCCTTTACCTGGCTCAGTTAATCTGAATCCCAACGCACAGCTCTATTCAGATGCAAAAATACCCCCCCCCCACCTCTCCTCTGTGGAGAGTACAAACTGTTTCAAAACAGTTTTAAACACAGAATTCTTACAATTAATTATTATATCTGTTCGCTGTTATACTAAATATGTTCTTCATGTTCTAAGTGGTTGCCTAGTGGAGATTTAGGATTCACTGACTGTACACTGTAAGAAAAAAAGCTGCAAGAAAACTAAATGTCTGGCATCAATGGTTTCCAAATACTCTCAAATTACATTAAAATCAAATACATTTACAGATTACAACCTTTATTTAATGGTTAATATTTTGATACAAGGTAATTTACTGTATTTTTATAGGATTTACACTTAAAGTAGGCAAACAAAAGTAATCTGTAAAATAATACAGTGAATTTCCTTAATACAGGTTTTGACCAGCAGCAGATGGCAGCGACGAGGCAGCTCCATTGGAAGGGGGCGGGGCCGGGAGGGAGGGGGCCGGGCCGGGAGGGGGTGGGGCTAAAATGTGCACGTTTTTTCTCCTGCCAATGTTGACAGCTATGGGTGTAGGTGACAGTCCGGGTTTTGATGGGGGCGAGAGAGTCCAGGCTGCGGGATAGGGCGGAGTTGTAGTGGGCAGCCAGACCATCCACCTGGGTGCTGGGGGGAGCTGAGGCCAGGTGGATGGTTAGCAGGTTGGTCAGAGCTGGTGCACTGACTGTTTTAATGTTCCTGTAGGACTAGCATGTGTTTCTGCACTCTCCCGTTACCGGGGTGATAAACTAGGAAAGCAGGGCTTCCTCTGTCGTGTCCTACGAAAAATCCTTTTACATCCTTGGACTTGGGTTTTCCCCTGTCCTGCAGGTACGCATAACACACTGATCCAAATCGATGCGTTCTGGCTAGATTACAATTCTTTCCTGTCAGCGCTGTATACGGGGTGGTGCCCGAGTGCTTATTAAAGCACCTGTTTCTGGTGTAAGCGGCTTCTTGCACCGCATAATGCCACAGGCTCTTTTTGGTAAGTTACTATCTGCTAGCTTACACCTAGCCATTTCGAAAAGGGTGTGCCATTCCCTCTCTGCCACCCCGCTCTGGTGTGTCACTCTTTTCTTTGATAAAGTAAACAAACACAGCCCCTGTACACACGTCTGTAAAAGACTGTACATATCTAAAACCTCCTATGGACTCGTTGCTTACTGGGCCTGCTAGGTCCATGTCAACTAGTGCAAGGGGTACCCTTACTCTGTCTGTGGGATTTCTGTATCTCGGTTGGGTAAACTTCCCCGTTTTGCACATTGCACAATTTTTGTCAGGTCTACGCTTCTCCCCTTCAATGTGCATGCCCTCTGACACTACTTGCAGTTTCAGTAAATCCTCGTAATTACAATGACCCATAATCTCGTGCCATGTCTGAATATCGTGACTGGCCGTACCGCTACACACATCATCATTATCATTACACTGGTCGTTGTCATTACACTCCGTTTTCAGATAAAATATTCTATGGTACATCTTTATGTCAAACCGGGTACCGTCAGGTTCTACAAGAAAATGTTTACCTTTATCGAAGTATACCTTGGCGCCGCTTGCAGTAGCAGCTATTACAGAGAATAGTCATTGTGGGAACGATGGTACGTATAGCGTTCTTTAGCATCACCGTACGTCGGCGCCCCTTGCTGTCCGTGAGGCATACCTGTGCGTCTCCCCTCTCTTGTGCCAATCCGTAGATGCGTCTACCATCCGCCAGCTCCATGCAGTGCCTCTCCGGGTGGAAAGTGTCGTCAAAGTTATTGAACCGACGCCTGTCGTTGATGACATGGGACGACACGCTCGTGTCCACGATCAGTCCCCTTCTCTGGGCCCGCTGCAGCTGGGCCGGTCCGGCGATGCCCGCCGTCCGCGCTCCAAAAGCGCAGTCTTCTTGTCCCGTTATTCTCCGGGCGTCATCTTGACTCGCCTCACGTCGATCGTCGCCGCCATCGATTCTCCGGGCGTCGTCTCGATTCATCTCACGTTGATCGTCGCCGTCATCGATTCTCTGCGCGTCGTCTCGATTCATCTCACGTCGATCGTCGCCGTCATCGTGTCCGCTGTCGTCACCCCATCCACAGCCGTTATCTTGTCCGTAGCCGCCATTTCGTCCATGGCCTCCGTCTCGTCTGTAGTCGCCATTTTGTCCGTGGCCTCCGTCTCGTTCATGGCCGCTGTCTCGTACGTAGCCGCCATCTTGTCCATGCGCGTATCGTGCGCTCTGTTTGTGTTTCTTCATGCACGCTCTGTCTGTGTGCCCCATGGATTTGCAGAAGCTACCAGACAGCCTTTGTGCATTCGCTTCTCCGATGGCCTTTATCTCCGCATCGCCAACACGCCAGTTCCGTCATGGTCCTGGTTCTTTCTCTTGGCGTCGCTCGGGCCTTTAGCACCCTCTCCCCCTCCTCCGCGCCGGCTGAGTGGGTGAGGCCTCGAAGTTCCTTAACTTAGCCTTGAACTGTCCCAACGTCATGTCCGTTGAACCGTGTGTTACCAGGAGTGTGAACGGTTTGTACAGCTCCGGTAGTCCTCTCATTATCATCGCCATCATTAGCCCATCGCTTGGTGCTTCTCCGGCACTCCTCAGTGGCGTCATGATTTGCTCCGCTCTGTTGACGTATTCGGTCACGGTTTCGGTGGTCCCCTTCCTCAGGCCCGTTAGTGCTATGTAGAGGGCCACGACTCTGGGTCTTCCTCGCCCGATGAAATGCTCTCTCAGTACCGCCAGGCTTTCTCGGCGTCTGTCTTTAGTGTCACGGAATATCAGCCCCAGGCTGGTGTTATCGAGCATCGCCGCTAACTCGCAGTACGCGCTTGCGTTCCGCTGGTCGTCCAGGGCTTGCTCTTCCGCTGTCAGTTATCCGGTGGGGGCCGCCAGGATCGTCTCCTTCAGCCCTGCCCCGTGCATGCAGCACAGCATGCACTCTTCCCAGAGCTCATATTTCTCCGCTTTTCCATTGAATGTCGGCCATTTGTCTCTTCTCTTGTTTTCCATCCTCTTCGTTAATGGTATGCTTAGCTGTTGCTCTTGTTGGCCTAGCGTCTAGCCACGCGGTGTTCCCGGCGCTATCCTAGCCTATACTTCAGCTAAGCTTGCTACAGTACCTCCACTATTTCGCCCCGGCGTTATCTGGGCCCATAACCTGTTAACAGAATTCGACTATAGGGCGACAATAATGTGGTCAAGAGGCATGGTTTCTATCTTGAGCCTTAACTGGTGTTGTTCCTTTTTATTCACATGGAAAGCAGCAGTAACATACAGGTCTCCTCTCTCTGAGAGGCATGGGGGGAGAGAATGAAGTGGGAGTATACCTTTTCTTTTATACTCGCCACAAGGTGGTGTACCTGGGTGGCTCCGCCTAGAGCGCCCTCTAGTGGGAACAGATATATATGCAACTAGACAGTCACTGGTGGAGACAGTTATATATGCAGGTAAACAGTCACTAGTGTAAACAGCCATATGTACAGTTAGACAGTTACTAACAATCCTACACAGAACCTCTGATCTCAACAGAACCCTAACCTTAATCCTAACTTTATGTCTTAACCATAACCATTCAGCGAATGTTAAAACTAACCTCAACTCTAATTATAACATTAGTTAGATAGTGGTGAGAGCACTAATTATAATCATAGTGAGATAGTGGTGAGAACACTAACTATAATCATAGTCAGATAGTGATGAGAGCATACCTGGTGTGTATAGTTGACTTTGCTTTATATGTCCTCCCTGTTTACTACTCAGATTGTCAGTCGTTCACTGAACCACCCCGTGAGTACACTGTTGCTAGTTTAAGACTTATCGCTCCTGCCCATGAGGAATAAGTCCGTTTGCCAATATTGTTGTGCGTAATTATTATCGAATGTGTACATTGATGCGTGCATCTGCAGCATCATCGATTACCGTGTTGTCATTAACTTATCCTGTTTTGGAGACTTGCTTTCTCCCATTAGTTTTCCCCTGTTTAAGTGTTTTATTCCGTGTTGCGTTTTGTGGAGACTGAGCCCTCTCGTCTTTTCTTTGCTACGTGCACCTCGCTGTTTTGTGGAGACTGAGCTGTCTCGTCTATTGTTTGCTACATGCACCTCGTTACTCAGCAAATAAAATAATATATTCATATTGTGAAGATCAACTCCTGCATTCCGTTTCCTCTGTTCTTCACTGCACCTATGTCCAACACACCTACCCCAACTCTAACAGTGAGATAGTGGTGAGAGCACTAACTATAATCATAGTTAGATAGTGGTGAGAGCACTAACTATAATCATAGTGAGATAGTGGTGAGAACACTAACTATAATCATAGTTAGATAGTGGTGAAAGCACTAACTATAATCAAAGTTAGATAGTGGTGAGAGCCAGGGGCGTAGCTGGGGGGGGGGGGGGGGGGTAGCTTAGGATGATTCCAAGGGCCCAGCACTAGACATCACTCAGGTGTATTATTGATGCTCTCATTGATACTATGTTTGTTTCTGAAGTGTGTGTGTGTGTGTGTGTGTGTGTGTGTGTGTGTGTGTGTGTGTGTGTGTGTGTGTGTGTGTGTGAGTGAGATATATAGAAAGAGGGGGGGGGGGGCTTTGGTAGACTATTGCATTGGTCCATTCATTGAAGATGAACGCAATGCGACATCCTTTACTAGGCTCACCCACCAACAGTGCAGGTGCTGAACTGCTGATCCGAATGTATAGGTAAAAACCATATTATGCGTTTTCATCAATAGAAAAATGGCAAAAAAAATCCGCTTACGCGCGCTCGCTTTCACTGGGGGCCTACAAATACATCCTTTCATGGGGCCCAGAATATGGAGCTACACCCCTAACTATAATCATAGTGAGATAGTGGTGAGAGCACTAACTATAATCATAGTTAAATAGTGGTGAGAGCACTAACTATAATTATAGTGAGATAGTGGTGAGAGCACTATAATCATAGTGAGATAGTGGTGAGAGCCATCGGCATATTTAGACCGTTGATCGCCTGTGCCCCACTGATCACATAATTATTTTTATTTATTTTACTTCGCTTTGAAATATTATAGTGAAATATTTTGCACTGTTTCGATTTATCTTGTTGAAATCCTCCAGCAGGCTCTTTTTTGTAAGTTGGTTTGCACACCGGCCCTATGACAGAGCATACATGGTACAACAGCCAGGTAAATCACACAGTGCTCATCGAGGCACCACGTTTCTTTTTAATTGTGACGATTTGACAATCACAATGGACATCAGAAAGTTATTCGCCATGGGCAGAGATAAAGCGTTGCAGAGGAAAAATGAGAGAGGTAAGAGTTGTAAGACGGTCACGACCGCATGAATTTGAACAATCTCCCATCCATTAACCGCAACGTTACCGGAGGAATTAGCTGCTAGATAACGATAGCTACTGACCATGTAACGACGTGCTTACCAGATATAGGCTAGCCTATAGGACCTGTATACAGTATCTATCTGCCTATGCCAGTCATTTTTGTATTCTGCAGCTGTTTTTTGGAACAGTCTGCCCAGTGACTTGAAAATCGTCAATGCTGTTAGATTCAAGTCCAGCCTGAAGACTGAATTAATGAATGAATGAGAATTTTATTTAAGAGATTGCAGAATGGGTACAATACAGTACAGCTCAATACACACAATTGTTAAGGGGATGCAGACCAGAGAAAGACATTTGTCTTGTTTACATCAGGGTCCGCCATTTTCAATTCATAGTGACATGTATGACATACACAACATACATGACATTTATGGCATAGGGACATACATGACATACAGGTATTTAGTACTGTTACATTTGTGACATATACGATATGCAAATATACAGTACTTTCACCCATAGATCCTGACAGAGTATATACATATGATGGGCATGGCTCAAAAGGCTCAAAAGGGACTATAATTAACCTAGACACCTAGCAAAAAGGCAACCTTGCATGTTCATGAGTCTGTTATGTATAAATAGTAAATGGTATATGTGATGTGTTGTGATATGATGTCATGTCTGTATGATGCATGTCTAAGCATGCCATTCCCCTAAGCATGTCTAAAACCTGTCATATTTTGAACTATGGATACCGAACAAAGGTTTGGGACGGCTTTGAACTGTTGAAACAGTAATTCAGAACAGTTTTACCATTGTACGACTTTGAACTGTTGAACAGTAATCCAGAACTATTTTATTGCACTGTAAAATATATATCTATATATTTTTTTTAATCTATTCTATTCTACAATTTTATTGCACTGCACTATTGCAAATTTTAAGTATGACTAAATGCTTTCTTGACTATATGTATAGTAACTGTTCCAAAATGCATAGATTTCTATGTATTTTAGGGGTTTGGGGGGTTAGCTCTTTTTAATATAAATGTCAGATTGTTTTATTTATTTCATAGATTTCTATGCATTTCAGGAGTTTGGGGGGCTGGCTCCCCCAAAATAATTAAATAACATAACCCTAACCTAACCTAACCCTAAAACCGAGATAAAGTAAAAAAAATAAATAGTTACAAAATCCACCCATTTTCGCACAAAAACCGGCCAAAACCGGCAAAAAAGCACAGATGAACAATTTTTCCAGGCCATTGTTTCTAGTTGTGGCAGCGCGATAGTTAGATAGCCTAGGTGGGTGGGAAACAACCAGGATTTCACTGTCTGCGACAGAGTTGGAGAACTATCTGACTCTCCCTCTCGCGGATCACACACACACAAATGGAGCCGTGCTACCGCATGTGATTGGTGGAGGCGGGACCAGGCGATACAACTGATTGACAGTGGAGGCGGCGAATGGAATGGCAGATGGCACTCAGATGCAGAATAACAGCCAGGCAGTGAGCCAGGTAGTGAGGGACTCGGGAGAGATACAGTAGAGCGAAAGTCAATAACGTTGATGTCAAGATGGACAGTGGAAGAAAGAGAAAGGGTGGAGCAGAGAGGGATAAAACAAAGAAAAAGAAAGGCCCTTACAGGAGATGCTGCTAAATCCGGCAACATTTATAAAATGTTTTCTTGCACCAAGGTCAAGGAACCAGCAGGTTAGTCAGTGATAAAAATAAACATGGATGTTAGCTAGCTAACGTTACCATGCAATGCATCATCTCCCCTGTCAAAAGCCCAATGTTAAATCTGCCAAGAAAAAAAAATAATGTAACCCTTGTGTCTGAAAACTAAAGTGTTATACTCTTACCATATTAGGGGACTAAATTGAAAAACGCCTTAAAAAGATTATATGTTGAAATAATTTCCCACTTTCTTTTCCATAAATATTTTATTCAACTTCAGATTAAAAATTAAATACTCCCACTTTTCTGAAAGGAGTTGTTAAATCTGACATTACAAAAAACAATATGTGGTGGTTATGATCGGGGATGAAGTTGAATAAACAATTTATGAAAGAGAAAGTCAAAATAATTCCAAGATAATTCAAAGATTACACACCTTTGCCACATATATTGGCTACAAACATAATCACTGCAAAGTTATCAAAAAAATAAGAATCTGATCAGACACAAGGGTTAAGTTGTTGTTCCCTTTCTAATTTCCTCAAAAACATCTAGTCTAGTTAATGTGATCAATATTATTTGACAATTGATGCTTTTTGTTGGAAATTTCAGTCAGTGAGCTCATACTTTGAGCTCATTTTATAGTTAAAATGATTGAGACAATGCAATCTTCTGTCTTCGTTGTGCATGCATGCTGTTGTGCTCTTGCTTTTTTCTTTTTGAAGGTGGAGAGAGTAGCATTGCTAGTGCCACAACAGTTTTATTTGAGGTTCATAACAGTACATTGTACTAAGCAATTGTTGGCTCATTAGTTTGTGATTCAATTTCACATGCACTAAAATTCACCAGAATGCAGGAAATTAAGTCTTTGTAACAAAAAATGTCCTGGTGGGGGACCCCCAGACCCCCCGCTTAAAAAGTGGCCTGACTGGGGCTATATTTCGCGCTAGTGAGAGCACTATAGTATAATCATAATGAGATAGTGAGATAGTGGTGAGAGCACTAACTATAATCATAGTTAGATAGTGGTGAGAGCACTAACTATAATCATAGTTAGAGGTGAGAGCACTAACTATAATCAAAGTTAGATAGTGGTGAGAGCACTAACTATAATCATAGTGAGATAGTTGTGAGAAAACTCGCCTGCGACTGCAATGATTGTTGGTTAAGCTCCTGGTTGCAGCCTTACAATATGTAAATATATGACTTATGGCTACAACATAATGTACATCATGTACCCTTTTTCCTGTGGTCGATTAGTATTTTACTTGTGTTTTCGGATGAGACCATGTTGGGTAATTATAATGGATCAGTTTGTGGACTTGCCACGTTACAATTATTGGGTTGATAAACAAGAGAGAACGTAGTGAGATTCATTCCCCAGCTTTGATTTGCTACGGTGTTATACCATACATCCAGTCAACCCAGTTAATTAACCCAGAGTTAATTATATTGTTATATTGTTTACACTGCCTATTTTATTTTAATAAAAAATTTAACTTCTTCACTGTACTATAATTTTATGACCTGTATCATGTGCATATACCTGTGCCTCCCCTCCCCCATGCTGCTATGATGCCTGAATTTCCCCAAGGGGATCAATAAAGGAATATCTTATCTTAACACCATTTTTCCCTGGACGAGCCCTTTGCCAGTCGTCAATGGAGACGGCATTGATTGACGTGTGGAGTTAAACACCAGGGGGGGGGGGTGAAAGTGTACAGCCAATATCCCCAGCGCGCGCAACCTCTCTCACCTTCCCCGCCCCCTTGGACCATGAAGAGGTCTGTAAAACAACTGCTGCCACACTCACTGACCTCCCACCGGAGACTGTTCACGGCTCCGACTTCCTCGGCCAGCGGCCATGGCCGTTTTATCTCCGCCGGGCAACCTTGAGAAACAAATACCCGAAGCGGGAGTGCGAGGAAGGGGTGGGGGGAGTTAGTGAAAGAGAGTGAGAGAGAAACAGAAGTAGATGGAGAGAGCAAGAGGAGAGGAGGAGAGAAAATGACTTGGCAGTCACCCAAGTGGATCATTACCTTCTGCTGTACAAATGTGATGTAGTGGAGAGGGTGAAAGTGATAGTTTGGAGATGAGAGGAGCGCGCTGGACTGATACTTAATCACTGCAGTCGCCGCAGCGTGTCAGGCAGCGGCTCGCGGCTTCAAGGTGTTCACCCCCGATGTTCGCCGGGACAGATCGACAAGCTCGTTCCCCGCCTCTAGCGGGAGGAGTGTGGTGTGCAGCGATTACAAAAGCACACCGGCCACTTTGTACCTGTCTGCCAGGCACTTAGGCCAGAGGAGGAGAGTGTTTACTTTTCCTGTCCCCAAACTTTGCTTTGGTTTTATTTCATGTGGAAAATGGTGGCAATGCAAAAACATATATTCACTTCAACTTCAAACTACTTTATTTTCCTTTCGGAACTTCATTTGTGCAGTGGTTAAAAGACAACACACAGTCACAATACATAGACACGGACCACTATAAAAAACACCAACTCCATTAAAACTACAGTAAAAAAAGAAAAAACACCACACAGTCTCTGGAGTGTAACAGAAAGAAGCATTTTTATTCTGTACTTCTGTATGACAACTAATAAATGTGGTATCTTTTGACTGGTATTTCATAACAAATCCATGTATGTATAAATTAGTTGGAACAAACAGTAGCAGGCGTCAGTGTTGTGTGACATTCTGGGGAGCCTTCAGGCAAACCCCCTCATGCTATTTACTCAACTGTATTTAGAAGAACAGTTGGAGACACAGGGGGCAGGTCATAAAAGCCCCCTCATGCTAAAACAGTTTGTCACACATTCAAGGAGTCTTGAAGACAGTTGGGTAACTGTGAAACAATTCCCACACAGGAGATCATCTGACTGGGACCGCCTCCCAGAAGACAAATCCAATTGGACCAAACGTATTATTAGACTGTTAGTATTGGTGGAAATTAGAGTATTTAAGAGAGAGCGCGGTGTTTGAGAGGGAGGCCAGAACAGATGCACCCACCCCATGGTTTTTTTCTGGTCTCCACCACTTCCACAGACTGCCCTCTTGCCGCGACGTGAGTAAACTGTATGGAGTAATCACTGTTTGTTGTGATATAAAGTAAAATGCCTATCGTAGACCAGGTTTAACCATGTGGTGGCAAAAGTAGTAGTCTATTCCATTGATAAACATGACTAAATTTATGTGCAGACTTGTTTTGATGTGAAGAGCCACCGTGAATGGGCTATGATTATGTAAACCTCATCAATCCTGTTGTACAATCGTGTCTTATGAAAAATTATGAATAATCCCTGTATGTAAATAACCTGCTTATCCACCTTTTGGGCCCCGCGGCAATAAATCATCTGAATTTGAATTAGAACTTTGTTGTCTGACTGCACAATTATTCCTCTCTGGCTAAGAGTCACAAAGGAGACCATTCTATCACTCTGTCCTTCTTCCCTCTAGTTAGCAACCTGTATGCACTGTAAATAACCCAATGTATTGACTTAGAATATACGACAGAATTGGTGCTTCGTGACCGTTCTGCACTGCCCCCCAAAAAGGTGTGCAGTGGGGTTTTGTGTGGCCGGCTGCTCAGCGCCGCATGGCCCCTGCACGTTGGGGGCATGCAGAATAAAGCCGGGGTTGGTACGTTCATTACAAGGGGTTTACAGTGCAGAGTTTGCTGTCTGGATGGAGGAACGAGGGATGAATAGAAAGTTGGTCGTGTAGCCACAAGTGGGGCCCAGGGTGAATATGGTTTTTACATGCAGGGATGGTGGAGCGGTGATTATTTAGACTGTCCAAAGATGAAGGGGGCGCGCTTGTTGTCCAGTAAATATGCATGCATAAGCTGTAATGGATGTGTGATTATTCAGAGGCAGGAGGCCGCTTTCGGCCTGCTTGCTTGGGGTTTAGGGCAGTAACTACGGGCAGCGTGTTTAAAGGCCAAGCCTAGGTTAGCGAGGGGATAGAACTTTTTTATTTTGTTGTTGTTGTTTAAAAGTGGCGGCCCGACGATTAGTTATTAGTCATATTTAGGGACAGGCTAGGGCTGAGGAGGCGCTGAGGATATATGGTGTGACAGAGTGTCACGGTTAGGAGATTGCGTCGGATTGAGCAGACCTAAGATAAGGGACAGTACGGCGAATTTGTATGATTGACTGGTGAACGTAATAGCTGAAGGTGATCCAAGCACATAATGTAGGGACAGATAATTACTTGAGAGGGGAGTAAGTGAGGCGTGGAGCGGTAGAACGTAGATAAGAGGGGACTCTGGGGAAATAATTGGGCTATTTTGATTAGTTTAGTTCTAGTGCTAGGTATGCGGGAATTTGGACCGAGAGGCCAACTAGGACGATTAGATGATTAGCTTGAAGAATGTTGTCAGGGTCTGGAAGTTTTGATAGTCACAAAAAGGCAGGAAGACTGGGACTGTGAGGTACTATGAACAGTAATGGTAAATGCAGAGTAGTCAAAATCTTAGAGAAAATATTAGGGTTAGATAATGGGTATGATGAGTGTGTGAAAGTGGGATACAATACCCTGCTAGTGGGTCTCAATTTTATTATTAAATATATGACTGGGCTTGCCGCTATGAGACTGTGTATGCCGCGGTGGTTTAGGAGAAATATGGGGTTTTGGCTTGTGAACACCAAAGGATGTTCGGAGAATAAATTTGGAATACTGGTTTGTTCTATAACTTCAGGGCGGACGACGGTCGGTCATGGGGAAGGACGGTCAGTAATTATGCATTTTAGGAAGTCGGCATACACAGGGTCTTGTATGTTATAAGTGTTGCGCCATGTGTAATCGACGCCTCGTACGGGGGGTTGGTTTGTTTGTCTAAATATATTTGTATAAATGTATGTGATCATAGCAAGCTTGGCCGGTTTGTTATGTTGTTAAACGTGGATCAGAACGGTATACGAGTCTGAGGCGAATCATATTGGAAGTTGGGGCTAGTAGGTTAGCTCTGTGGAGGTAGCCACGGTAATCTATGGACGTTATGGCGGCGATGTTAAAGATTTGACGGAAGGTGGTCTGAGGTATGGGTGTCGAGAAGCGAGTCGAGTGGTACGCTGATGTAATTGTGGCCGTATTAATGTTTATATTTAATGCAGTGATAATTGTGTACGGTGTTGTTGTGGAAACGGGTGTCGCCGGTTGATGACGTGGTTGTGCTAAGAACATCCTGGCACTGTGGGGCCAGGCGGAGAAAGGGTAGGAGCAGTGGTTTATGATTAGTTTTGGACTGTGGTACGGCACTTGTTATCATAGGATGTTTTAATTTCTTTTAATAGAGTTTGTTGTTTGAACATGTGTAAGTTGTTTAGAGTTAGATAGTACTGAGCGGACTGAATGAAAGTGTGGATCTCGAACGCGTGTGGAACATCACATAACGCGCGGATCTTGGAGAGTGTTGAACCATCACATCAGGCTGGCTAGCTACTTAGCTGGTATGAGCGTTTGGGGGATAACGCCGTGATAAGGGCTTGTGCAATGTTATGATTAGAAGCAGCGTAGTGGCGTTGGGTGAGGGATGTTTGTGTATGGAGCGATTGTTTAATAATAACATTGATTGAGAGTTATTTGCAAAAGTAGGTCGCTTCTGACATCATATTGTGGGAGCTAGGAAGGGGAGGACAGTAGGGCTGGCTAGGCTATTAGCTTGCATGCGGCTGTTCTGTGAAATTGCGGGCAGCATGTATGTGTGGCGGAGTTTTGGAAGTAACGGTTAGGAAGTGTTACAGTGTGCAGTGGATGTCGTTGCATTGTATTAGGACGAAACGGAGTGTTTTGTGATAATAGTTGTACTTTGTCGCGGTACACATCGTTTGCTCTGTGTGCACCATTTGCTATACTGCGCATGTGTGTTGGTACGGGAGGTATTCTGGGGGCGCGGGACGCTGTTTTCATTCATTCGCTCAAGGGGAAAATGGTGAGAGTTTATATTTTTGCTTTGTGTTATATATGTATTCTGGAAGTGGGTCCGTTTGTGTTTGTATTTACTACAGGTTGTATTGCTACAAGTTTTGTGTAAACAAGGGGGGAGATGTAACATGTATGATGATTAGATTATGGGAGATAGTCATGGGGGAGGAATTCAATGAAGGTTTATACTGCAGACAATGCAGTGAGTGTATCAGCAAAGAATGGATACATTGCCTGTAATAAGTTAGAATTCACAAGTTAGCTATTATGGGTAAATGTATCATTTAATAAGGGGAACAATATATATCACATATCATATGTGTACAGAGTATTATTCAGGGGCAGATCTGGCTTGCAATTTTTTGAGTCTTGGCACATTTGAAACCACTTCTGGGTATGTTGTTTTATTTCTGGCTGTTGTTAGGTACAGGCAAATGTGTTACTTTTAAACTCTGGGGACAGCTGCCCCTGGGGGGAAAAAGCGTGTGTAATTAACCCGTTGTTGTTTGCAGGAAATGATAGAGAATGTGGGCTCAGGTCACGGGAAGCCACGGGGGAAGCCACGGGGATGGGTATGCAACTGTTGTTTATGGTAAGCAGCTGGTGGTTGTAGTGGCTATTTACGTCACAAGCCACGGGGGATGGTAAGATCTGTTGTTAGATGGTTACAGTTAAACGAACAGGAAGACAGGTCAGAGGTGAAGATTGGGAGGACAGTTGGTGAGAGATAACAGTAGAGGTATTTTTACAACAGGGGACATAGAGGGTGACAGGAAGGTAAGACAGGAGGGGGCTAATTCAGGACACAGAGCGAGTGGGTGAGCAAAGAAATTAGAATAGGAGTCAGTTTCAGATGTAGTTATGACGTTGAAATGGCTAACTATTTGATTGAAGGAATAGCCTGAGGTTATCGCGGTTCTAGTAGGCCGGGGTGACTTCAGGTTGAGAAGGGGTACTAGACCTTTCATAGGAATGGGAGTAGGAATACAGTAAGGAGACTGTAGTGCAGAGATTGAGTGTAGATTGTGTTTAGCCTGACGTTGAGAGTAGGAAAGGAAGGGAAACTAACAACTTGTCTGTCGACCCGAATGATGATTAATGAGTTATGTTGTGTTGTGGTTGAGAGATTTATGTTGAGTGACAGTTTTTGTTTGCGTAAAGTATGAGTTGAGTGAAACAAGGTTGAATGGTTTTGTCTTTGTTAATGTTTCACTAGTGATCTGTGGGTGATTGGGATTGGGTTGTCTGCTTTTGTCTGTGTGTCTTTTAATTTCAGTGAGTGATTGAGGCTGTGAAAGTAGAATGAAAGTGTTGATTTCGTTTTCTTTAAAGGGTGTGTGAGATTTTGATTTGATTTCTTTCAAATATGTTTAAAAGTTGAAATCACTACCTGGGAACTTAATTTACGGGTGGACGTTTTAATGGTTTGGTTATTTTTTCTTTTCTATTTTAAGTCTTTAATTGTGTGGACTGAATGTGTTTCAATGGAGCCTGGAGGGGAGACTGTGCTGAAAACGGAGGTGTTAGGTCACAGGGACAAAATAGCTTTGTTCCATTTGAGTGATGTGTGGAATGTGTGTGTGTGAGAGTCGCCACAGGAGTAATAGAGCGGAGTGGATGGTTTTGAAATCGTTCTTTTTATTCCTTTGATGTTTTCTCTGTATGCGTGGATATTTCACAAGTGGGGACGCCACAACAGAGTGGTGTGTGTTTATTGGAGTGTATGACTTTGTTTAATTTCCTTTTTCTTTTGTGTTTAAATCTATTGTTTCATGATCTGGTGAGAGAGAACTGGTGAAGACTGAAATACATCAGAACAGGATGTCAAAAGAGCTAAGTAGTTCTCACGTTTGTGTGAGTTTTTCAATGGTGCTTCTCTTACAAGTATGTTAAATTGAAGAATGATCAGGATTGCAATTGTGCTTTTGTCTCCTCACAGTTCAGTCGAGGGGGGAATGCGGAACGGCACATGTACAGGAGTCATAACTGTTGAGTATGAGTACATTCCATTAGATTACGACACGGTGGAGTGAACTTGTTCAGTTATTTCCTGTTGAGAAACTATTAGATTATGGAAAGAGGTCGCTTGTGGACACTAGCCCCTCCTTCATCATAACCCCGGGGACAGAGGCCAGGTTGGATTTGTGAAAACAGATGTGGTGCACAGGTTTGGGAAACGTCCAGACTGAGAGAGCCATCTGTAAATCCGAGGAAGGACAGTCATAGGTCAAAATATGACGGGATCACAGGCCTACAACAATTGCTACGGCTGAGGCTGGCTAGCATAGGGGGGAAGGGGGAGGCAAGGCTGGTCTGGAACTGTGCAGAAAATGTGAGGAAGGTCCTCTGTGGGATGTGAAATTTGGTTGGTGTGGAGAACGGGGGGGTAACTGAACAATAGCTACTGATGGTCTCTGTTTGTGCACATTTGATTTGGTAAGACGTGCAGACAAAGGGCGGATAGATTAAGACACAATGCAGGGTAAGAACATACACATCGATTAGGGTCAAAGTGAGCATAGATAGTGAAAAAAAAAGTTAAAAAAAGAAATTCATTGGGTGTCTGCTTTCCCCGCCCGACTGACGCTGTGGAGACTGAGGTGGTAAGGTTATGACCATTATGTGGTCATAAAGGGGGGAGGATAGATGAGAAGACCAATTGATGAATTATGCAGAATGTGATTGAACTATTTATAAGAAAGAATTAGCAGGAAGAAAAAATGTATGTAAAGTGCAAAATTGTGATACTAATATATGTTTTCTCTCAACCAGATCTTCTAAGGTGTTGGAACAAACTTTTCTGTAAATTAAGAATACTGGGTGTTAAATGTGTGATTTTTAGATTACATTTATTTTTAATTGTTTTCAGCATATTCAAAGTTTTTGGTTAAAAGGAAAAAGTAGGCCTCTGGCTGTGAGCCTAGAGCAGGGGTGTCAAACTCATTTTCACAGAGGGCCACATCAGCATTATGGTTGCCCTCAAAGGGCCAAAGACCGTATAAATGTTAATGTAATGTAAAATAAATGTAGCTACACATTTACATATTGTTAAACATGGTGTTTCTGTATTCATTACTTATTCAAGTTATACATATTGCATATTCATTTGCATAAATGTAAAAATATATGTTAGCTTATGTTATTTTAACAAATAATTTTAGTTTATCAGAACCCCATATTACTCCACCAATCAATGATCAAACCATTCAAGTAAATAACAAAGAAGAATATCATCAAATACAAGCTATGACATTAAGTTTGTTCAAAACCTTTTTGTCACAGTCAAGAGGGGCAGAACTAACAACTGTGAGCTGCAAAGAACACGTGGGACAGATGTAGCAGATGTTACAAAAACAAATGGCTGCACACAACCTTGCAGAGGCCATACATCCAACTAATGGAAGATAGTTTAATTAACTTTAATTAACAGATTGCAGAATGGGTACAGTACAGTACAGCTCAATACACACAATTGTTAAGGGGATGCAGACCAGAGAAAGACTTTCGACTTGTTTACATCAGGGTCCCCCATTTTCAATTCGTAATGAAATTGCTATTATGTGTCTGCATGAACACACAACTGTAACTGTACTCAAAAATAACAAAATAAGGGTTGTCTCAGTTCACAACTATATTGGTCAAGTTTTGGGTGGGACTTGTTTGCGTCCCTACAGCTTCTTATTCAATTGAGCGAGATGCTCGGTTATGTCACACAGCCAGTTTGCATCTGACAGTTCAGACAATATTTCTTCAACCCTTTGTTACCTATTCCGCCTGGATCGTTTTTGTATTTTGGGCTGTAAAATTGTCAAAGAATGTCTGAGGAGTAAGTGCTTTTGGCTTTTTTCCTTTGTTACCTCAGATGTTCAACATACATGTATGTGTAAGAATGTGTAATAACTAAGGCTGTCAAAGTTAAAGCTTTATTAACGCATTAACCCACAATTATTTTAACACTGGTATTTTTTAACCCAATATTAATGTAAAAAAAAAAAAAAAAAATTTTTTTTTTTTTTTTTTTTTTTTTTTTTTACCTGAGCTCTTGGGGGGCCACATCAAATGACGTGGCGGGCCGGATTTGGCCCGCGGGCCGTGAGTTTGACACCTATGGCCTAGAGGAACAAAGCCCAATGCTAGTAGGTGGTAAACACTGGATCATGAGGGCAGAGTAGGTTAATTGGGGATCTGGATGAATGGGTCATTTTGATTCCCTGGGAGGGGGCCATAGTCAGGGGAAGTGTGGGGGAAAAATGAAGAAAACAGGAAGCTCAGAGTTGATGATATGTACAAAGAATAATGAATACGAATGATGAAGAATTGGAAATTGAAAAACATTTGAAATTTATGATTTTTGTTATTATGTTAAACTGGATGGTTAGTATTATAGAAATCAAGTCAAGATACTGGTTTTTGACAATATAAATTGTCAAAGTGAGGATTTGTGGTATCTTTTGACTGGTATTTCATAACAAATCCATGTATGTATACATTTGTTGGAACAAACAGTAGCAGGCGTCAGTGTTGTGTGACATTCTGGGGAGCCTTCAGGCAAACCCCCTCATGCTAAAACGATTTACTCAACTGTATTTAGAAGAACAGTTGGAGACACAGGGGGCAGGTCATAAAAGCCCCCTCATGCTAAAACTGTTTGTGACACATTCAAGGAGTCTTGAAGACAGTTGGGTAACTGTGAAACAAAACCCCACACAGGAGATCATCTGACTGGGACCGCCTCCCAGAAGACAAATCCAATTGGACCAAACATATTATTAGACTGTTAGTATTGGTGGAAATTAGAGTATTTAAGAGAGAGCGCAGTGTTTGAGAGGGAGGCCAGAACAGATGCACCCACCCCAGGTTTTTTTTCTGGTCTCCACCACTTCCACAGACTGCCCTCTTGCCACGACGTGAGTAAACTGTATGGAGTAATCACTGTTTGTTGTGATATAAAGTAAAATGCCTATCGTATACCAGGTTTAACCATGTGGTGGCAAAAGTAGTAGTCTATTCCATTGATAAACATGACTAAATGTATGTGCAGACTTGTTTTGATGTGAAGAGCCACCGTGAATGGGCTATGATTATTATATGTCTTATAAATTTTTTTGAATAATCCCTGTATGTAAATAACCTGCTTATGCACCTTTTGGGCCCCGCGGCAATAAATCATCTGAATTTGAATTAGAACTTTGTTGTCTGACTGCACAATTATTCCTCTCTGGCTAAGAGTCACAAAGGAGACCATTCTATCACTCTGTCCTTCTTCCCTCTAGTTAGCAACCTGTATGCACTGTAAATAACCCAATGTATTGACTTAGAATATACGACATAAAGAAACTTGAACTAAGAAACACCAACTATATCTATATAAATAATAATAATACAGATAATATGCGTTCATAAGGTGGAAGGGGAGTCTGTTAGTCCGGCCTCCACCAGACCTAGGCAAGCCCCTTTTTATAACTATCGAAGCTCTGTATCGACGGCCTAACGGCATTAGTTTGTAATGGGTGTGTGTGTTGTCCTCAACTATTTGATAGGCCTTCTTTACAGCAGTTCTTTTTCTGTTTGCTTTAAGGCGAGACACTGCAGGTGAATAGTCAAATATACTTTTTTTGTTGATTTTGAGATTTTGTTATATTTTGCTTCCTAAACATGTCTTCTATGAAACTAGTGACAATAAAACGTCAATAACACACATTTAGTTGTTTATTTTACATAATTTTGCCTTATTGCATCCATAAATGTGCACATATTTAATGGGGAAGTGCCTCATTTGCATATATAAACATACATTTCAGAAAACTTGCAATATATTTTTTCTTAGTTTATATGTACATAACAAATTGGGAAAGTTTCATAGTGATATCTATTCAAATATTTTTTGCCTATTAGGGGGTACTACACTGTACTACACTGTTTGTAGCCTGTGTGTAGTTCTGTTCAGTTCAATAACATCATTATTATTATTATTCAGTTATCAGGCATGTGTTTAGGTTGTCTATTACTAATGGTTTGATTAGGTATTGTGTTTGTAAATATCTGTTTAAAAAAAAAAGTATGGCATTTTACAATACAGAACTTTGAAGGCGTTTTCCCAAAAATTAGTTTTAAGAGTTTTTCCTCATACTCTGAGCCAGAAATCTCCACTTCAGTAGCACTCACATACACCAAACCTTCCAGTTCTATTCATATCTATGTTCTGAAGGTATTTACAGAAGGGTTTGTTGATATCGCATTCATACCCTGATTTATATCACATTTTATTCCTAGAAACATGGCGAAATATGGAATTTTACCATAAAAATGGACTGAATGGAATATTTTTTGATTTATGGAGTGATACAAAGAGATATCCAAAATCCCCTCTGTAATAACCTTTGGCTCTAATATGTCAACAAAATTAAACTATAATTTTGAAAATGGCTTTATCCAATGTTCAGATTTCTGTCCTGGAATTATATGCAAATTAGTGCATATTTAAGTAGATCATGCCTCATTTGCATATTTAAACATACAATTTCAGAAAACTTGTAATACAAAAAAGTCTTGTCTTAATATAAGTAATCAACTGGGGAAGTTTCATTGTGATATCTATTAGTTAATTTTTTTACCCTATTCACCTGCAGTGTCTCCCCTTAAGCTGTGAAAATGGCTCTTGAAGAGAATGCTAGAATTAACACCTCTATCTGTCTCTGCTGGGCGTTAACAATAGCCCCCCAGCCACTCCCCTCACTGAATAGAATTAACATACTGTAAGCTGTCAGTATAAGTGCTGCCAGCAGTCAGGGCTGTGAAAATAACTTAACCCTGTGAATATTGCAACTTTGGCCTCACAGGGCTAAAGTAGAAGAATAAAATAGAATATAATAGATTATAATAGAAGTGTTACCTGGAGGGTAGAGAACAGATGGTGAAGGTAAACGGTACCCTACCCCCCCCCCCCCCCTCACAGTGAGCTGTGGTGTTCCACAAGGAAGCATACTAGGACCGCTACTGTTCCTAATTTATGCAAATTACATGTCGTCAGCTTGTGACTGCAACATGTTCTTGTTCGCAGACGTCTCAGCCCTGCTGGTCTTTGACAAGAACAAGTTACAGGTTGAAAAAACCCTCAGCTCGGAACTAGGCAAAATCTGCATATGGCTCGCTGATAACAAACTATCATTACACATGGGCAAAACAGAGTCCATTCTCTTCGGTTCAAATAACAAACTCAGCAAGACCGACGGCTTCTCAGTTACAGTGGGTGACAATATTGTCACAAGGAAAGATGAAATTACCTACCTGGGCTCCATCCTAGAGGCTAATGGACAAAATGGCATCCAATGTAATAAAAAAAGTCAACCAACGAACTCGATTCTTGTACCGGATCTCCTCTCTGGTAAACAAGAACAGCCTGAAGACTCTGGCAGGAGCACTCATACAAGGGTACTACGACTATGCTTGCACCTCATGGTACCAAAGCACCTCAAAGGCGCTAAAAACTAAATTACAAACATCTCAAAACAAACTGGTCAGACTACTGCTTGACCTTACTCCTAGAACCCACCTCACCCCTGCCCACTTTGACAACCTAGGATGGCTTAGAGTAGACGACAGAGTACAGCAACTTGCAATGGGCCTGGTCTACAAGATACACTACACGACCAAGGTACCCATGTACATGTCAAAATACTTCCCAAAGGTCAGTGAATACCACGATCACAACACTAGAGGGAGCTCCACAAATCATGTTAAACCCAGATTCGGCTCAAACAAGGGACTAAACACGTTTCACAATTATGCCACATCAATGTGGAACGCCCTACCCAAAGCTGTAAAGGAATGTGAATCACTACCCTCTTTCAAAAACACTCTCAAAGAACACCTACGGGAGACTGCAATTCGAAACTGGCCCATGTAAATGTCCTAACCCAACCCCCTCCAATGTACAGTAAATTACCAAGTATGGTTTTCAATATTCCAATGTACAGTTTTGCTTGTACAGTTGTACAGTGTTCCCCCCCACCCCTCCTGCCCAACCCCCCCATCCCCCACCGAACCACATCCAATGTACAGCCCCCCCCCCCCACCCCTCCTGCCCAACCCCCCCCACCCCACCCACCAAACCACCTCCAATGTACAGCCCCCCCCACCCACCCCACCTACCCAACCTCCCCCAATGTACAGTTTTTACGTCAAATGTAGATACTTTTTTCTGGACTCTTTTTGTATCACAAACAGTACTGTATTTGCAAATCTGGTATGTCATAAATGTATAGATGTAGCAGTACTGTCTATCTGTATGTCATGTATGTCATATATGTCCTGATGAATTGAAAATGGGGGACCCTGATGTAAACAAGACGAAAGTCTTTCTCTGGTCTGCATCCCCTTAACAATTGTGTGTATTGAGCTGTACTGTATTGTACCCATTCTGCAATCTGTTAATAAAGTTTTCAATCAATCAATCAATAGATAGATGATGTCTGCTCTACTAGTCAACTTCACCAGCTGATAGATAGATGCGGTCTGCTTGTAAAAGTCAGCTTCACCAGTTGATAATAATAACTTTATTTGTATAGCACTTTTCATACAGAAGTTGCAGTTCAAAGTGCTTCACAACAGTGAAAAATACAGGCATAAGCGAGCACAAAAAAGATAAAAAGAAAAATAAAAGATAGAGGTACCGTAGCAAGGTAAGGTAAATCACATTAGGTGTTTCACATTAAGATCTAGTATCCCAATAAGCTCTCTGTTTACAGTCCTTTCTACTTCACCAGCTGATAGATAGATGCTGTCTGCTCTACTAGTCAACTTCACCAGCTGATAGATAGATGATGTCTGCTCTAGTCAACTTCACCAGCTGATGGATAGATTCTGTCTGCTCTACTAGTCAACTTCACCAGCTGATAGATAGATGCTGTTTGCTCTACTAACTAGTCAACTTCACCAGCTGATAGTTAGATGCTGTCTGCTCTACTAGTCAACTTCACCAGCTGATAGATAGATTCTGTCTGCTCTACTAGTCAACTTCACCAGCTGATAGATAGATGCTGTCTGCTCTACTAGTCAACTTCACCAGCTGATAGATAGATTCTGTCTGCTCTACTAGTCAACTTCACCAGCTGATAGATAGATTCTGTCTGCTCTACTAGTCAACTTCACCAGCTGATAGATAGATGCTGTCTGTTCTACTAGTCAACTGTACTCTACTAGTCAACTGTACAAGCAAAACTGTACATTGTAATATTGACAAATTGGGTTGGGTTAGGACATTTACAGGGGCCAGTTTCGAATTGCAGTCTCCCGTAGGTGTTCTTTGAGAGTGTTTTTGAAAGTGGGTAGTGATTCACATTCATTTACAGCTTTGGGTAGGGCGTTCCACATTGATGTGGCATAATTGCGAAACGTGTTTAGTCCCTTGTTTGAGCCGAATCTGGGTTTAACATGATTTGTGGAGCTCCCTCTGGTGTTGTGATCGTGGTATTCACTGACCTTTGGGAAGTATTTTGACATGTACATGGGTACCTTGGTCGTGTAGTGTATCTTGTAAACCAGGCCCATTGCAAGTTGCTGTACTCTGTCGTCTACTCTAAGCCATCCTAGTTTGTCAAAGTGGGCAGGGGTGAGGTGGGTTCTAGGAGTAAGGTCGAGCAGTAGTCTGACCAGTTTGTTTTGAGATGTTTGTAATTTTGTTTTTAGCGCCTTTGAGGTGCTTTGGTACTATGAGGTGCAAGCATAGTCGTAGTACCCTTGAATGAGTGCTCCTGCCAGAGTCTTCAGGGTATTCTTGTTTACCAGTGAGGATATCCGGTACAAGAATCAAGTTCGTTGGTTGACTTTTTTTATTACATTGGATGCCATTTTGTCACAGGAAAGATTAGCCTCTAGGATGGAGCCCAGGTAGGTAATTTCTTCTTTTCTTGTGACAATATTGTCACCCACTGTAACTGAGAAGCCGTCGGTCTTGCTGAGTTTGTTATTTGAACCGAAGAGAATGGACTCTGTTTTGCCCATGTGTAATGATAGTTTGTTATCAGTGAGCCATATGCAGATTTTGCCTAGTTCCGAGCTGAGGATTTTTTATTAGGGTAGTTTATTAACACTTTGAGCGCCACGCCGGGTTTTCCTTTTTACCCGCTGAATGCCACCATCGGTGCCAATGTTAACGTTAATATCGCCTAATCTATGTTTTAAATTATGGCTATGTGTCTAATCTGCCCATCGCATTATCAAAGACCATTTTCCAGTCAGTGCTGTCAAGGCAGATTGTTTCCGTTTCAGAGCATTTAGAAAAGCACCCGTTTTCAGATCAAAAACAGCCCATTCTGGAGCATTCAATGAAAATCGTCCTTTACTGGAATATTCCACAACGTTGATATTCGTCGGCCTTTTTATGAATCGTTTTCAAATAAACGCTAGATGATCAATATTATACGTGCACGCAAGCACATTCGGGCCGCGCACGGATAATCGCCCCGTTGATTTCCTCTCTGACTTTTACAGTGAAACCGAAAGAGTCCATTTCACAAAACAGCCTATAACTTCATCAATATTTGTCTGATTATCCTAACACTGATAACATAGAGTCCTTACCTGACATCAGATGGTATCCAACTGGTATATTCCAATTCCTGATCACCATTCGAAAAAATCGATAAGTGTATGGATCCAACGCGATACAGTAGAACTCCATGATCCGCGGGGCTCAGAGGATCCAGAATGAACTCTGATAACCCCGGCTGGATCAGTGGACTGGAAAATGTGGAGTACCGGATTTTTTCCCCCATCCATTTTCATTGAGTCCATTCCAAAATCCCTTATGTCATCTGAAAGACGATAGGGGGCGCTTTTTTCCACATATAATCTCCGGCGGAGCTCGTGTATACTCGGGTAGGCTCGCGTGATGCAATATGATTTCAGATCGCTAAAAAAAATAAATAAAAAAAATTCAGAGAAATCTCGTGAGTGGCTTTCAACCACCTATAAAAAAAAACCTGAGTTATCTCGTGTGTGGCAGTTAAAGTGTTAACCAGTGTTGTGGCTATGTTTGTAAATAATATGTTTAGGTATTTGGCCACATCCAGTTTGTCTGTGATGAGTGTGTTTTCTGTCTTTATGTTTATGTTTGTAAATCTGGTTTTAAGTTTTTTGCTGCAGCCTAGTTGGTTGTTGAGTAATTTCCAAAGTTTGCAGGGTTTGTTTTTGTTTTCCTCAGTTTTGTCATTGATGAAATTTGTTTTTGCGTTTTGATCATGGTGTTTACGTCATTTCTTAGTCTGTTTCTTTGAATTTTTTTGTTCAACCACGTGGGCTTGGAGTTCACTGGTGGAGCTTTTGGTAAGCTTTGTCTGACTTTTATTAAGTTCAGAGTGTATTATTTGTCTCTGTTTTTCATAGCGGTCAGTATTTCAGTGTGCATCCATGGCTCAGCGCGATTTTTAACCCTGGTGGTTCTCAGTGATGGGCAGTAGCTAGCTACAAGTAGCGACCCTACATAGCTTAACTACAATTATCAGTAGCGTGATGGTAGCGTCGCTACTTTTGAACCAAGTAGCGTTCTCTGTAGTGCAGCTATTTTTAGAATGAAGTAGTGACGTAGCGTGATGAAACGCTACACGCTACTATCCGGAGAAAGAGACATAAAGATTTGTGAAAAAAAAAAACTCCCAGCAGAAAACCCACTATGATTGGTTGATTGGTTTAGATATGAGTATGACGACTCACGATTGGGTAAGGTTAGGCCAAAACATTACGGGTAGGCCAATCAGAGGCAGGATAGGGCGGGACTCCAGCTCCGCAAACCAGGAAGTGCAAATCAAAACACAGACCACTGGATGAATGAATGCAATTTAACAGATTACATGAACCAGTCCGCGCGAAATGGCAGAGGGATTCGATGTTTCCAGGGCTGATGGCATTGATGAAGATGATGATGTCAATAACAACAATGCCTCTCCATGGCCCTATCTGGAAACATTTATTAGTTTGACTGAAAAAACGCCTAAAACATAATGTTTAGGTATTTATTGTGTCAGCCAAAAACTACCCAGATAGCAAAAAATGAGTGAATCAACGTTGAAATAGGGTTAGGCAGAAATATTGAATCTATGTTGAAGCCTGACATCGAAATTATACAGATTGTTGTCTATGACTTACATGTTGAATCAACGTTAGGTGTCAACCATAACTGATACTATATCAATGTTGATTCAACCATCATCTAAATGGTAATCTACATGCACATTTTAGTTGATTTTATATTGAATCAATGTTAGACATCAATGTTTATTCAACCATAATCTAAATGGTAATCTACATGCACATTTTAGTTGATTTTATATTGAATCAATGTTAGACATCAATGTTTATTCAACCATAATCTAAATGGTACTCTACTTGTACATTTGTAACTTGTACATCTACTTGTAACTTGTAAAGTTAAGGAATCAATACTGATTAATGTACATTTTACATTAAAATATTGCTGCTGATATGTATACATCATAACATTACATGTTTTTTTCCTGCTGTTAAACACACTATTGTTAAATAAATAATAATAAAATTCTTATATGACCATATTTCCAAAAATGTGTGAAAAAAAATGACAACATGGCTTTAATATGAAGATTTATTTTTTTCTAGGGTCTCATATCATACTTCCAGTGACCATACCTTTTACACACAAAAAAATAACAGACCTTATAACAGGCTTTCATTAACAATACTATATAGCCACTGCCAGAATAGTGACACACGTATTGTGTGTGGTGAGCACACGCATTCATGCACAACGAAGACAAGATTGCGTTGTCTCAATCATTTTAACTATAAATTTATGAGCTCAAAGTATGAGCTCACTAACTGAAATGTCCAACAAAAAGCATCAATTGTCAAATAATATTGATCACATTAACTAGACTAGATGTTTTTGAGGAAATTAGAAAGGGAACAACAACTTAACCCTTGTGTCTGATCAGATTCATGTTTGTTTGATAACTTTGCAGTGATTATGTTTGTAGCCAACATAATATGTGGCATAATCTTTTAATTATCTTGTATTATTTTTTTTACACTTCATAAATTGTTTATTCCACTTCAGCCCGATCATAACCACCACATATTGTTTTTTTTGTCATATTTAACAACTCTTTTCAGAAAAGTGGGAGTATTTCATTACAAAAATAATATAAAAAATGGTTATGATCAGGGCTGAAGTTGAATACAATATTTATGGAAAAGAAAGTGGGAAAAATTATTTCAACATAATCTTTTTATGGAGTTTTTCAATTTAGTCCCCTAATAAGAGTATAATACTTTAGTTTTCAGACACAAGGGTTAAATAACAATGGCAGAGGATTTGAATTTAAACACAGTGGAGCTTAGATGATCTACAGTTGTCCACGACTTATCCTCCAAGGCATCTGCTATATAATAATCTTCAGATTTACTTAAGTGTTATTAGTAGGTTACAGCAGTAAGCATTAGTTTGCTCAGTCAATTATGGCCAATTCGTTTTATATTGTTTAATACAGTTAAATAAATAGATAAATGAAAAGCAATTTTTTTTGGATCCCCCCCCCCACTGTACCGAAAATAATACCGAACCGTGTCTTCAAAACCGAGGTACGTACCGAACCGTGGATTTTGTGTACCGTTACACCCCTAATGTTTCTATAACTCTCTCCCATATAACTCTCTTCCATACCCTTAACACCAACCGCTGAAGTGCCCTTGAGCAAGGCACTAAACCCCCAACTGCTCCAGTGGAGTTGCTCAGTGGCCAACAGTGTCAGACTGTGGTTGTACTGGGGCCTAACAAAATTAATAGTTGGTTTCAGGTTGGTTGTCAGTTTGGCCATGGGTAGGTAGGGAATTTATTTTATTTTATTTTTTTATTTTATTCTTTCCCACGGCGACTATGGATAGGGAATTTCTTTATTTAATTAAAATGTTCACAACAACATGGATGCATGTACTCTGCCAGCATGTTTAATATCCATAATACTAAATGTTTGACTAAGATTTCTATGAAACTTTATTAAAACATTTTTTTTTATTTTTATTTTTTTTTATAATTCTTTCTAAAAACTCATAAAATATATTGGGGTCGCACCTAAATCGGCAGGGTCGGTCGGCAACCTGAAACCAACTATTAATTTTGTTAGGCCTGGGCAGCTCCCAGGTGTGAATGGAACTCTGTGAATGTGAAGCAGGGCGTAGCTGAAAAAGAGCATCCGTGCTCAGCGAACCTACCCTGGGTAAATAAAGGTTAAAATAAAAAATAAAAAAAATAAACACTGCAAGAACAGGCTGAAGCAGCAAGTCATTCAAGTAGATGCCGTCCATGGAAGAACAGTGTCCATGAGGGTAATTCCTTGTACTGTATGAACCAGGGAAACTGTGTGCTGGGGTACCCCAAGTTTGACTCTGGTTCGCTTGACAATTAAGTTTGGGTCACTTCGGTTCCAAGAACAGGCTGAAGCAGCAAGTCATTCAAGTAGATGCCGTCCATGGAAGAACAGTGTCCATGAGGGTAATTCCTTGTACTGTATGAACCAGGGAAACAGTGTGTGCTGTGCTGGGGTACCCTAAGTTTGACTCTGGTTCGCTTGACTTAAGTTCGGTTCCTTGAGATGCCTCCCTCGCAGTCTGGCGCATAACGAAGCCACTTCTTGACAGTTTCGCTGTAGTCCTGGTCGGTCAGCTTGGGGTCAAACTGTCGAGCAGCAGCTGATAGACACAAAAATAAAAAAGTGAGGAAGAGAGGTGAGATGATGTACGATGATAAGAGCACCCCTCACTTCACACGAGTGCGATTTTTTTTAATCACTCAATTACTCACTCTGTAGGTCTACAGTAACAAGCTACAGTCAGCATCCAGTTAGACTGGACAGGAAAGAGATTTAAGCAATCGCCTAGCCTGACACCATCTAGGCAATACAATGTGTATCCATGCACCTCTAAAGCTCACCAATTACGTTGTCCATTTCTTATAGGTTGCACTTTCATCACTTTATTCCAACATAACACTTTTTTTTTAAGTTTTTGCAACAGCATAATTATATTCTGAATCACCAGCATCACCAGCATCACCACCTCACTACCTAAACTTAACCTATGAAGTAGTTTGCAGGGGAGGAAGCTCACCAAACATGAAGGCTTGTAGTGTGGTGTGCTTGAATGGCTTCTTGCTTTCTGAACAACGCTTGTCTTTCTTTCCAGCCCAGTTGAACCCACTGGCCAGGGCGTTGGTCATAGCAGTTTTCAACATCAGTCTGATCAGGTTCTCTGAATTGGTGCCTCCTACCAAAGCCAGGCGAGAAATCTAAATCAGAGAGAAGAAAATGAAGGCCCTGCGTTAGAAACAGCATAACATTTATTTTATGAACACAGAGCAACCAACTTGTTTATACACACACTTTATGCATGCACTGATATTCCAGCCCATGCCAGTCATTAGGTTTAACCACATTAACCCTCCTGTCCATATGTAAACGGTATATTTGAACAATTTCAAAACGTTTCATAAATAGCAGATATACAAGCTCTAACACGTTTTGAACTAGAAAGTGCTAAACACATTTTTCCCCTGAACAAGACCACACTGAAACGATCTACATTTGATAAATGAATGCAGTTCAATAAATTACCATCTTTTGACGGACTGATTGCTCCATCAGTAATGATTCTGCCTCATTGAAGTCTTGTTCACTGGCGATTGGCAGCTGGAAGGGGAGCATAGTGGTTGTGGTGGCCACCCCGTGTCCCCTGGTCCCACCAGATATGTTGCCCTCAGCCAACTTGGTCTTGATGAACTGCACATCTCTGGACAGATCCTTCACCACGACAAGTAATTCAGCAAGCATTGAATTCATCTTCTGGATGGTAAGGTCTTCAGAAGAAGAGTTAAAATCATTAAGTGAGAAATAAAAATAAGCAGCAAATCACACAAGGAATTACACCATGTCCAATAGACTTGCCTTTCATAAGCTGCCCGTCATCGCCGGCCATCTGTCTACGCTGTGAAACACCAGATTGCCCTGAGCTGTATCCTGACATCGCTGTAGAAACAAAATCATAGTTATAT
Source organism: Notolepis coatsorum (assembly GCF_963971535.1). Lineage (NCBI taxonomy): Eukaryota > Metazoa > Chordata > Actinopteri > Aulopiformes > Paralepididae > Notolepis > Notolepis coatsorum. The sequence continues at coordinate 32,613,484 of NC_140166.1, forward strand.
ATTTCACTATAGTTTGACTGCATTGGATCAAACTGGTGGTAGTTCCCTCTAAAATGGCATACCATTTTGTGCATGTTGTGAGAGACCAGGGGGACTGTAGTATTGCCCCAAGCTGCATCCCGACATCCCTGTAGAAACAAATCATTATATTTAAAAATACAAAATCTGACTTGTCAGTCAAATTAACATACATGTCATAATCACTAACACCGGTTCCTGACAGGCAGCAAGCGAGTGAACTGGAGACGAAATCGCACACGACACTGTCCTGAAATGACGCAGCGCGTGTCCGAGTGTGTGTTACCTGGATTCTCGACCAATAAAAAGTGTTTAGGGGCGGGACTCGGCCGCGTAATCGCTCAACTAGAGACACAGCGAGCGAATATTTGAGGGGTGAACGACATCGCTGCTCAGTTCACTGTCGCTCACGGCAGGTCAGGATAGTCTGATTGAAACGAATACATTTTAATCACTTTTTCTCGCTCGCTCGCGTCGCTCTATGTCAGGAAGGGGTGTAAGGAGTTGTATCCCCGTCTCTCAAAACACTGTTACTGAAAGAGTACAGTATCATACCACTACTTGCACTTTGTCGATCTTGCAGCTGCTGGACATGTGAGGCCTGCTGCTGCTGGTGGTACTGTACAATATCAAATCCTGGCATCTCGGCTGAAACACAGTAGGAAATACACAAAGTTATTAGCAAATGACGCTATTGTAATCCCCCATGTGAGAAAATGTTTGATTTCCATTCAGCTGATTTCACGTGCACTGCCAAATACTACTTTAATAAAAATATCAAAGACAATGCGAGACAATACAGATATTTTAAACATGCCAGAATATTATGTTATGAGATTGCTTGATAACTCAACATTATGTTGAGTTAGCGATTGCCGGTAGTTGCTAGTAACCAGATCTACAAAGGGGAAATGTAAAATAAGTTGCGACTCAAACATGGTGGAAATTGTGCTCAATATAAAAGCATTATGTACAACTACACATTTTTATTGTGACATTGCTTGCAAGTTGTGAAGGCTTTGAATTTTTGTAGTGGGCTGGCATGCACATTGTAAACATGTATTCTGTTGCATGCATGATGCCAGCGAACTGCCAGCAAGCTCCTCACAAGAACACAGATATGGGTTCACTTACTGTTATTTGGATCAGGAGTCTGCAACGAATCTAAATAGCTGTAGATCATGCCACCATCCAAATAATCTAAAAAAGGTAAGCCAGGGTGAGAATTGAAGATGCTACAAATCATGTTTAAACAGTCATCTAGTTGGCATTTTAACATTCATAGCAACATACCATTCATTGTAGGCTCTTGGCCAACACTTGGAGGGTTGCCGGATCTTAGCGCCTTACGAGACCGGCTCGATTTTGGAGTCTGTCCTACAACATATTTTAGTTGGCATGTTATTCACAATGTATATATTTTGGGCCAACTATAGAATAACTGCAAGAAATGCAGAAGTCCAATCAAATTAAAATGCTCAATTTGTCGGTACATGGTCAGACTAATTTGTTTAACTGTTATTATTATTATTATTATTATTATTATTATTATTATTATTATTATTATTATTATTATTATTATTATTATTATTATTATTAACTGTAGCAGTGATCATTTCCAAAGTGCCTATATAAAATAAATGCATTGCATCAATACCTGGGAAACCCACATCAGGTGCTTTGGCAAAACGTTTTCTTTTGGCGTCGCCACTCGAGTGGTCATCAGAGTCCGAGTGCACATACTGCTGATTTGGCCTAAAAAAAAGTATATATATACACACATGTAATAAATGTAGTTATGATACTACGTTTATTAGTCAAGGCTAAAGTCTGAATACATAGGCCCTCAGGCCACTGTGTGTTATCCTTTTAGCACTACTTGCAACTACAACAGCAGTGCCATTATTTACAACACCCTAGGGAGAGTTGTCCCTTTAACAAAGTGAACACTGTACCTGGATCTTCTTTTCTGGCGGAGATCTCCTTCGTCTTCAGATTCAATTTCAGAGGTTGGACACATAGTTGAGGTGTACTTGGTCTCTCGTTTTTTGGCCTCATCATGGGTCTCTGGAAAGAGCAGAGAGAAAATGACAATTAACATATCTGCAGTCCAGTGTTTAACGAAAAAATATATGTACCTCTTATCATATGTGCATCGTCACAATTTGCGTCCTCACTTTTTGTGTATGTGTTGCACGAAATACTCACCACACGTAGTAAGCTCACGTACATCCTTATAGGTGATCCATTTATCATCTGGTTGCAGTCCATCTCGAAGGGCTTTTGTGAGCTTTATGTGTTTAGGGGGCCATAACACAGTCTGGTCTTTAGCATTAAACCAGCTCTCTAGAACTACTGCTGTCCCACCATTTGGGAACTGTACAACTGACCACAGCACCACCTCACCATTCATCTTCAAAGGGCTGAAATGAGAATTTACAGTACTCATAATGATCTCTCCTTACAAGCCATTCCCATACCGTCCTAAACCAGCCACAGGACCAAAGCAATATAATCCAGCCGAAAAGGGCTCTGTAGTCGTCGGTGTAGGTTATCCAGTGTACATATCCACACGGTTCTCGTCTAGGGCTCCTCGGATGGCGGCACAAGGTTAGGCCGCCCAGCCTGGATAAGCACACTAGCTCGGTACGATGAAACGTTGGTAATGCTGGTCACTGTAGAACGGTAGCCGCACGATACACTATACAAAATAGACTAATACTTAATAATAGAATAGGTCGAACTCGACGATACAGCGTTAAACTCTGACACTTCAGCTATCAATTCGCACGCGGTCTCAAGGCTCTATTTTGGGGCAAAACAGGCCCACTTCACAGCACGTTGTATCGTGGTGAAGGCTTCAACTTATTGGGGTAACTAACTGCTGTATCCACCTGCAACGTATTTATACGTAAGGTGAATAATCTATAGTACCAGCCTTATTTCTGTCTGTAGTCGTCGGTGTAGGTTATCCAGTGTACATATCCACACGGTTCTCGTCTAGGGCTCCTCGGATGCCGGCACAAGGTTAGGCCGCCCAGCCTGGATAAGCACACTAGCTCGGTACGATGAAACGTTGGTAATGCTGGTCACTGTAGAACGGTAGCCGCACGATACACTATACATAATAGACTAATACTTAATAATAGAATAGGTCGAACTCGACGATACAGCGTTAAACTCTGACACTTCAGCTATCAATTCGCACGCGGTCTCAAGGCTTTATTTTGGGGCAAAACGGGCCCACTTCACAGCACGTTGTATCGTGGTGAAGGCTTCAACTTATTGGGGTAACTAACTGCTGTATCCACCTGCAACGTATTTATACGTCTTAGCGGTGACTTTGAACTAGACATTGGGGGTATGGCCGTGGCGCCTAGGGGGGTCGCTGTCCAATAGGAGAATGAATATTATGGTCTGGCCTGTACTAGGTAAAGGGATATTCCGTGTATATGTACAAAGAATATACAAGGGATATCAGACGATATACAAATACTATACAATATATCTCAAGTAATAAATATATATATTCGGTTTAATCTGACCCTTTGTAACAGCCGCCTCCAAATTAGTCCGCACATATTGCATTTTTGAAGCATTTAAAGGAAAACTCCAACATTTTGTGAAATTAGCTTATTTGACATCTTCCCTGGAGTTATAAGAAGATACATACCTTTTTCGTCTCTCTGCATGCATTGGGCTTAGGGAACGCCTGGACAGTTAGCCTAGCTTAACTTCATCACTGGAAGTGGGGCAGACATCTAACCTAGTTCACTACAGTCAGGAAATATACTCCAAATACAATCAAAATACAACTCCCAAACGTTCCCGTAAACATGTTGTGACCTGTGTATTTACCACGTCTCCCAGTCACACAAGTCACACAAGTCTCCCAGTCACACAAGTCACACAAGTCTCCCAGTCACACAAGTCACACAAGTCTCCAAGTCACACAAGTCACACAAGTCCAAGTCACATGAGTCACACAAGTCTCCAAGTCACACAAGTCACACAAGCCCAAGTCTCCAAGTCACACGAGTCACACAAGTCCAAGTCTCCAAGTCACACGAGTCACACAAGTCTCCAAGTCACACAAGTCACACAAGTCACACAAGCCCAAGTCTCCAAGTCACACGAGTCACACAAGTCTCCAAGTCACACAAGTCTCCCAGTCACACAAGTCTCCAAGTCACATGAGTCACACAAGTCTCCAAGTCACACAAGTCTCCAAGTCACACAAGTCACACAAGTCCAAGTCTCCAAGTCACACGAGTCACACAAGTCTCCAAGTCACACAAGTCACACAAGTCCAAGTCACACGAGTCACACGAGTCACACAAGTCTCCAAGTCACACAAGTCTCCCAGTCACACAAGTCTCCAAGTCACATGAGTCACACAAGTCTCCAAGTCACACAAGTCTCCAAGTCACACAAGTCACACAAGTCCAAGTCTCCAAGTCACACGAGTCACACAAGTCTCCAAGTAACACAAGTCACACAAGTCACACAAGTCACACAAGTCCAAGTCACACAAGTCACACAAGTCACACAAGTCTCCAAGTCACACAAGTCACACAAGTCTCCAAGTCACACAAGTCTCCAAGTCACACAAGTCACACAAGTCACACAAGTCCAAGTCACACAAGTCACACAAGTCACACAAGTCTCCAAGTCACACAAGTCTCCAAGTCACACAAGTCTCCCAGTCACACGAGACTCATGTGACTGGGAGACTTGTGTGACTTGTGTGACTGGGAGACAGGGTAAACACACAGGTCACAACATGTTTACAGGAACGTTTGGGAGTTGTATTTGGAGTATATTTCCTGACTGTAGTGAACTAGGCTAGATGTCTGCCCCACTTCCAGTGATGAAGTTAAGCTAGGCTAACGGTCCAGGCGTTCCCTAAGCCCAAAGCATGCAGAGAGACGAAAAAGGTATGCATCTTCTTGTCCAACTCCAGGGAAGATGTTAAATAAGCTAATTTCACAAAATGTTGGAGTTTTCCTTTAAGCGTTTCAATTGGCCAGCCAAACATGTTATCTGTGTACATGTAATATTGTACTAATTGTGTATTTATTAATGAGGTAAGTTATGCCCCGAAATCCGACGTTAGAGTCAGTGTGTCAATATAGTTACTGCACTTTAGCTTTGTAGGGCAGTATGGTTATGCTGTTAAATGAAGTAGTGGTATTGCAATGGCACCATCTCCGTCTGGAGAGAGAAGACATTTGCGCTTGATATAGCGAAGTTTACCTATCCCTATATCTTCTTGCAAGCCACTGACCTTGTATGTACCAATGTATGATGATTCACAGGGATACATGTAGTATGGCTGTTTGTGTCTGTACTTTCTGTAAATTATATATACCTCTTCCTCTGATTTAAGAATATTCTCTACTAATGCAAATCCATCTCCAACCTCAATACAATTGTCTCCTTTCTTTGTGGACAAAGTAAACCGATGAGTGGAGACCTTCCTGTACTGTTGTGAAGAAGTAAACTGTGGGGGGACAGGCCCATCAGTGTGAATATTACGCAAAATTGGATCATCTGTGGGACATGGGGATCCAACATGTGGAATTTCAGACAACCTTTTCACTACCTGTTGTAGAGGCTGATGTGGCTTGCGTAGAAGATGCTTAATTTGTCCAAGATAGTTCTCAAAAGGGAATCCTGAGATATTATCTAGAGTGCCAAACTTCCTGTATTCCTCAGCCAAATGAATAAGCTGGTGTACATTGTACACAATTTCACCTCTTCCATACACTGTCCCAAAGTGTTCAACAAAAGAAACCATCAACTTGTGCGCAAAGGCCAACATTTCCTCAGAAATACTAGGGGACAGCAACAAGTACATTCCAACAGAAAACAACATGAAGTTGTCATACAGCTCACTGGGGAGGGAATCCTTCAAAACAACAGGACCCCAATACAACATGAAGGATCGCAACTCAGTAGCTTTCCAGCGATCTAACTCTGACAGTTCCCTTGGTTTACGGTCAAATTCACAAGGCATGTAGGGACGTAGCTTTAGCAGTTTACCTGAAATGGCTTGTACAGTTTTGGAAGGGACCCTTGTTGCCAAATTCTTCCCCTTTAACCATATATTAAGCAGTTTCCTTGTAACTCCGAGACAACAGAGATGCATGTAATCAGTTGGAAACATAGAAACCATCTTAACTAAACCTGTTAAAGGGCTCGTCCCATTGTGATGTGCCTCATCAACCATGTCTGAGAAACTGGAGTCTGTCCTAAGTCTGACTTTTGTTTCAGGATATGTCATTTTATTTCTCCATACACCCTCCTGAAAACACTTGTCACAACCAGAATAGCCATTAAATGCCTTGGTCTGCTTAATATAAGCTCTAGCCGGGGCATCACAAATGAAAGAAGAAATCTGTACATCAAATTGCTTGTCATTATAAATAATGCCATTAGACAGTACATTCTGAAGATCTTTGACAAACTGCTCTAGGTACTCAAAAACAGTCTTTGGCTTGCTTAGACCACAAAAAATGCCAACAACAAATGGGGACTTTGTGTAGTCACATTTGAGACTTCCAAGTATGGGCCAAAACTGAAGTTTAGAACTTTTGAATAAAGGTAAACCATCTATATTAAACTGTAAATTAAGAGTTGTCAGAGTTGCCGGTAAAATCAAACATGCCAACCGTGAAAGCACTCCTTTGACTAAACCAAAATGATAGTATTCTCCCCCTTCAATCTTAGTGGTAGGCACATGTTTTTGTGTTCCTAGCAATGTTCTTCCATCTTTAGGAAGGGTGGGGTGAAACATCTTCAAAATGGACAGCAAAGATGATAGTGCAACCAGAGAGACTGAATAGGATGTTGCCCAATATTTTAAACTTGTCATGAGGAAATCTTCATTATGCTCATCACTGTCAAAGACATGTTCAGGTTCAATTTCGTCATCCCCAGCTATACTTTCAAAATGTGCATTTGACTCACCTGGTGAGTCAATATTTTCACTTTGATCACTGATAGTTAGTGGTCTGTTTAGTGGCAAGTCTGAAGTTGATAAATCTAGTGGCAAGTCTGATCTAGTTGTTAAATCTAGTGGCAAGTCTGTCTTTGGTAAATCTAGCAGGCACTCAGTAGAGGCTGTGACAGGATCTGTGTTCTCTAAAGAGTGATGGTTTGTCCTTGAATTAGCAGCAACAATTAACTTATAATCAGTGAGGATAGCCTGCTCTGTCTCTCTCACTAATTTGTTGACTCTACGTCTTTTAGCCCGAGAATAAGATGAATAATAATAATAATAATAATAATAGATTGGATTTGTAATGCACTTTTTGTTCGCTGGGATCCCAAAGTGCTACACTACATGGTTAAAACAGTTAAAAAAATAGAATAAAATAGTTATTAGTAAAACAAATAAAATAAAATACAGGAGGGTCCTGATTAATGTGCTGCATTGCAATGTGCAGGGTGAAACGCTTGCATAATTCTACATTTTGATCAATATCAAGAGAGTCCATTATTATATTATTGTTATATTGTTCATTAGAAAATACCATGCATATAACCAAACGTCTAACTATATAGTCAATGTAATGGTACATAAATTGTGGTATTTACTTGGCTAGAACAATTAAGTCTTTGCTTCAATTGCTGCAACATGCGGCTTCTTGAAACTGGTACGTGATTCTGGAAAAAGAAAGAAAAAAGGGGGGAGGGTCCTGATTAATGTGCTGCATTGCAATGTGCAGGGTGAAACGCTTGCATAATTCTACATTTTGATCAATATCAAGAGAGTTCATTATTATATTATTGTTATATTGTTCATTAGAAAATACTGTGCATATAACCAAACGTCTAACTATATACTATCTGTATGTCATGCATGTCCCTCCCTATGCCACAAATGTCATCATGTGTATGTCATAAATGTCACTATGAATTGAAAATGGGGGACCCTGATGTAAACGAGACAAAAACGTCTTTCTCTGGTCTGCATCCCCTTAACAATTGTGTGTATTGAGCCATATTGTATTGTACCCCTTCTGCAATCTGTTAAATAAAGTTTTCATTCATTCATTCAACATTAGCAGGACCAGTGGCACGCCAAACAGCCTGCAAACTACCTGGCGTTCTATCGCCATGCTCTAAGACAAACTCTAACCTTAACCAACTTAGAAAGAGTGCCTAAGCTTAAAGGGGAGATGAAGCATATAGCTATATAAACATAGTCATAGCATCAAATTAGTATTTAGATAAGCCACAGAAAAAAATCACGTTATAAAAATAAGCACTTTCTAAGAAAAAACGATTTGTTATGTGAAGCGCGTTATCAACATGGGCGCCGCCATTTTGTTTGGTGACATCACCGTCGCGGTGCATTTAGCTAGCTGGCTACCTAGCCGCAGCCGGGATTCAAAGCCAACTAGCCGGCTAACCCAGCTCGCTAAATACTGCATGTAGCTAGCAGAACTGTAAAATTAGTTTGAACAGCCAGGAGCAATACAAAAAGAAACACGCGGTCCCGTTGTCTGGTAGGCAACGTTGCATTTACGGATCCACGTGTTTACTAGGCCAGCTAGCGCGTGCTTCCTTGACTACTTCCTGTTCACCCAATAAGCATGCTTTTGATTGGCTGAGTCGCACAACGTCATTCAGTACCAACGCACGCAATTGGAGCACGCAATTTCTGTTCGTTTGGCGCTAGAATATATTTACATCGAAATAACTTAAACAACCGTACGATTCCACTTGCACACTCTCCAGAGTTATATTAAGCACACGCTAACGAATATTCATGAATATTTATCTTAGTTGACGTATATATATATTTACCTACCAAACTGCAGCATAAGCACATGCACAACGCCGTCAAGATCCACTGGTCACACTCACAATAACGTTATTTTTCACAGAACACAGTTAAGATAAAAGTAATATAGCCAAAACTTACTGTAAAGCACTCAGTAGAATCAAATCCGGGGGATCCAGACGTGCTGTTCTGTTGCCATGCAGTTCACATTGAGAGAGTGCTGCATACTGGGACGTACCATATCTGTTTAAATTGGGGGGGGGAATTCGTATCGGTCCAACTTAATGACGACAAACAGCATACGTTGAACAGCATACGTTGATTCAACATTTATTAGATATTGGCATTTCAATCATTAAAATGCAACCACAAAACAATATTGATTCAATGACATGTTTTCAACATTAGTCAATTGCTTCAGCGGTTAATGGGTGATTCACCATCAATCGTCGACCTTAACCAAAAATCAAGCATTTTGACCATAAATCAACATTGAATTAACACCTTTTGCTATCTGGGTAAGCTGATCTTAACTTCCCACACGCCCAGCACTAACTTGAGAATACATATTCAGGTGAGCTGATGAAAACCTTTACATTAAACATTGTCAACTGTTCCCAAACAGCACACAAGTCAGTGCACTTTCTGTCAACAGCTTTAACTAATAGATAGCTGCTATCATGTTTAACTGTAGGCAGAAAATGAACAATATTATGGGGGTGGAGGAAAAGAAAAAACAAACTAACATTAAATACATACACTAAGAGGGAAAAGATCACCTAGAGCAGTGGTTCTCAACCTGTGGGTCAGGACCCCCAGGGGGGGTCCCCACATGATTTTGGGGCCATGGAATGTTTTGTGAGTTACATATTTAAATTCATTTGGTCATTTAGCTGACGCTTTCATTCAAAGCAACTTACAAATTGTGTACAACAAGTCAGCAGGAGTGGTACATATCTAGCAGCCAAGGATAAGTAGTATTGTCTAGCAGTGTCAAGCTTGAGTGTTATACTCTGAGTACATGTATACTGTAGTAGTATAGACATAATTAGCATAGTTGGAGGGCTTGTTTCAGTTTTATAATAAACAATCAAACTGAACTTTTTTTTTGGCTGCCTATTTGTTTGGTGGAAACCTGATCATGAAGTAAAAAAAGAAGAAAAAAAAAGTAGTGCAGATGTAGTTAGCTATTTTTGCCATGTTCTTGTAGTGTAGCTTGCTACATTTCTCTGGGGATAGCTTCCATTGTAGTTGAGCTATATTTAATCAAGAGTAACTTGTAGTGTAGCTTACTACATTTTCCAAGTAGCTTTCCCATCACTGGTGGTTCTTAGGGGTGCCATGTTGTTAAGTATTGTTGTGAATTTGGTTTTGAATCCAAGCCATGTTTCTTCAACCAGTGTACCACTGAGCTCATCTGACCAGTCCATGCTCTCCAGTTCTTGGTTGAAGGCCTCTCTAGAGTAGGTTTTGAGGTCCCTAGATGTGACTGTTTCGTGACAGCCATCCTTTTGTTTTAGCTTTTAGCGGGTACAGAAAATCATATAATGATCACTTTGTTGGACATCATGGACTTGTCAGAGGTCAGAATGAGGTCAATGGTGGTTTGTGTTGAATCACCCTTCCGCTCTGGTCTTCTCAAGACAAATCTCAAATCTGTGTATTTAACCTAATAAATTGTAACAACTATGGACCAAGCTAATGATTTCCTCCGGCATCCACCACAGTATAGGAGATGTAGCACCTGTCACCACCCAGGAAGTAGACACGTGAAAGATCAGGGACATGTGTTTGGGTACATGACATCTGACATAGGAAGAAGACCAAAAGTATCAGGGCAGACAAGTATCTTGTCATAAATAAGGAAATCGACTAGAAGTTTGCTCCCCTCAAGAAAGGGAATCTTAATGAGTACCAGGAGTCCTAACATGAAGGACTGCGTTCCTCTCTAGATTTGACCTGAGGGATGAGGACATTTGGTACTTTCACATTAAATTTTTTATTAGAAACATATGGCAGTCATAATGATGAAATCAAGTTGTAATCATGGGTGGAGAGAGAGAAGTGTATACAATACAATATGTGTATGTTGTCAGATGATGTTGTTAGGCAACAGTTGGTTCTATAGCTGTGTCTCAAAAATGTTGGCAACATATTAAAATAATAGTTCCATCACAGAATGAGTATCACAACCCATCACAAATGGAAACGTACACTGATATTTCATAAATGGAAACAGAATTCCAACTTTAATGGTGAAATTAATTATTCAATTAATGAATTAATTATTTAGTCAAAGTCAGTTGATTTTGTTATGTTAAAACCCTCCTGTGAGCTTTTTCTCTCCAATTCAAGCGAAACGAGAGAGCTGAATGAGTATGTTGTTATGTAACTTGATATGCTAAGGTTACCGTGTACAGAGGATGTCAATGATACAAATGAGACTGGACCAGACTAGACATCAGACTGGTCCCAGAGTGGAGAAACAGATACCAATGCATCGCACCATAATGGGTTTCTCAGAGAGGGTCCTCCTCTCAGCCCCAAGGTTGTCTCAATGCGATGGATAACTCAAATAACTGCCTGGGAGACGCTCGTCCTACTAACTACACACCTCCTAAGGAAACAGGACCTCAGCTCAATGGAGTGGTCGACCCACGGGACAGATTTACGTTTCTGAGAAATGGGGAATTTAATCCATTAGTAATGCTGTACCTGGTATTTTGTATTTTTTTGTTTATATATCTATATCTATATATATCTATATAATTTTAAGATATCTATAACTAAAAATCCATTCACCTTCAAGCCTGCTCATTTTCATCCATTCTTAACTGATTATCCAAATAACTTTACAATATTGTTCCTCACATTCACACACCGACGGCAGAGGCAACCATGCACAGTGCCGACCTGCTCATCAGGAGCACTTAGGGGTTAAGTGTCTTGCTACAGGACACTTCGAACCGGGAACCTTCTGATTACCAGACGACTGCGCTACCCCCTGAGCCACTGTCGCCCCCATGGTTGATTGATTGATTGATTGAAAACTTTATTAACAGATTGCAGAATGGGTACAGTACAGTACAGCTCAATACATACAATTGTTAAGGGGATGTAGACCAGAGAAAGACTTTCGTCTTGTTTACATCAGGGTCCCCCATTTTCAATTCATTGTAACATATATGACATACAGATAGACAGTACTGCTACATCTATACATTTATGACATACCAGATTTGCAAATACAGTACTGTTTGTGATACGAAAAGAGTCCAGAGAAAAAGTATATACATTTGACGTAGAAACTGTACATTGGAGGAGGTTGGGTAGGTGGGGGGGGGGGGGGGGGGGGGTGGGGGGTACTGTACATTGGAGGTGGTTGGGTGGGTGGTGGGGGGAGGTTGGGTAGGAGTGGGGGGGGGAGGTTGGGTAGGAGGGGTGGGTGGGGGACACTGTACAACTGTACAAGCAAAACTGTAGATTGGAATATTGACATAATGGTAACATAATGTTGCTTTAGATTAAAAGATTAAACAGGACAAGTCTTTATTCATTGCACACATTGACAACGTAGTAATGCAGCGACACACACATGCGATGGGCGGCACACACAGGAACACACACATGCAATTTTTGGGTTGCCGAAGAAATTTCATCTCTGCGCTTGGCCCATCCCGTCGTCCTTCCCCCCCCCCCCCCCCCCCAAGGGCAGCTGGGAGCAGACACGGGCTGCCACGTGGGGCCGCACCCGGGGACCAGTCCAAGTGCTCCTGTCCGTCTTCGTCAGGGACGCGACAGCGTTAGCGATCTGTTCTGCATGTTTTTACTTTGGGTTTATCTTATCTGGAGGGGAACCCCTTGCGAGCACAGGGATAACCCCACACAGAAAGGCTCGGGAGATACCCCACCTGGGTACCTGGCAACATGGCGACCATACCGGTTCCGTGGCTTATGTGTGCCACTGTGAAATAATTAGGCCTAATTAAAAATGTAGTTCTAGGTCTACAGTAGGATAGGAGATTTATTTTCATTGAAATAATATTAATTTGCCTAATAATGTGCCATTTTGTGGCAAAACTTATTTAGGCTTCTGAATGTGCTCTGTATAAAGAGCAACACATGACAGTCAGTTCCTTTTTGTTGACATCTGCATTTATCAGTTCTGGTAGACAAAACAAAACAAAAAGATTCCTGTGCCCACCTGCAGTACCTCCGTGCCCCACTGGGGCATCGCGCCTCACACTAAAGGCCTCTACATGCTACAGCAACTTCAAAGCAACTGCAACAAAACATCAGCGCGATTTCAACGAGGTTGTTGCAGAGGGTCTTGTAGACTGTGTTGCGAGGATGTTGCGTACATCTCTCTCAAATCTAATCTGAAGAACCTTGCGCTGATGTTGCGTAGCAGTGATTGGTTGGTTAGCGAATGGGGGCGGGGCTGTCCTAGAATAATATTGGTCCCGCAGGGAGGAATACCATCCTCCACTGTTGTAGCCAGCAAGCTATGCTATCAATATTAGCTAAATAATTAGCGTCATAGCTGGCCTTTTTCTGAAAACCCAAGCACATATTGTTCCATAGCATATGCCTTCAGTTGATCATGACAAATCCTCTCTTACCTTGACGATTAAAAAGCCTCCATAATTTAGTAAATAAAGCTGTAGCCAGCCAGCTAGCATTGATGCTATACAAAATGCTATCCACATTAGCTACATAGCTAACCAACTAAATACAATGGTATCCTGAGGTAACGTTAAATACAACGTTTGCTAGTCGAAATGACTGGACACACACAGGGACAAGTTAAACATCAATCAATTAATTTATTCCAACAGGTAGTTTGAGCTGCATGTGAGCCGAGGTCTTTCTCTCCTCTCCATTGTAAACTAATGACGTTAGGTTAGCTCGAAAAAGCACAGAACCGGTCGACAAAAGTTAAGCTGCTAGCAACAGACACTAAAATACTTCCGGTCGGGGTATTTCAAAATAAAAGAGCGACGTCTAAAAGCACCGTAAATACGTTTATTTTGTTAGACTTTAGATTAGTTTAGATTAGTTTAGGTTCGTGTAACGTTAGATATTGTAAAAAATATACGTATTTACGGTGCTTTTAGACGTTGCTCTTTTATTTTGAAACCCCCCGCCCGGAAGTAAAAATGATGCTTATTTTTCTGCTTGTTATCAATGGGTTGGTTGAGAAGGGAAGTGTCATCTATCTAGGGAACCTAGCTACATACGGGGTACAATGTTACATAGGCTGTGCGTCGATGTTGCAGAAGCATAAAGGCAGACTGTCTGCAGCACCGTTGCTTTGTCGATGTTGTGGTGCAGTTGCTTTGAAGTTGCTGTAGCATGTAGAGGCCTTTAGGGAACCGAGTAGGGTATATCTGCAGAGCCCCGGCTTGTATTGTGTGTGAGGGCTTGTACTGTGTGTGACTGTGTGTCGGGGCTTGTACTGTCTGTTGTTTCCGGTAAACCCCGGAAGTAGTCAGTTTGTGCTGTTTATTTTTAACCCTATAACCCTAACCCGCATCACGGAACACAGAAATGCAAATGCTGTCAAGTCCTCACTGCTTGTAAAAGTAAACAGCACAAACTACTTCCGGGTTTTACAGGATACAACACACAGTACAAGCCCCAACGCACAGTCACACACACAGTACAAGCCCTCACACACAGTACAAGCCGGGCTCTGCGGCTCTGCAGATATATGCTATTGAGGGAATCACTGCTTTACTGCATACATGCATTATTTGATGTTACTACTACCTATTGTTACCATTCTTGTATTCATTGATGTTTCTTAATTGTGCACTGTTGAGTCTGAGCTCGAAACACAAGAATTGCATTACCTGCAATGCCCCCTGCTGTATTGTTGTGTATTTGACAAATAAATAACTTGAACTTGAACTTGATTGGCCACACAAATCTTAACCCCCGCCCTCTTTTCTTGATCCTCCAATCACAACTGTTGCTTCCCTCTGAGCACGTTAGAGAAACAAAGGTGTGCAGTGATGTTTTTCATGATTATTATTTTATATGATTAAACATACCTGTGGATACACAGTAGCAGAAATAGCCCCATGTGGAAAAAATACCCACAGGGGCCTGTTCTTGTTCTCCCTCTTAATTGAATGTATCTAGATGTTAGCCTCTCTTAGACTTTTAGTTGTGGTACTTGTCTTGTTTTTGTCTGGAACTTGTTTTATTGTGTTTGTTTGGTGGATCAGGTTGCTCTTGTAAATGAGTCTATGTCTCATTGAGACGTTTACCTGTAAAACTAAATATAACTCAATTCATAACCCAAAACTGACTTTGCATGCAAACTGGACTCGATACTGTATACGTCCAGCGCTGAAATAACACAAATAAAGAATTCTGATGGACACATTGTACACACTAATCAGTAACGTGGAGTTACCAAGGCTATTGGCCTTTGGTTCCTGGAGGGACTCATTGCTCTCCGTTTGTGTGTGAAAAAAAAGTGCAGAGCCACTGTATTGATGATGGTAACCCAGTTGTACAGAAAATTACCAAGTAGGGCTTTGTCAGTATTCCAATGTACAGTGTACAGTGTCCCCCCCCCCTTCCCACCCACCCCCCCCCACCTCCAATGTACAGCCCCCACCCACCAACCCAACCCCACCCACCCAACCTCCCCAATGTACAGTTTCTACGTCAAATGTATATACACTCTTTTTCTGGACACTTTTTGTATCACAAACAGTACTGTATTTGCAAATCTGATATGTCATAAATGTATAGATGTAGCAGTACTGTCTATCTGTATGTCATGTATGTCATATATGTTATGATGAATTGAAAATGGGGGACCCTGATGTAAACAAGACGAAAGTCTTTCTCTGGTCTGCATCCCCTTAACAATTGTATGTATTGAGCTGTACTGTACTGTACCCATTCTGCAATCTGTTAATACACTTTTCAATCAATCAATCAAAACCTACAGGAGGCTGCAATTCGAAACTGGCCACCGTAAATGTCCAAACCCCCCACCCCCTCCTAATGTACAGTCTCCTCCCCATCACATGTATATACTCTCTGTCAGGATCTCTGGGTAACAGTACTGTATATTTGCATATCGTATATGTCACAAATGTAACAGTACTATATACCTGTAGGTCATCTATGTCATATATGTTGTGTATGTCATAAATGTCACTATGAATTGAAAATGGGGGACCCTGATGTAAACAAGATGAAAGTCTTTCTCTGGTCTGCATCCCCTTAACAATTGTGTGTATTGAGCTGTACTGTATTGTACCCATTCTGCAATCTGTTAAATAAAGTTTTCAATCAATCAATCAATCAATCAATCAATCAATCAATGGTCGGGTGCCCTCACAAACACTGATCCATGCACGACAGACACCCTTTTGCTGGGTGTTGTATTATTATATATTTTCTTTTACACTATACTATCTTATCTATATTATCTATATTACTATATTATCACTATATTATTACTATATTATCACCAACATCCAGTTGCTAGGTTTTTAGTGAGTCGTTCCTTAGCTTCATTGGGGAAAGTCTGGGAGTGTCGCATTATTTGGATTTTATGGTGTTTTTAGTTTATTATCTTTTGTGGTGTTTCTTCTTGACTCTTGATTAGGGGGCCGGGCCCGCCCACTGAGTCAGCTGTGCCCACCCTGGTAAATTTTTTTTTTTTTTTTTTTTTTTGTCAATCAAAGTCAACTATCCAAATCCTTAGTCGGGGACAGCCCTAGTGGGCACTGATGTCAACAACAACACTACTGAAGCTAGCACGGCACTCTGTGAGAATTCGTTTTCTACCCTCAAGAACGTATTTACAGAACAGCGCCTTAGTATGCTTCATCGACGCAAGGCCAATTTAATTCAGTTGGCATTTGAGAAGGACTTAACAAAAAAGTTCAGGAATGAGTGGAGGGGCAGTGTTTTAAGAAGATTTCACTCTGTCCCCAAACGCCGCTTGCCGCTCTACTAATGATGGTGAGTAGCCTGTGGAGGAATTTAGTTTGCTTTTGTATGCACCTTATTTTTGTCAGTTCAGCTCAGTTTGTCAGTGAATTCAGAAGTGTTGAATAAATGGAGACTTTTCAAAGATATAGAATAGAATAGAATAGAAATGTATTATCCTGAGGGAAATTTGACACTGCAAATCACTCAACATTAAACATTTAGACAGAACAAGTCACAAATAAGAATAACAAAACAAATTTTTTGAAGAAGATGGTAACTGTCACTCTGTGCTCAGTGATGCAGTGAGGCACAGTGATGCATTGTATAGTCTGATGGCTGTTGGAATGAAGGACTTCCTGTACCGTTCAGTGCTGCATTTAGGGAGTGTGAGCCTATAACATGCTCCTCCTGTCAGCCAAGTCTGTGTATAGTGGGTGGGAGGGGTTTTCCCTGATGGCCTGGAGCTTAGCAAGGTTCCTCCTCTCCGCCACCCTCGCTAGAGTCCAGCTCCACCCCAACCACGCTACTGGCCTTCCTGACCATCTTATCCAGCCTGTTTGTGTCCCCTGCTCTCAGTCCGCTGCCCCAGCAGGTCTGTTATATATATCTGTTCAGTCTGTTTTTGTATAAGTGAATGTTCTTAAGATAGAGAGAAATTTGATTTTTCAATTGCCTATCTGCTGTTTAGTTCAGCACCGTGAGCAGCGCCAAGCAAGCCACAGCGCCGCTGTCCCAGCTGAAACGTATAAAAGGGAACCTGTGTTGAAAAACCATTGTGCCCCCCCGAGAACATTTTATGCCCCCCCACTAATTTGTTTCTGCAGCCTGGTCTGGGCTATTCCATTTGATGTTGGGCTCTACAAATACTTTTGATTTGATTTGATTTGATAAGTGATTGTGGCCCATTGAGCTCAAGAGCAACACCCCCATGATGTGACGGAAACAATGTTTTTCTCTTACAAGTCTTGCTTGGTGTCAGCCAAAATATTACAACAAAACAACAACAACAACGCTCTGGAGTTTCAGAAATGGCAAGACGATCAGAAAAGTGAACAGGGACATTCACACACAAATCAAGCACATTACATCCTCGCTCAATTCCACACCTTCACCCCTTTGGTAGTTTGATGGCAATTACATTTTTACCATGGCACCTGGGTTAGCCTGCCAGCTCTAAAAGAGATCTATGGTGCCAGGCTGCTTTCCCGTGACTCTGGCATTATCAACGACCCCTCTGGTCACCAAGCCGCAGGCCTCTTTGTCCCCCTCCCGTCAGGCAGACGCTACCGCTCTATCACATGCTCTACCTCTCGGTTTACTAAGAGTTTCTTCCCCAGTGCTGTGCGCAGGCTGAATAACTCCAAAGGCTAGATTTGTATATTATCCTATTTTATTTTGGTGTGTTATTAGTCAGGTTGTGGAAGTGCTGTTTCTGTGTGTCTGTGCATCAAGCACTTTGATTATATGCACTTTTACTGTAAATTGTGCCTCTAATGCATTATTATGCACTTTACTATTATATGCACTTTAGGGGATGTTGATATCAACCTTTTATACTGTCTGTGTTTTTTTTTTTTTCTGTACTGTTTCTACTCTGCTCCTGTATTGGATTAGTTGTAGACACACAGTGTTGCTCTGTACCTGTATTCCAATGTGGATTCGTCCATACATGGCAAGTAAAATCTCTGACTCTCTCTCTGACTCTGACCAGCGTTATACCTTACCATGGTGCTACCATGGTTAACGTTATGTATAGCCATGGTCAGGGCCGCCTCAGGGGGTGTGCGAGCAGTGCGGTCGCACAGGGCCTCGCGGGAAGGGGGGCCTCGCACAAAAAAATAAAAAATCAAATAAAAAAATCAAATATTTTAATTTTTTTTATAATTTTTTTAAATTTAAAAAAATAAATTGCGAGGCCCCCCTTCCCGCGAGGCCCTTTTTCATCACAGACCTAAAATCTAGTTTTGCTTATATGCTTATATATTTCACATTAGACACGTTTGTAGAATGTGTCTGACTTGTTCCTGGCTCTGCGGCTCTGCAGATACACTATTGGAGCTCTGGGGCTCTGCAGCAGACATACTATTGGTTTCAACGAAGGGAGGGGTTACATGTGTACAGTCGGCCGGCGTGTGTCAGCTGCGTCTGACTATTTCGCGTGTGCAGCATTGGAGGTTATGCCAGCCAAGACAAAGAGGACGGTCGTTCGGCAGATGGACTGAAGATGAAAGTTGTTGCATGTTAGAAAGTTCAGTCAGGCTAGCCATGTCGGCTTAGCTAAAGGCAGGGACAGCTAGTTAGCTTTAGCTACGTTATAATATCGAGTGCTAACGTGTGGTTCAGTCGGGATAGCCATGTCGGCTAGTAGCTTAGCTAAAGGCTAACTAGCGTTAGCTAACCTAGAGAGAGCGCGTGCAGCATTGTTATGCCAAGATGAAGAGGACGGTCGTTCGGCAGATGAACTTCGTCAACTCCACGCGGTTGTCTCCATCCTCTTGGACGTTTGGTGAGTTTTTAATGCACTCTATTCTATTCCCACCGTGGAGATATCTCTCTCTCTCTCTCGGGCCGGCTAGCTATCGTGGCTAAGGCTAACGTTATGTTGGCTAACGTTATGTGGAGCCAGTGGGCCGGCTAGCTATCGTAGCTGACGTTCTGTTGGACCAGCGGGCCGGCTAGCTATCGTAGCTAACCTTATGTTGAGCTAGCGGGCTGGCTAGCTATCGTAGCTAATGTTATGTTGAGCTAGCGGGCCGGCTAACTATCATAGCCAACGTTATGTTGAGCTAGCGGGCCGGCTAGCTGTCGTAGACGTTATGTTGAGCCAAGCGGGCCGGCTAGCTAACGTAGCTAACGTTATATTGAGCCAAACGGGCCGGCTAGCTGTCGTAGCTAATGTTATATTGAGCCAAAGCGGGCCGGCTAGCTAACGTAGCTAACGTTATATTGAGCCAAATGGGCCGGCTAGCTGTCGTAGCTAACGGTGTGTACCTGGTGTCAGTACCTGGCTACTCTATTTGCAGTTAGCCTATTTAGCTGATGCTACTTTGTTTTCTCTGGTATAGACCCTCTTCTCTTTGGATTTAAGTGTTGATCTTTGTCCTTTTGGATCTATGTATATTCATGTTGCCTTTGTGAAGTTATCTTTTCCTTCTGTTTTGTTCTTCCATTAAAAGTTGAATATCCTTTAGGGGCTCATCTTAGCTGTCTTGCTTATCTCTCTCTCTCTCTCTGTCTGGACCACAGACCAATCTCTCTCCATCTGGACCACATAATCTCTCTGTCTGGATCATCACAGACTATCTCTCTCTCTCTGAGCATTGCATTGCTTATAGTTGTCAATTGTGTCGGTCAGTTCATTACAATTTTTCCTTCAGTCACATTTAGTTTTATCCTGCACCTGGCCTAAAACAGGTTGGATGTGCACACAGCTGCTCTACTGTGTTTGTAGCAGAGCAACCATACCTGAAGCCTTGTAAACAAAGACATCAACACTAGAGTGTGTACTTCTATCTACACAGTACAGCCAAAGCATTCCCATTGCTAGGCAAAAACTCCACCTGTTTTCTACACTGCTTCTTCCCTTGCTGGATTTTCTGCATTACTGCCACTTGTACATGTGTGTTGTGGAGAAATTTGTACAGTGTTACAAAGCGATAACACTGTATATTGACTGTAGAACGGGAGCTCTCTCTCGCTCTCTCTCTCTCTTGCTATATGTTGAATGTATCATGCCCAGCCTCGCCTTTTTTTTTTAACCTTTAGGGGGGGGGGGGGGGGGGGGCTCGCGTTTAAATCTCGCACAGGGCCTCGCATTTCTCCCAGGCGGCCCTGGCCACGGTAACACTTTGCTACTTAAATAGTACCATGGTAAGTACCAATTTAAACCATGATACCCCACCTCCCTTATTCTCAACAACCTTCCACAGTCGACAGTGTGACCTTTAGGTGTGACCTGTTTCTGCTCGACTGTGCAGCCCATGGGGGAAATGTCTTGTGATCTCTGGCTATATAAATAAATTTGATTTGATTTAGTGAAAGGGTCAACTCTTTGTAGTGTGGTAGTGAAAGCATTAACCCTTTGTAGTGTGGTAGTGAAAGGTTAACTTTCTGTAGTGTGGTAGTGAAAGGCTAACCTTCTGTAGTGTGGTTGTGAAAGGGTAACCTTCTGTAGTGTGGTAGTGAAAGGGTTAAGATTAGGGATATCCAATATTATCGGCCTACCGATATTGGCATTAAAATGTAATATCGGAAATTATCGGTATCGGTTTTCAAAAAAAAAAAAACGTATTTTTACATTTATTTAACGTTTATTTACCCAGGCAAGCAAGTAAAAACAAATTCTTATTTTATTTATTGTGAAAAGTATGCATAATATTGTGTTTTGGGGGGGGGGGGGGGACCCTGCATATATCGGTCAGTGATGGGAGTAACGGCGCTATAAATAACGGCGTTAGTTTTTTCAGTAACGAGTAATCTAATGGATTACTCTTCCAATTACCGTTACCGTTACTGCCAAAAAATGCGGCGCGTTACTATGATTGAAGCTTTTTTTTTTCATCAGACAGATCTCTGCGCCGAGAGGCATTCTGTCCTTCCTTGGTTAAAGTGGGCAGCGCGCGATTGGCTGAGGTTGAGTAAAATGTCATGGTAAGCCAATCAGAGGTAGAGGTAGAGGTGGGCGGGTGCCTCCAGAGTCTGACACACAGAGACACAACACAAATGACTCAGTCAACGTGAGACTGCAGGTCCGTCACATGTACGTTTTGATAGTTGGTTTGGCGAGCCCAAATAATCCAAAACTAATCCAACGAACAACACAAGCGAGCAGTCAGATGACAGACCGCGGGTCCATGAGCGTTTTTTGTTCACTCTTCTGTTAGTTGTGTTGCAGCGCAGGGCACTACACAGTAGTGGAGGCTACAGCCTTATCAACATAGTGCTGCCCTTCCTGGTTTAATAGCACAGTCTTCAGGTGCTCAGACTCAGAGATATACATATCTGTATGTCATGCATGTATTAAATGTCATGATTAGATTAGTTTAGATGATTAGATTAGATTCTTATATCTGTATGTTGTGTATGTCATAAATGTCATGAATTGAAAATGGGGGACCCTGATGTAAACAAGACGAAAGTCTTTCTCTGGTCTGCATCCCCTTAACAATTGTGTGTATTGAGCTGTACTGTACTGTACCCATTCTGCAATCTGTTAATTAAAATGTTCAATCAATCAGTATATATTTGTTATTTATTTTTGGTATAGTGCTTAACAAGCATAATTTAATGTTGCCCAGTTGTGGCGTGTTGAGGGGCAATACATATCAAAAGTTCCAAAACATCTATTGTGTTTGTATTTGTATGATCCACTATATAAACATAGTAATTATAATATCTACATACATGGCATTTGATTGGAGGCTAATCTCACTTTGTCCCACAGCAACATTAAAATAGTTTAGATTTGTGTATGTTGTTTATGTAAAAAAAATACTTGAAAGTAACACAATAGTTACTTTCTGAAGTAACTAGTTACTTTTATAATTTGTAACTGAGTAAGTAATTTAGTAACTTTTTGGAAGAAGTAACTAGTAACTGTAACTAGTTACTTTTTAAAAGTAACTTGCCCAACACTGATATCGGTATCGGTTGATATCGGTATCGGAAATTAAGAGTTGGACAATATCGGTATATCGCATATCGGTAAAAAAGCCAATATCAAACATCCCTAGTTAAGATGACACATATCATACCATTAACCAGTGCCATGTTTTCCCATGTCTCTTGATAGTCTATGATTTTGTCATTTAAATCACAAATAAAAAATATATACAGCATATTGTGATTGTTATTCCCTATGCCCTATTGTGAATCACATCATTGAGTCGAACTGTGATACCATTGAACCGCGGTAGGTAAACACTTTGATCTCACTTTGGGTGCCAAGTATAACAGCTGTGGCACCTCGTTTTAGAATAACCAAACATTGCGCAAACAGCCTCATCCCTCCATCCTTAAAGAGAGATGTTTCCTTTGTGCCAGTTAAAGCCACCCATCCCATCCCCACCCCCCTCTGTTTGCGAAGACAAACCCCCCTTCCTGCGCGTGACTGACAGTTGACTGAGGCAAACGGCAGACAATTCCATCACGCCGCTGTCACCGGAGAAAGAGAACAACATCCCCAGGTAATGGCTTCTTCAACTGTTATTCATGTAAACCTCTGGACAGTCAAATCTGTTGATAAACAAATAAAGGCACGCTGTGCCTCGGAGGAGGAGAGCCGTAGATTACATTACCGTAGACACATGTTCAGCATCTCCAGAGTTCATTGTTTACTCTAGATGCACATGTGGCTCATGGGTAGCGTCAAGAGGATTGTGAAAAGAACACAATGCCTGCGCTGCTACTCCGAAGACACGTTTTTACTCACTAATCGTGTTTTATTGACAGCGCGGTGTGTCCATGAATTGTTTGCACGCTTTCTATACGACATGTCATTTCCAGCGGGATAGAATTTTTTAATGCGAACACTATTGTTATTCATTTATTCATACACACTCGTTCATTCACTCACCGTACAGCTGCATGTGCAGCTCAGCGTGGGTGTACTCGAAGGATTGTATTTGTGGTAATAACGTAATATTCATATTCACTTTAGGGGGGGGGGGGGGTAATTACACACAAAATCAGAGAAAACCTTCAACTTCAAAATCGGTCATCCGGGACTCGAGGGCCATCTTTTTTCAGACGGAATGAGTTGAAATTGGCTCGGTCAGTCATGCTCAGACAGGGTGTGTGGAGTCAGGCCACAGATGAGATGTGCACGTGCAGGTATGAGCGGACTGACAGAGAAGATGGATGGATGCAAGTCTTACTAATGAAACAGATGTGCATTTTAATCGGTTCACTGATATTTGCCCGACATATGGAGAGTCTGGCAGTTAAATTATTATTTTTTTAAAACCAATATCGCCTCTCAGAGTCCATCTTGTTCATCAGTATGAAGCGATGTGCCAAGTCAATGTGAGAGGAGGACTGCGTGCTGTTCTCACCCACCAGAGTAGCCTACCGCCCGCTCTAATCAAGACAGATGATTACACCTGGGAGAACTTCATCACTGCACAAAGGCGTGAAATATCAAAGAGAAGAGAGAATATCAAATGAGTCCTCATAGTTAGAATCACGGCGCTATCACTTGATCTAAGTGTTTGTATGTGATGGGATCTAACGCAGAGCTATACTGCATTAGCACAACTTAAAGGGCAACACCATCCCAGAGATCCTGCTTTGAAATGTTATTTCTTGAAATTAGCTATTCATATTACTATAACGCATAAAGGGCTCATATAGTAGCCACACCGTTGACCCACAGGCCTCGACAGTGTTTCCCTCACATTTGTATTGTGACTAATAATAGACGTGTGCAAACTGGAAAAATTATTTATGAGCAGTGTGCAAAGTAAAGATTACAAGAACCATCACCAACCCTCACTATATATAGGTCAGCAGTGTTGTAGTCAAGTCACTAAATCTCGAGTCAGTCCCCAGTGTTCGAGTCCAAGTCTGAGTCACCAAAGAAGAGCCCACGTCGAGTCCGAGTCGGGTCCCCATTACCCTAGTCCAAGTCCAAGTCATCAAGGTTGAGTCCACTCCACTCTGGCAGTCAAAGAGCTGACATATAAATACAAAAAGGTCTATATACTGTAAATGACACAGCGGTCACCATTTCAAAGGGAGTTAATTTACTTTGTGACACAACAGCCAAACAAATGCACTCGTCATCAATATCTTATGCCACATGATTAGGGTCTATTCATAATTTCTTTTTATTATCAATTAACAAGTCCTTGTTTGCACCTTCCGAGTCCGAATGCAGTCAATCCTCGAGTCCAATTTAGAGTCATCAGTGCTCAAGTCCAAGTCGATATTATCACCATTGCCAACGATCAATATATGATCACAGTCAGTCAAATGCAACCACGTTTCCAATAGCCCAACACAAACACGCACAGCTCTCTCTCTCTCTCGCTCTCTCTCTCCCTCTCTCCCTCTCTCCCTCTCTCTCTCTCTCTCTCTCTCTCTCTCTCTCTCTCTCTCTCTCTCTCTCTCTCTCTCTCTCTCTCTCTCTCTCTCTCTCTCTCTCAGATCGATTCAATAAGAAACACATCTGTATATATTGTCATTTTAAACAAGTTACCATTCATTGTCTGAGTGGTTATGCTCTACCCGCGGCGAAATTAGAGAGAGAGAGAGAGAGAGAGAGAGAGAGAGAGAGAGAGAGAGAGAGAGCGAGAGAGAGAGAGCAAGAGAGAGAGAGAGAGAGAGAGAGAGAGAGAGAGAGCGAGAGAGGGGGAGAGAGAGAGAGGGGGAGAGAGAGAGAGAGAGAGAGAGAGACCGAATTAACTCACTGTTTACGTGGTCCACTCACTGTTGTCCCGACTCCCCAGACTGTTCTTGATAAAGTGTATAATCCGCTGTTGATGATGTATCCAGTCCACTGTCCAGACTGCCATATAGCTTGTCAGCTGTTAGCAGTTAGCACCACACAACAAGTAGTTTGATTTCTTTGTCCATTTCCGCGTCGAACAGACTGCAAACTACCTAGCGTTCTATCGCCATGCTCTAAGACAAACTCTAACCTTAACCAACTTTGAAAGAGTGCCTAAGCTTAACCGTCTAAAGAACTTGCAGTCACGCTCTAAGACAAACAGCTACATCTCACAACAACAACAACTATCTCTACCAAGCTAGAATAAGCTAGAATTGGAACATTAGAAAGTGGATTCGGCCAATCAGAGATCGTCTCCGCGAAATGCTGCTACGGAAAAAAATACTGGCGTCGGCCAATCAGAGAGCGTCTCCGCGAAATGCGGCTACAGAAATTCTTGAAGCTGCTGCCTAGACCGCTTCCAATCGCGCCCGGATTCCAACATAATAGTCATATTTCAACGCACAACGCCTTACGCACTGATTGGCTGCTACGGATACAGCGATCACACAGTGACGCGCACTCAGAGCGCTATCGCGTCTAGCCCGGGCCGAAAAAAAAAAAAAAAAAAAAAAAAAATGAGTGTTCAAGAAAACAAGTATTTATTATTTTATTTATTAACGTTATATTGTGCATTGGAAACACAAACATACTTAAAGTAAATATTATTCATTTTAAACATGTTTATATTATTTATAGGGCTATAAAACAAAAAACTAAACAAAAAAATCTTGTTATTCTCTCATATAACCAGGGCAGGGCCTGAGGGGGGGCGGCGCCCTAGCGCCCCCCAGTGGCGGCCGCCACTGCTAGGACCTGTTACTCAGACCTGATGTCATTACCTGGTTCCTGGTTGCATCAGCAAACATGTGAGTGGAGACTCAAACAAGAGTTTGATTGAGCTTCACAAAAAATATGGAATACAGCTAAATTAATGGATGAATGTCACAGAGCAGTGACCTATGTTGAGTGGCTTACATTTCTTGTCTCCTGCCTTAGGTAGGGGGCGACAGTGGCTCGGGAGGTAGAGCAGTCGTCTGGTAATCCGGAGGTTTACGGTTCGATTTCCACTCCTCCCGGGCAGCGTATGGAAGTGTCCTTGAGCAAGACACTTAACCCTGAACTGCTCCTGATGAGCATGTTGGCACCTTGCATAGTTGCCTCCGCCGTCGGTGTGTGCATGTGTGAGTGAATGGGTCAAATGTGAGGAACTGATTGCAAAGTGCTTTGGATAAAAGCTGCTATATAAATGCAGCCATTTACCATTTTAATAGCTAAGCACAGAGATTTGATCGTTACGAAGATTTTTCACTGTGCTCCTAAACTTCTTTGTGTGCTTCTTGGGGGGAAAGTAAGCGCCAAGCCTTCACCATTGTCTCCCGTTAATGGCCACGAGTCTTGCCTTTCTGAGTCCAGCTTTGGGAGAGTTGTTCCTTTTTCAACACTAATTGGACAGCACTGGGCGGTAAGAACAGCACACCGCTCAGTCTAAGCATTGATTAAATAGGCAAGATACAATAAATAGAGACATATGGCAAGTGGAAATAATGGTACCATTTAAATGGATTTCAGATAACTAGTTTAGAAGTCCCCCGCCATTCAGAGCATTCAAGCTCAAACATATCTTAGTAGCAACGGCTGCCTTGAACTCTTTTTGATAACACAGTTATTGACATTTTTATAATGTTATCAAGTTTATACCTGTGGACCTCTGCAGGGCACGCTACAGATTGTACATAGTGTTATCAAGTTCATACCACACATGTGGACCAGAGGTCCGTGCGGATCTCCAAATCTCTACGTTTCGGACATCGGCATCGGCGTCACACAAAAGGCTGCTCAGCGTGTTGGTTGACATCAACCTGCATTAAATGTAGTAAACTGGCATGACAAATGCAGTAAATTGGTAGGCAGTGGTACGCTTACTTGACTATGAAACCTCAAACGTCTGTGGACATGCTGCGCGGAGTCCGGTCCGCTCACAGTACGTCCGACTCTGTGGCGGTGTTTACAGTATGTGTATTTTTCTTTTATTTAACCAGAAAAGTCTCATTGAGAGCGTCTTGGCCAAGATAGGCAGCAGCACAGAGTTACAATTTCAAGTTTACAGACAAAAAACAATAATAAAAAAAAAACAAGCAATTAAAACCAAAAACAAGGACAATTCACAGAACCATAGTCATTCAAAACATCTGCAGCCAGATGTGCTGGATTCCATATCACTTAGACATTTTTTAAAAGCAACCAGTGAGACCAGCTCGTGCAAATTCAGGTGCATGTGAGACAAAGTCTGTCTTTGAGCCTATATACAAATATATACATTATACAGGCAAATATATTACATTCAGTAGCTTCAGATGACTGTCAGTGAAAAAGAGGGTCAGTGGGAACATTTACTTAGGACCGTGAAATAACTAGGAAAAGGTATGACACCATATAACATTACAGTAACGCAATATCTCTGTGAATAGGATATCTCAGGAACGCCTTGAGGGAATTTCTTCAAATGAGGCACAAACGTTCACTCAGACTACTACTTTCACTGCTCTAAAGGCTTTTCCAATTCTCTGCCTAACACACTTCTGGAATATTAATAGTCTTCCCCATAAGCCCATTTTTAAGCCCTGCTCCCTTTCATGTGTCATGAGACTTATGTCAAGTAACTCAGTACAGACTACTGCTTTCATTGGACTAGGTTACGCCCCCCTTACTTAAGCTCCGCCCCTGAACCACTTGTCGACGTGGTGTCATTAGACTCAGCAAGCAAGGACATCCGCTTACAATTGGAGATTCAACGTTTTCAAGGATTTTTTAAACAAATGACATTTCGCTTCAGGAATAAGTCTTAGTTTAGAGTAGCTTACAAGCGAGAAATTATACAAAACCACATACAATTGTTTCCTATTATAAATTAAGCCGAAACAGCTGCCAATTGTGATTCTAGTGCAAACATTCTATCCTAATGTTGGTTACTTATCTCACCTAAGAATATAGCCACGCAATTGCTTGTTGAATGCAATCGATAAACACAAAATTCCACATTATATGCCATCAGTGCCTGTACAGAAATGACAACCAAAGGCACACTGAAATACATTTATAGCCCAACCCTATAACGTTTCTATAAATGTGTGTGCGTGTCACATCACAGTGACAATTTAATGATGACATATGGTGGTCAAAGGACAAGTGACCTTAAGCTGCGTATATAAAACCATGTTGACATGTTTGTGGCTTCATAACACATGAATACCGGTGTGTCGTGTGGTGATGGTGGTGGAGGGGGGGGGGGGCTGGGGGAATACATAACTGTCCCTGGAGTTCAGTCTGGCATACTATTTACATGTATCTCCATGCTGCAGCTGAGAGACAGCGTGACATGAAGACGAGTACTGTTTACATGTATCTCCATGCTGCAGCTGAGAGACAGCGTGACAGGAAGACGAGTTGTAAATAAATCATGGGCCTGTTCTCAACATGCAGAGTATGTAGAGGAGCGTGGAGCCTGGGCTGTGCTGGCAGACTAGCAGCAGTGGACTGCAGCATTGGACAGGGCTGTGCTGGGAGACCAGTGCGTTAGGTACTGTATGAAGTTAAGTGTAGTGCTGACATTGAACAGTGTCAGCATGTCTTTTTTTTACCATGCATATCTTGTGCCTTACCTATTTTATTTTTTCTATGTTTATTTTTTTCTATGCCTATTTTATTATTGTATTTGAATAGAATAGAATATAATCTTTATTGTCATTGTTGTTACAACAAAATTTAGTTTGGAGCATCACCACTGGCATACAAACATAAAATATAGCATGTGCAAAATAATAATGTCAATAATAATAATAATAATATAGTACACAATCAATGCGGGCAAGACCACCCGCATTTCACTGTATGCCCTGGTATGTATGTGACAAATAAACCTCTTGATTCTTCTTGATTCTTGATTCAGTGCATTAGGTTAGGTTAGGTATGTGCTGACATTGAACAGTGCATTAGGTATGAAGGTAAACATGCTGACATTGAACAGTGCGTTAGGTATGAAGGTAAGTAGTGCTGACATTGAACAGTGTGTTAGGTATGAAGGTACACAGTGCTGCTGACATTGAACAGTGTGTTAGGTATGAAGGTAAACATGCTGACATTGAACAGTGTGTTAGGTATGAAGGTACACAGTGCTGACATTGAACAGTGCGTTAGGTATGAAGGTAAGTAGTGCTGCCATTGAACAGTGCGTTAGGTATGAAGGTAAGTAGTGCTGACATTGAACAGTGTGTTAGGTATGAAGGTAAACAGTGCTGACATTGAACAGTGCGTTAGGTATGAAGGTAAACAGTGCTGACATTGAACAGTGCGTTAGGTATGAAGCAGTGGCGGCCGGTGTGAACTACATTTGGGTGGGCGCGGGGGGGGGTAGGGGGCAAGCGGACAGCTGACCAAGTGGACAGCTGACTCGACATAACGTTACCAACGTTAAGTCGAGTTAATTCATACTACACTAGTACACGTATGATCAATGCAATAATGAACACATATATATATCTTGTCATTTTAAACAAGTTACCATTCATTCATTCATCCATTATGCGTCACCCGCTGCGAAATTAACAACAACAGAGAGATAGCGAGAGAGAGAGAGCAAGAGAGAGAGAGAGAGAGAGAGAGAGAGAGAGAGAGAGAGAGAGAGAGAGAGAGAGAGAGCGCGAGAGAGAGAGAGAGAGAGAGAGAGAGAGAGAGAGAGAGAGAGAGAGAGAGAGAGAAAGAGAGACCGCATTAACTCACTGTTTAGTTGAAACATGGTCCAGGAGGGCTTGATAAAGTGTATATATCCACTGTTGTCCCACAGTCCCAGACTGTTGATGTGTATCCACTGTCCAGTGCTAACAAGTAGCTTCTTGTTGTTAGCACAACACAACAGTACTGTGATGAGCTGTGTCTTACTGCCTTTGCCCATTTCCGCGTCGAACAGCCTGCAAACTACCTGGCGTTCTATCGCCATGCTCTAAGACAAACTCTAACCTTAACCAACTTCGAAAGAGTGCCTAAGCTTAACCGTCGAAAGAACTTGCCGTCACGCTCTAAGACAAAATCTAACCTTAACCAACTTCGAAGAGTAACTAAGTGTTGTGAAGGATCAGATTAAACCGAATATGTATATTTATTTATATATATATATTTAATTGTATTTGTATATCGTTTGATATCCCCTGTATATTCCTTGTACAATATGCATTGAATATCCCCGTTTCTACTAAACAGCCCATAATAGTTTCATTCTACCATTGGACTAGAACCTGGCGCCAGGTTGCCATACCCCTAGGTTCAAGTTCAATCGTGCCGCCTAACATGTCGAGGCAGCCCCCGGTTCCGCGCAGTAATATGCCGGGCGAAATACGTGTGGTACTATTTGTTCATAGCGCATATATATATGACGCTCGTAAAGTAGAACTTCCTTTTAGTCCAGTTCTTTACCCTCCAACAGAGTGACAGACGCAAAAGCCTCCCCACGAAGCACGTGCGGTGTAGTAGGGCCTACTTGGCCCAGAATAGGCATTGAGATATCGTGTAGATTAATAGTTGAATGGTCATAGTTTGGCACCATACCGTCGAGTTGGACGTATTCTATTAAGCTAATAATAGTCTATTTATGTATGGTGCATCGTTCGGTTCGAGTTCTACAGTTATCAGTACCCCCATCGTTCCTGACGTTATCTGGACGCTTATCCAGGCTGGTCAGACCCCTAGTGGTGATTGCATCCGAGGAGCTCCGGGTCAAGAGCGACTGGACCTGTATATTGGATTACTCTACCCGACGACGGCGAGCCTTCCACGGCTCTTGGATTATGCTTTATGTGCTTTGATTATTCCATGGATAAAGGCCAACACTGTCGAGTGTTGGAATTACCCCCCGGAGAGGACTACAGGTGAGGCGGCGCTCTACACGTGAGGTCGCACCACGTCTCTCCGTTGTGGACCGGCAGATACCGTTCCACAGAGGGTCCAGCTGTGTTCGTCTACGGCCCGAGGTTCTGTGGGCACTGGGTCTAAGACTTTGGATTCTCCCAAGACACCGTCGGCCAGATGGGATACCGCCAGCGACTTCTCTAACCCCCCCCTCCTACTGTCTTACAACCAGCGGGACCCCCCCCCCCCTTAGTGTATCCAGCTATAATTATTTAAGTACTATCGCTATCGTTTCCTAAATATTCCAGGTTGTATACTTACTCCCTGCGCAACCAGAGATTGGACATTCAATGTTGATTTACCTACGAATACTCATTTGCCATAAAAGTGCATACTTAACATTTCAAATCATAAATGTAATTAAGTGAATATTGTGTACACCCTTTGCTGTATTAAATATTCGATTTGGTCCATTTGTGTTGGTTCGTTTCATCAGGTGGGAAAGTGTTCATCATACTTATATCTTGTACTGGGTGGCCAGAAGTTAAAGTACATGAGGTAGTGGTATTAAATATCATATCTAACAATACAGTCAGGGAATTGTACCCCTCAGCTACAATTGGTCCTTCGAGCCGGATGGTAACTAGTGTAATATTAATATAGTGTTATTAATATCGAAATGGCCTATGATGAACACTCCACGAAACGATCCTCCTAACCTAGAACGCCCGCGGCGCAGACGACAGACACCTCAGTACTTAGAGGCTTACACTGTCAGTCAACTACCTAGCCTTCGACAAACGGTAAACGTAGTAAAAGTAGAACGTAAAATTATGTCTGACCTTAACGACCAGGTTTCCCCGACCACAGAGGCCCTAGTAGGTCCTAATGTAACTGACCAAGCCCACGGTGGAGACCAGGAGGGAATTGACATGCCTTTACCCCCCGCCACTACTAAAGAAGTAGTCCCCGACACGCCCCGGGAGGAAGACAACCCTACAGAGAGAGAACTCTGCACGGAAGAAGAAGAGGAGAGCGCCGAGGAACTAGAGCTCCAGGACTCCCCAACGAGTACCCCCAGGAGCGGTTCACGCAGGAGCGGCTCACCTCCACTACCGCCTTCCCCCAGTGAAGCGGAGAGGATACTACAACAGGCGTTCCTCGTCAGCCTGACAGCCTCTACCGAACGCGATCGGCTCCAAGCACAGACGCTTAGCGAGCGCGAACGTCTCCAAGCCCAGGCGACCAGCGAGCGCGAACACCTCCAAGCACAGCAACGGAGCGAAGAACAGCGCACAAGTCTGGAGATGAGACGCTTCCAGATGGAAGAGAATATGGCAAGAGACCGCGCCGACGCCCAGCGCACCGCTGCCGGTGCCCAAAGAGACGCAGAGCGCGACAGACTACAAGCGCAACTAATAGAGCAGCTGATCAAAAGGACAACTCCCTCTCCCTCCGCCAGGGGCTCAAGGAACTCGTCGAGACAGCAGTCAAGAGCAGCGTCACCGCAACGAGCAAGCGACCCTGAACTTGACCAACAGACCGAGTCTAGACCCCCCGCAGACCCCCTTCCCATACCGGTCCAAGCGAGACCCAGCTACAAGGAAGGAGCGGCCTACACTGCGGAGAAGCTAAATAAACGATTACAAGATCTGGAAGATTTGATAGAAGAAGAAGAGGGAGAAGAGGAGAACCAAGCCCGACGACAGCACAATACTCCACCGGACCAGGAGGTCCCATACAGTCCAGGCTATACCCCCGCGGCGCTGCGCTACAGACCCCCGACTCTATTTACGGGTGAGCACGACGCACGACCAGCCCCGAGGAACAGTACCTGGACCAGCGGGCCATGGTACCCTGCCAGTACCGGCCCACAGCGAGGCGCAAGAGGGGACTCGCCCAGGAGGTCTCTCCCCCAACGCTCGCCGATGTATTCGCCATCCACGGCGTCATACAACGCCACGCCATCAATCCCAGACTTCGCCTATGAGAGTCGAGCACAGTACACGGAGCTCCGGATGTGCTTAGAGACAATGCTGGCGGATGTCATTGATGAACGCCACAAGTATGCAATATTATTGAAGCACCTGAAAGTACAGCGAGCACACAATATAGCACTAGCCTATGCTACCTCCTCGACCCCATACACAGCGGCCCTTGCAGCGCTGGATCAAAGATATGGACGTATATGGGATTACGTAATCCAGGAGATAAGGCATATTGACCGCCTACCCCCAGCCACAGACAATCGCTCACTAGATGACCTGTCAATCAAAGTGCAGTCCCTGGTGGGGATGCTGGGAGCTCAACGGGAGAAGGGCAGGCATGAGCTGTACGCCAACTCTAACGTTGAGAGGATTTTGGAGAAGCTGC
The DNA here is from genome assembly GCF_963971535.1 of Notolepis coatsorum. Taxonomy (NCBI): domain Eukaryota; kingdom Metazoa; phylum Chordata; class Actinopteri; order Aulopiformes; family Paralepididae; genus Notolepis; species Notolepis coatsorum. The sequence goes on from NC_140166.1 coordinate 32,647,023, forward strand.
CACCCGCAAGACAGGAGCGCTTTCGGCGGCAGAGGGACTACCGAGATCCCGACGGCCCCGAGCCATCCCTCCTTGATCTGGCCGACTTCCTGGCGAGAGAGGTCAGCAGCTTACGACTGGACACCTTCGGGCGGAGCACGCCAAGCTCCAGAGAGGGACCCAGGAGAATAAATGATGGAAGAAGATCGGTGACTGTCATGCACCAATCAGAGTCAGTACCGAGCAGTAAGAGTCACAGCACCCCCTCGAGGAAGGAGAAGTGGAAGATAGCGTGTCCCTACTGCGAGAAAGAACACTGGCTGTCACAATGTGACACATTCACAAAGATGAATGCAGAAGAAGTGAGCCAATGGATAAAGTCCAACCGGCGCTGTTATCGATGTGCGCGGCCCCACATGGCAGCCGAATGCCGCCTAAAGAAAAGGTGCAGCCGGTGCGATGGAGCCCATCTAGATATACTACACGATAGTAACGGAAGACGGCCTACACCTGCACCACGGAGCGGCACCAAGGCAAGTGTCATGTACATTGACCCCGCCAGCAGCAACGGAGCTCAAGTGCTCTTAAAGGTAGTCCGTGTGACATTGAGCTACCAGGATAAAGTCATGGACACTTACGCCGTCCTTGATGACGGGTCAGAGAAGACCCTTCTGCTCGCCTCCGCTGCGACTCAACTGGGACTGCGGGGGAGCAAGAACGAAATGACGATTCGGACAATAAGAAGAGATTTAATGCAAATGCTTTCACCAGCCAAGAAATAGGACTCTCGCAGTACACCTACCCTGTCACCAAGTTGATGGATAAATATGTGCACCTGCGCCAATTACCTATCCCGCTCATAAACGGCGCTACCCCGACCCTGTTGATAGGCTCCGACCATGCAGAACTCATAGTCCCGATTGACCGGGTCCATACCGGTCCCCGAGGCTGTCCTGCAGCCGTCGAGACCCGCTTAGGATGGACATTACAAGGCCCCCTCGCTAAATCTCTCAACCGAACCGCAGCCACTAGCTGCTTCCACTCCCGAACGACAGAAGAAGACACCACTCTCCTGCAGCATGTCGAGAGGCTATGGACCCTAGAGACAATGCCCTTTAAGAACGAAAAGAAAGACATTCGCTCTAAAGAAGACATTTACGCCATCCACCTACTCGAGCAGGGGACAAAGAGAGTCACAGTCGGCGGAGTGATGAGATACGCAACTCCACTCCTGAGGAGAGAGGGAATGCCCCCCTTTCACGCAAAGAAAGACGCCACGGAGCGCTATCTACTGAACACAGAGCGGCGCCTAGCCAAAGACCCCGCTCAACAGAGTGTGTACCGAGCTGAGATTGAGAAGCTAATCACAGCGGGACACGTAACAAAGATTGACATTAAAGAGGCCGATCAGACGACCGAATCATGGTACGTGCCGCATCACAAGGTCCATCACAATGGCAAGGATCGCATTGTGTTTAACTGCAGCTACCAGATCGGATCCAAAAATCTGAATAAAGAGCTCTTGCCCGGCCCCACACTCGGCCCCTCCCTACTAGGCGTGCTACTGCGCTTCCGCCAGGACAAGGTGGCTATAAGCGGGGATATCAAAGGGATGTTCTTGCAAGTGAGACTAGTAGAGGAGGACAAGCCTCTGCTACGGTTCCTATGGAGAGAGAGGATCGGAGATGAGAACCCATCCATCTACCAGTGGGAAGTACTCCCCTTCGGAACCACATGCAGCCCGTGCTGTGCTACATTTGCACTACAGAAACACGTCACAGAGGACCCAGCAGCAGATGAAGAGGTCCAACACAGTGTGAAGAACAGTTTCTACGTAGACAACTGTCTACAAAGCGTCTCGACTCAAGAAGAAGCCGAGGCTCTCCTAATCAAGTTACGCGCCTCCCTAATCAAAGGAGGCTTTGATCTCAGGCAGTGGGCCAGCAGTGACCCGCACGTATTGCGCAGCCTCTCCTCCGCAGACAAGGCTGCCAGCAGCGAGACCTGGATGGCGACAATCCCAGGAGAAGCCCAAGAAATGACACTAGGATTAGTCTGGCGCTTCAAAACAGACTCGCTCCACTATAGACACAAACCCTTGGCTCCAGAGCAAGGAAGGTCGGCGGCGATACCGACCACCAGACGGAGTGTGTACAGAACACTCGCCAGACAATATGACCCGTTGGGATGTATTCTACCTTACACCACCAGGGCAAAGATGATTGTACGAGCACTATGGGACAAGGACCAGGGCTGGGACGACCCAATACCCGCACACCTTGCCTCAACATGGAGAGAGTGGGAGACGGAACTCCGCTCACTCCCAGGTGTCAACATACGCCGCAGCTACTTCCCATCCACAGTGAGGCCAGAGACATGCGAGATTGAGCTACACGTCTTCAGCGATGCCTCCGAAGTAGCCTACGGATCGGTTGCTTATTTGCGTGCCCAAGAGATGGGAGGAGAGATACACACTGCTTTCATACTGGCCCGCTCAAGGATAGCCCCACGTAAGCAACAATCTATCCCACGTCTAGAGCTCTGCGCAGCCCTCGCAGGAGCGCATCTAGCCACGTTAATCCAACGTGAACTCACCATTCCGGTGCATAGAACAATCTTGTGGTCAGATTCCACGACAGTACTCACATGGATTAAGTCTGATTCATGCAGATACAAAGTCTTCGTGGGAGTCAGAGTCACCGAGATTCAGGAACTAACAGAAGAAGCAAGCTGGAGATATGTGGATACCAAACACAACCCAGCTGACGTCATCACCCGGGGAATGTCCCTGGATGACCTAACCCGTCACAACATCTACAGTGACGGACCAGCATTCCTCCAGCTCCCGGAAGGAGATTGGCCTACGCCCACCCCGAGGGAAGCAAGTAGAGAGGAGGCTGAGAACAAGAAGCCTATGTTCTGTGGACTGAGCACTGTCGCCTCCACAGACCCGAACATAGATGACTGCATTACCCTAGAGAGTGCGCAACAAAGGACATTCCTGCGGCACCACCCAGAGATTCAGTCCACCACTGACATGTCAGCAGCTGACTACGAGGAAGCAGAGCTTCTTCTACTGCAGCGAGCCCAGAGAGACTCGTTCCCCGATGAGCTAGACTGTCTACAGGGAGGAAACCCCGTCCCATCAGACAGCAGACTGATTCACCTGGCACCAGAGAGTGACGCACATAATCTCATCAGAGTGGGTGGTCACCTGCGGAGAGCCCCCGATCTACCAGATGACATTAAGCACCCGATCGTCTTGAACAGCCGACACAAGGTCACAGAGCTGATCATAAAGAAATACGACGAGGATGTGCACCACGCCGGAGCAGAGAGAGTCTTCGCGGAGATCAGACGTCGTTATTGGATATTACAAGGGAGAGAAGCAGTACGGCGCTTCCAGCGAACCTGTCTAGACTGCCGTAAGTGGCGCGCGCAGCCCAGCATACCACGGATGGCTGACCTACCCCCCTGTCGCCTCCGAATCGGCGACAAGCCATTCCACTCCACAGGCATGGACTGTTTTGGCCCGTTGTATATAAAAAGAGGAAGAGGCACCGAGAAGCGGTGGGGTATTGTATTCAAATGCATGACCACCAGAGCGATACATATCGAGCTCCTTCCGACCATGAGCACAGACTCATTCCTTATGGCCTTCCGGAGATTCATATCACGGAAAGGACAACCGTCTACATTGTTGTCTGATCACGGGACCAACTTCAAAGGCGGAGAAAGAGAGCTGAGAGAGAGCTTCCAAGCTATGGGCCCAGAACTTAAGACCCACCTCGCTCCAGCCCAGGTTGACTTCCAGTTTAATCCCCCAAACGCACCCCACTTCGGTGGAACCTGGGAACGAGAAGTACGTTCTATAAAGACAGCCCTGTATGCCGTACTCGGAGCCCAGACTGTGGCAGAGGAAGTCCTAATGACAGTCCTCACGGAGATCGAGGGAGTATTGAACTCCAAACCCCTCGGTTACGTCTCCAGTGATGTAGCAGATGTCGACCCAGTCACCCCCAACACACTCCTAATGGGGCGGCTGGACCCCGCGCTACCCCAGACAATGTACAGGCCCGAAGAAGCGAATGGCCGAAGAATGTGGAGGTACAGCCAAGTACTAGCTGACAAGTTTTGGAGCAGCTTCCTACTTCACTACCTACCGTCTCTACAGACCCGCCAGAAGTGGGTAAAAGAGAGAGACAATTTGACAGAAGGAACAGTCGTCATGATAGTTGACCAGTCACTCCCCAGAGCTATGTGGCCGGCTGGCCGCGTAAGCAAAGTGATCACCGGTGCCGATGGCAAGGTCCGAGCAGCTGAAGTACTCGTCCAAGGGCGCACCTACACACGGCCCGTGGCGAGGCTCATAGAACTGCCCCGACTCCCAGATACTATCGATGATGACCATGACCCTATGACTTTGTGAGTTGACTGACCTTACAGCGGACCTTGAGTGGAAGACAGTACGGTTAATCTGTCTCTGCTTAGCTAATTAGGTGGGACTAATTAGGGGGCGGCTGTTGTGAAGGATCAGATTAAACCGAATATGTATATTTATTTATATATATATATTTAATTGTATTTGTATATCGTTTGATATCCCCTGTATATTCCTTGTACAATATGCATTGAATATCCCCGTTTCTACTAAACAGCCCATAATAGTTTCATTCTACCATTGGACTAGAACCTGGCGCCAGGTTGCCATACCCCTAGGTTCAAGTTCAATCGTGCCGCCTAACATGTCGAGGCAGCCCCCGGTTCCGCGCAGTAATATGCCGGGCGAAATACGTGTGGTACTATTTGTTCATAGCGCATATATATATGACGCTCGTAAAGTAGAACTTCCTTTTAGTCCAGTTCTTTACCCTCCAACAGAGTGACAGACGCAAAAGCCTCCCCACGAAGCACGTGCGGTGTAGTAGGGCCTACTTGGCCCAGAATAGGCATTGAGATATCGTGTAGATTAATAGTTGAATGGTCATAGTTTGGCACCATACCGTCGAGTTGGACGTATTCTATTAAGCTAATAATAGTCTATTTATGTATGGTGCATCGTTCGGTTCGAGTTCTACAGTTATCAGTACCCCCATCGTTCCTGACGTTATCTGGACGCTTATCCAGGCTGGTCAGACCCCTAGTGGTGATTGCATCCGAGGAGCTCCGGGTCAAGAGCGACTGGACCTGTATATTGGATTACTCTACCCGACGACGGCGAGCCTTCCACGGCTCTTGGATTATGCTTTATGTGCTTTGATTATTCCATGGATAAAGGCCAACACTGTCGAGTGTTGGAATTACCCCCCGGAGAGGACTACAGGTGAGGCGGCGCTCTACACGTGAGGTCGCACCACGTCTCTCCGTTGTGGACCGGCAGATACCGTTCCACAGAGGGTCCAGCTGTGTTCGTCTACGGCCCGAGGTTCTGTGGGCACTGGGTCTAAGACTTTGGATTCTCCCAAGACACCGTCGGCCAGATGGGATACCGCCAGCGACTTCTCTAACCCCCCCCCCCCCTTAGTGTATCCAGCTATAATTATTTAAGTACTATCGCTATCGTTTCCTAAATATTCCAGGTTGTATACTTACTCCCTGCGCAACCAGAGATTGGACATTCAATGTTGATTTACCTACGAATACTCATTTGCCATAAAAGTGCATACTTAACATTTCAAATCATAAATGTAATTAAGTGAATATTGTGTACACCCTTTGCTGTATTAAATATTGGATTTGGTCCATTTGTGTTGGTTCGTTTCATCAGGTGGGAAAGTGTTCATCATACTTATATCTTGTACTGGGTGGCCAGAAGTTAAAGTACATGAGGTAGTGGTATTAAATATCATATCTAACAATACAGTCAGGGAATTGTACCCCTCAGCTACACTAAGCCTAACCAAAAACTGATGTCGGCCAATCAGAGAGCGTCTCCGAGAAATGCGGCTACGGAAAGTATAGACGCTGCTTGCTTAGATGATAATAGATCGCTTGAAAACGCGCCCGGCTTCCATCATAATACATCATATTTCAACGCACAGCGCGTTACGCACTGATTGGCTGCGACGGATACAGCGATGAAACCAGTGCACGCCCACTGTAAGTGCTATTGCGTCTAGCCCGAGAGAAATGCGGCTACGGCTAGCCCTAGAGAAATGCGGCTACGGAAAGTATTCTCTATCAGACAGTCACTTCCTGTTAATGAAAACAATTATTTATATTTGATATATTAACGTTATATTGTGCATTGGAAACACAAACATACTTAAAATGAGTAAATATTATTCATTTTAAACATGTTTGTTTTATTTATAGGACTCTAAAAAAAAAAAAAAAAATCAGGGAGGGCGGCGCTCTAGCGCCCACTATCGGCCGGCCGCCACTGGTATGAAGACTGTACACAGTGCTGACATTGAACAGTGCGTTAGGTATGAAGGTACACGGTGCTGACATTGAACAGTGCGTTAGGTATGAAGGTAAACAGTGCTGACATTGAACAGTGTGTTAGGTATGAAGGTAAACAGTGCTGGCATTGCACAGTGTGTTAGGTATGAAGGTAAACAGTGCTGACATTGAACAGTGCGTTAGGTATGAAGGTAAACAGTGCTGACATTGCACAGTGTGTTAGATATGAAGGTAAACAGTGCTGACATTGGAAATGGGAAGAAATTCATGGCACATTGTTGTTTCTTTTACAACCAGAAACAGCCAGCAATGACAAAAAAATCGCTGCACTTGTTAACAAGTGCTGTCGCTCCATGTTCAAATGTGAACTATCAGGGTTGATGGTGATGAACTCAATTTATATTCCATTGTGTCGATTCTTGAAGAAATTTGTGAATCTGTCAACATCTAACTTATCCATGCAATAAGTATTCCATCCCCCAAGCATGATTTCCACAACAAAAGATCTAAGTTTTGACTAAAAACCTGCTTAACCAACACATACTTGTTTACCACACATACTGTGATTAAACCCAGGAATCCATTAATGAACTCATAAACACATGTGGGCCCTTTCGCTAACCTCCACATCCACCTCGAGTCCCTGACTTGGCAGAAGTCTTCATTCACTGGCCGGTTTGCTAATGGTTTTGTTCATTTTGTATTGTTACACAGCGCTGTCTGTCAGAACAACATGGGGAGTCTGGGGACGGAGCGCCTAGTGGACGGCAGCCTCTACGCGCACGTCTTGAATAATTGATGCCTTGATTGCCTGCGCATTCATGGACACAAAAAGGCTTTTCCTATTCTCCCGTCTGACACACTGCTTGCTGGAATCTTAATAGTCCTCCCCTCAGCAGCAGGGTCGAGGAAGCAATCCGCGGTCCTTCACGGACGAACGCAGCCCGTGTCCCTCGTCGTCAGGTAGCCGCAAAGTAGTGGGAGGTATTGATAAATGTTAATAAATGTATCGTCAGTATGAGCACGGCAATCCCTCTTATCACGCAGCAGCGCGGCCATGTAATCAATACATCGATGGCACTATACTCGATTGTTTGTTTGTTTCTTTAATCACACCATATATCTTGCTATCCCCTTTTCCCGGCAACGACTCCAATCTGTACTTATGGCCTCTTCAGCCGGATGTATTTCCTTCCTACTTGAGATGCACTCCATAAACTGCCCCCTCATCTGCGGTGACCTTGCAGAAGGAGACTTATGCTTCTCGGATGCATTAAAGCCCGGCTTTATTTGCCTGCACGGCTGCCGGGTGCTATTTATTTATTCATGTTCGCGCGGCGCCGGCTTATGAATCCCATAATTAAAGAGGATTTGTGTACAATGAGCAGCGATGTGCTAGACTGGCTCTTACTGAAACAACACGAGAAAGCCACGGCACATGACGCCCACGTTGCGCATGTAAAGACGGCAGACAAAATGTCTCGAGCAGCCTGGAATGACCCCAAGCGGCTCTGGGGGGGCGATAACAATCATAGTCCGTCGTGTCGCGGCATAATAGACTGAATGGTCTCGGTGAGATATGACACGCGTTAGAGGCCCCATCGACTGACCATTAAACAATTAAACTGTCAGCCCTCTCTCCTGAAAGGACAATTACCTAGCTGACACTACAATCTCCACACGGACGTGTAACGTCTCCCCCTCCCGAGCTCCCAACACGGTGTCCGAATGATTGAACGTAAAGCTATAAGTGCCGATGACATGGCAGCTTCGACCCTTTCATGACCTAATATATTCATTTTAATGCGCTGTGCTTAAGAAGAGCTGTGGATTGGATGGTATTTGGAAGGTGATTGGAAGGTGATTTCTTCTCCGTCTCACTGATCTTGTGTACTGTAATCTTTCTGAGCTCTCGCTTCCAATTTATGATATACGGAGGCGGATTCCGTTACTCTTGTTTCTCATGTTTTTGTTTAGACATAGAGTCCTCTATCCGCTACAGATATCTGGAACAGTATAGTGCTGCTTTCCTCCCCATACCAAGTACCCACTGACAGGGGACCCCAGAATCGCAAGCACTGTATTATTGATGGTGGAGAGCAGGGGTGGGAGCTGCTTATAATGTCCTCATTATAAGTGACCCTTGACTGCATACTCACGTGTTACCTAATGACTTACACACCCAGCATGCATAAGTAAAGCATACATGTATTATCAACAATATCGACGGAACGCATCACGAGAGGGAAAAGGTTCAGGCGCTTCAAAGGTTCAGGGTGACCAGGAAATTGTTATGCTACGCGGCTACACTATTAGGATCTTAAAAGCTTGCAGATAATTCCCCACCAAAGATTACAGTGTGCCCCCCCCCCCCCCATTCCACTAATACTGTTATGGTTTGTAACCGACCCCAATCGCACAACACAAGACAGGTATGAGAGTAAGCCAAGAACTGGGCATTTATTGAAGACAACAGAAAAGCGGCACTGTCCCTTTAAGGGAGAACACAAAATACTGGAAAACAAGAACTTGGGAAAAATAGGCACTGTGCCTTTAAGGGGGAACACAAAACACTGGAAAACAAGAACTAGGGAAAAAAGGGCAATGTGCCTTTAAGAGGCGAGCTGGCTAAGGGGAAGGCTAAGGGAAAGGCTAAAGGACAGGGCCAGGGCAAGGGACAGGGCAGGAACAGGGGCACTGGAGAGGGGAACAGGAACAGAGGCCCGCAGGGGCGGGCTGGAGACAGGGACAGAGAAAACAGGGTTAAGGCCTTGGACAGGGCGAGGGACAGGGGCACTGGAGAGGGGAACCGGGAACAGAGGCCCGCGGGGGCGGGCTAGAGACAGGGACAGAGAAAACAGGGTTAAGGCCTTGGACAGGGCGAGGGACAGGGGCACTGGAGAGGGGAACCGGGAAGGGGCTAGCAGAGGGAAAGGGTAGCTGCCACGGCACTGATAGCTACAGGGCCTATGCTAGCTGTACTGCTACATTAACATAGAGCCTGCGCTAGCTGCCGGAGCTAGGCTAGCAGACAGGGCTGGAACAGGGGCACTGGAGAGGGGAACAGGGAAGCGGCTAGCAGAGGGAAAGGGTAGCTGCCAGGGCACTGATAGCTACAGGGCCTATGCTAGCTGTACTGCTACATTAACATAGAGGCTGCGCTAGCTGCCGGAGCTAGGCTAGCAGACAGGGCTGGAACAGGGGCACTGGAGAGGGGAACAGGGAAGGGGCTAGCAGAGGGAAAGGGTAGCTGCCAGGGCACTGATAGCTACAGGGCCTATGCTAGCTGTACTGCTACATTAACATAGAGGCTGCGCTAGCTGCCGGAGCTAGGCTAGCAGACAGGGCTGGACCAGCATGAGAGAACAAGCTAGCTGGAAGGACAGTCCTAGCTGTGGGGAACTGACCTTGCTAGCTGAAGGGGCAGTCCTAGCAGTGGGGAAAACTGACCTTGCTAGCTGAAGGGGCAGTCCTAGCAGTGGGAGAAAACTGACCTTGCTAGCTGAAGGGGCAGTCCTAGCAGTGGGAGAAAACTGACCTTGCTAGCTAAAGGGGCAGTCCTAGCAGTGGGGAAAACTGACCTTGCTAGCTGAAGGGGCAGTCCTAGCAGTGGGGAAAACTGACCTTGCTAGCTGAAGGGGCAGTCCTAGCAGTGGGAGAAAACTGACCTTGCTAGCTGAAGGGGCAGTCCTAGCAGTGGGAGAAAACTGACCTTGCTAGCTGAAGGGGCAGTCTTAGCAGTGGGGAAAAACTGACCTTGCTAGCTGAAAGGGCAGTCCTAGCAGTGGGAGAAAACTGACCTTGCTAGCTGAAGGGGCAGTCCTAGCAGTGGGAGAAAACTGACCTTGCTAGCTGAAGGGGCAGTCCTAGCAGTGGGGAAAACTACACAAAAAGTGGAGGCCATGCAGAGGGACCGGGTTAGCTGCCTGGGCATGGCTAGCTACAGGGCCTATGCTAGCTGCAAGGCTGCATTAACATAGAGGCTGTGCTAGCAGCCGGGGCTAAGCTAGCAGACTGGGGCCATGCTGGTAGTAGAGGCCTAGCAAGCTGCAGGGGAGCTAACGAGGCTAACAAGGAAGCTACAGGGGAGTCAACAGGCCAACAGGGGAGCTAACAGGGAAGCTAACAGGGGAGTCAACAGGGGAACTAACAAGGCTAACAGGGGAGCTAACAGGGAAGCTAACAGGGGAGTCAACAGGGGAACTAACAAGGCTAACAGGGGAGCTAACAGGGAAGCTAACAGGGGAGTCAACAGGGGAACTAACAAGGCTAACAGGGGAGCTAACAGGGGAGACTAAACAGGCTAACAGGGGAGCTAACAGGGAAGCTAACAGGGGAGCTAACAAAGAAGCCAACAGGGGAGACTAGGGCCAGAGCTGCTTACAGGGATGGAGTAGGAGGGCGCAGGCTAGACGTCTGGAGTGGGGCGCGTCGGCTTGGAGAACGCGCCGGTTCGGAGAGCGCGCCGGCTCGGAGAGACACATCCTCCCGTAGAGAATTAGAGAGCGATGCGCGTCTGGAGTGGAGCGCGTCTGCAGAAGGAGCGCATCTGCTGTAGGAGCGCATCAGCGCGGAGTCTGGAGTGGTGCGCGTCTGCTTGGAGAACGCGCCGGTTCGGAGAGCGCATCTGGCGCGGGGTCTGGAGTGGTGCGCGTCTGCTTGGAGAACGCGCCGGTTCGGAGAGCGCATCTGGCGCGGGGTCTGGAGTGGTGCGCGTCTGCTTGGAGAACGCGCCGGTTCGGAGAGCGCATCTGGCGCGGGGTCTGGAGTGGTGCGCGTCTGCTTGGCGAATGCGCCGGTTCGGAGAGCGCATCTGGCGCGGGGTCTGGAGTGGTGCGCGTCTGCTTGGAGAACGCGCCGGTTCGGAGAGCGCATATGGCGCGGGGTCTGGAGTGGAACACTGGAATACCTCCCGTAGAGAATTAGAGAGCGCAGTACTGTGTTCCACTCCAGGCAAACGGCGACAGGTGGCGAAGGCTTGCACCTCGTCTCACGCCGGAGATGAAACAGCATACAGACAGATAGGGAATCTCCCGTAGGAGCTTACAGATAGAGAATCTCCCGTAGGAGTTTGCAGAACAACCCGACGAGGACTGGGGGGGAGATCGAGCTATTTAAAGCCCACTGGGGCGCTAATTTGAACACACATCAGGTGCGAGATAGTAATTGATACTTGACTAGAAGTGTGTGTTCGGCACGGACCAATCAAACACATAATGACAGGTAGTCCAAGGGTGTGGGCTGCAGAGGTGAGGAGACAGGGAATCAAAGGTCCAGGGAACAGGAATTAAAGGTCCAGGGAAGAGGCGAACCTCACAAATACATAACAGGCAGGACAGAGACGTGATGATGCCAGCGTTGTAGTCAAAACCTTGAGTCCGAGTCGAGTCTAGAGTCCCCAGTGTTTGAGTCCTAGTCCGAGTCACCAAAGAAGAGCCAAAGTTGAGTCCCCATTACCCTAGTCTGAGTTCAAGTTATCAAGGTTGACATACAAATAAAAAAAGGTCTACATTAAACATAAATGACACAGCGGTCACCATTTCAAAGGGAGTTTATTTACTTTGTGACACAATAGCCAAACACTAGCCATCAATATCGTATGCCAAATTATTAGGGCCTATTAAAAATAATGAATAATAATAACTGTATTTATCAATGAACAAGTCCGAGTCCTCGTCTGCACCTTTCGAGTCCAAATGCAGTAAATGCTTGAGTCCAAGTCCAAGTCCGAGTCATCAGTGCTCCAGTCCAAGTCGAGTCACAAGTCCTGAAAATCAGTCCAGGACTCGAGTATTACAACACTGGATGATGCACAGAGAGTGAAGTGGTGGCCCATCGATGGCAGGGAGGTGTTCCCTTCGCTCGTCAAACCTTGTTTTGGCCTGGGGGCGATGGTGCCACTGTGGCTCTCGGTGTGGGCCCTGCACCTGGCACACAGACATGTGTCTTCCCCAGGTGAGTCCCGCTTCCTCCTCCCGTCGTCGGCTGCCAGGGCTAGTGAGACGGGAGTTCCCCCAAGCGCTGGTGCACAGCTCCGGGCAGATGCACAGAATGTGCGCCCACCCACACACACACACAAACACACACACACAGACACACACACAAAGTGATTATGAGCATCCTGGCAGCACACACTCTCACATAGAAGGACACAAACAAGCGCATTCCCATACACAGTTTAGACGTCGTACACGTAATATATATGATCAAATAGCAATAAAAACATACGCATATGACACATACTGTACACGTCGTGTATGTACACCACTTCTTCAACACGTACATGTATTTCCCTGCCTCTTTAGTTTCCTCTCAGATTACTCTCCCCTCGAGAGAGTAAAGATGTACACGGAAGAGACACCAAACAACACGATGCGGAGGCAGATCAGCATGTAGAGCAGCATGTAGAGCAACATGTAGAGCAACATGATGAACAGTATGATGATGGCCCGGTCAAGGCTAGTCGCCGTCTGGTTAGCTCCGCAATGATTGTGCATACTCTTTGTTATTGTGTTTATTTTAAGTACTTTTTTTATAGAAACAACGCTGGCATGGACAAAATATGATCGCCAGTCACTGATGAACTTAAACTCCGGCCTGTTTTTGCCAAAACTGGCCACCGGAGATTCGACGCAACGACAACAACAAAGAAGCCAATGGCGGAGCGATCAAACGGAAACACACAGAGGACGCAGAAGTGAAATAAAGAAGAGACTGAAAAGTTCTCCTTACCGGCCGGCGATCCCATCAATTCTGCTGGCGAATGTCCATTCGCTGGAGAATAAGATGGACGATCTCCGAGCGAGGGTCCGCTTCGATCGAGACTTGAGGGATTGCAACATCATGTGTTTCACGGAGACATGGCTAAAAGCAACAACTCCGGATCACATCATCTCTCCGTCGGATTCCTTCTCTGTCTTCCGAGCGGACCTTACAGAAGAGTCCGGCAAGAGTATCTGACCAACAACAAATGGGTCAGCCCCAAGGAAGTAAAAATACTTTCTCGTTCATGCTCGCCGGACCTAGAACATCTGGCCATACAATGTCGCGCGTTTTACCTCCCCCGAGAATTCACCGCCATAATCATGACGGCGGTGCACATTCCACCACAAGCGGATACCGCCAGGGCCCTAGCGGACCTACAGGGACATGTAAACAAACAACAGATCAAGCACCCAGACGCAGCCATGATCATAGCTGGCGATTTCAATCAGGCGAATCTGAAGAAAGTGATGCCAAACTTTTTTCAGCACATCGCTTGCACCACCAGGGGAGGAAATACACTTGATCACTGTTACACCCCGTTTAGAGTTACAAGGCAGTACCGGCCCCTCCATTAGCTGGAGCAACGAGCACATCTGATCAAGACGCCATCTTGCTTATCCCCGCCTACCGGCAGAGATCACATGACGCTGTCGTGTCACGTGAGGTAAAGAAGTTGTCCGACCAATCAGAGGCCACGCTACAGGACGTACTTGATGACGTAAACTGGCTGATGTTTCAGTCGAGCTCAAGTGACGTCAGTGTACCCACGATGTAGAGCTTCTTTGACAGAAGATGTAGTCGGGCCTGCACCATGACAAGGATCCGCCCCGGCCATAGCTTCTTTTTGTCCCGCCAACGAGAGGCCTTTCGTCAACGTGGAGACCTGTGTTGCGGCCTTTCGCCCTGCGTTCCTTGGTGCAGGTAAGATGTCCATTGGACATTACCCCACTCTTCCTTCCTTCCCCTCCCGAATGTTTTGTTAATAACGATGTTTTTTTCCAGGCAAAACATATGTTACTTCACAACATTTGGAGATACGACATGTGCTGTGTGTGAATTGTCTTGGTCGTTTGTGTAGCTTGGGTAGCGTTGGCCAAAGCTGTGTGTGGCCTGGTGTCAGTACCTGGCTACTCTATTTGCAGTTAGCCTATTTAGCTGATGTCGGCCATTGGCTCCTTGCTACTTTGTTTTCTCTGGTATAGACCCTCTTCTCTTTGGATTTAAGTGTTGATCTTTGTCCTTTTGGATCTATGTATATTCATGTTGCCTTTGTGAAGTTATCTTTTCCTTCTGTTTTGTTCTTCCATTAAAAGTTGAATATCCTTTAGGGGCTCATCTTTGCTTATCTCTCTTTCTAACACACACAGTCTGCCTATGGCGGCATTTCTCGATGGCTAGGCTGTGCTCGCTGAGTCTGTACCTAGTCAAGGATCTTCAGTCACAGTGCTCAGGTATTCTGCCACTGTGTACTCTCTGTTTAGGGCCAAATAGCATTTCAATTTGCTCTGGTTTTGGGTTGTTTCTTTCCAATGTGTCTCTCTCTCTCTCTCTCTCTCTCTCTCTCTCTGGCCTTGCTCTGGTGGAGGGTCAGGGGCATTGCCGGGTCTGTGCAGCGATAACACTGTATATTGACTGTAGAACGGGAGCTCTCTCTCGCTCTCTCTCTTGCTATATGTTGACTGTATCATGCCCAGCCTCGGCAGCGCTATTATTTAAGAATATGTTGACTGTATGAAAAAAATTTAAATATTTTTTTATTTCTTACCTTTTAGGGGGGGGGGGGGGGGGGGGCTCACGTTTAAATCTTGCACAGGGCCTCGCATTTCTCCCAGGCGGCCCTGATTGTGTTCTTGTGTATTATGTTCTTGTGTTCTTGTGTATTGTGTTTGTGTGTTCTTGTGTATTGTGTTCTTTTGTATTGTGTTCTTGTGTATTATGTTATTGTGTATTGTGTTCTTGTGTATTGTGTTATTGTGTTCTTGTGTACTGTGTTCTTGTGTATGCTGTTCTTGTGTATTGTGTTCTTGTGTATTGTGTGATATACATATACGTGATATACATCATACGTTATATATTGTCCTTTTAGGTGGGAGTCAGACACACTCAGTGATGGAGGTTCCTATTAGTTGGATGTCTGGCAGGAGTCCCTGCCCACTGTTGTGGAGCCTCATGGCCGCTGGTGTCACATGAGACACAGTGCGTTCCCGCTGATCAGAGCGAGAACGCATGCAGATTATCGCTCCCTGTGTTAAACAGCCTTAAATCTGATTTAGCTGAATCCCATTATGTTCTGAGGTTTGCTGAACCAAAGATAGAGTGAGGAAAGGGGAATTATACAATATATAGCCATGGGGATGTGGTCTATGTCAGTGGTTCCCAAAGTCGGGGTCGCGACCCAAATGTGGGCCGCGAGCAGCCACGGGAGGGCCGCGAGATGATTTAAAAGAAAATAAAAAATAAATCCCCATTTTATTATTATTATTATTATTTTTTAGGCCACTGAACTTAGAAGCAGGCCAGGACAGTGTTTCTAGTTGTGTTCTAAAATTATATTCTATTGTATTCTAAAATGTGACTATATGGTTTTATATTAACTTAATAAATAAACAAAAACGAAAAATCTACTTATTTCAACGAACATTTCAAACTAAATAACAGATTATGCACATAAAACGCTGAAAACAACCGAAGCAACAATAGTATTTTAATGAGGCTATTATTATTATCATTATTATTTTGCAACAAGTTAGCCCTCTCATAAATAGCACATATAAATGAATAACTAACTTGAACTAACTTAATAGGATTGAAGTGATATTTGGCTTAAAAAATCGGTCGCCTGACAAAAAAAAAGAAAAAAAGCCTGACGATGTGCATTGGGCCGCGGCTCTCTGACGCCTTATTTTCTGGGTCCCGGCCTGAAAAGTTTGGGAACCCCTGGTCTATGTTACTAAGCTGTCCCTGGTAGACACATGTTCAGGTAACCAATATTGGTCGGGATATTACCCAGAGTGCAATCTTTGAAGCTGCGCTAACTCAATTCACTTGAGTTACATTCGTAACCATCAATGCTGCCTCTGTGGTATCTACACATACACTGGCAACTTTATTTGTCTGTTTTACCTATTCTTACGTCTGCATGTTTACGTTGCACTACTCTTATTGTCTTTTATACCTATATATGTCTGCACTTTATGCATTGTTTTTATTCTGTCAACTGATTTTATGCCTATGTTAATTTTATACTAATTGCTGTGGGGCACTCTGGGCTGTGTGAAAAGTTCTATATAGATAGAGTTATTCATATTTATTATTATTATTATATTGTAAAAATTGTATGCATTGAAATGTCTGTAATGTCTCGACGACATTGAACATGAGGGTGGCCTCAATTTTCCTTTCGAGAATAAATAAAGGTTTGAATTTAATTTAATTTAATTAAAAGATGTGCTGCCATATACGTGTACATAATATGCTCTATTTCTAAATGCCCATACATGTTCACTATGCTCCCTCCACGTATATACAGTATGGAAGCACATTCAGTACTGTGTGTGTTATGTGTGTACTGTACATACACATACACACACATGTACAGTATATGTGTGTGTGGACAGTGTGGGTGCATGCATGCGTGTGTGTGTGTGCTTATACATGTGTGTGTGTGTGTGTGTCTCTGTACTGTATCTGTGTGTGTGTGTGTGTGTCTGTCTGTGTGTGTGTGTGTCTGTGTGCGTGTCTCTGTCTCTGTGTGTGTGTGTGTGTGTGTGTGTGTGTGTGTGTGTGTGTGTGTGTGTGTGTGTGTGTGTGTGTGTGTGTGTGTGTGTGTGTGTGTGTGTGTGTGTCTCTGTGTGTGTCTCTGTGTGTGTGTGTGTGTGTGACCACTCTGTCTCGCACACAGTTTTTTAAAATGTAGCTATTGATGAGAGCATCATCATTTTTACTTTAAAAGCTAGGCTACAGGTTTTACCATCAATGCTCAACCTTTCCATCTGGTTCCCTGGCAGGCATAGCCCACACTGCATACACCATGGTCACGAACAGGCAACAGAAACCATGTCTCACATACTCAATGGCTGTCATGCATACAAAGGGCTCTACATTTGTAGGCATGATAGGATCGTGGACCTATGATTGCAGACAGTGTCAGTTCCACACTCGGGTCACCTGCAACATATAAGCTGTATAAGCACACCAGTGTGAAGCCATATATGCTCAATCTGTGTAGGGACAATTCACTGTTCACTGATATTTCAGCAAACACCCCCGATGTTGTTATTGTTAATGAGAATAACAGAGAGGTTCTCATCCTAGAAGTTGGTTGCACGTTTGACTACAGTCTAGAGCAGGGGTCTCAAACTCAATTTACCTGGGGGCCGCTGGAGGTAGAGTCTGGGTGAGGCTGGGCCGCATCAAATATTGCACAAAAAAAGGGTTTCAAGTATTCAAAAAAAAAGTACAACTGATCCAATCTTCTCAATCTTTAGCAATAACATTTCAGAACATGAACAGTTCTTCAGAACATGAACGGTTCTTCAGGCTTCTCAGTCGTGCCAGTGGACTCATCCACAGCTATGGAAATGCACTGTGCATTTCATAACACTATTATTATCTTTTTATTAATATGGTTTTATTATTATCCTAAAGTAAGTTAATGTAGATGATTCAAAAGTATAATTGCCTGTATTATAAAAAAATAGGTAAAAACCATATTATGCATTTTCATCAATAAATAAATGCCCCACATTTTTTTATAGATTGGGGGCCCCACATTTTTTAATAGATTGGGGGCCCACAAATTGGTTCTTTCATGGGGCCCAGAATCTCCAGCTACGCCCCTGGCTGGGACTCCGGATGAACGCATATTTTTCCGTCCATTCACCTTTGAATTGCAGTCGACTTTTCTTTTACTGACCATCTTTAAAAATGCCATATTTTTCTGCTGGTTGCCTGCTGGCGAAAATAGGCTAATAGCTACATTTATCTCACAGCGATAAAACTGGGAGCGAGTTTACTGTAGATGCGCTGCCAACTCTGCTCCGACTTGAACTGAAAGAGAGAGATGACATGCAGTCCGTGAAGACCCGCCCTACTCCCCTACTCTGCCTCTGATTCGCAGACTGTGGGTGAGGGGGGGAAATGCTGACGGGACGCGTATGTGATTGGACCAGACTCGTACACAGTTTGTCTCTAAGACAAACTCTAACCTTAACCAGCTCCTTAACAGCGCCTAAACTTAACCGTTCTAACCTTAACCAACTCCGAAACAATGCCTAACCTTAACCTTAACCTTAACCATGCCTAACCTTAACCATAGAAAGAATATTGCCATTCTCTAAGACAAACTCTAACCTTAACCAGCTCCTTAACAGCGCCTAAACTTAACCGTTCTAACCTTAACCAACTCCGAAACAATGCCTAACCTTAACCTTAACCTTAACCATGCCTAACCTTAACCGGCGAAAGAATACACGTTAAAAAAAAAATCACGTTAAAAAAAAATTTTTTCATGGGATTCAAACTCGTCAACAACGGACCGCAGGACCGCAGGACCGCTGAGCTGCCAGGTGAGCTGAGCGCCGAATGAAAATCATGGTGGATTAGGGCGGTTACATAATTCCGCAAGCTCTGCCGCTCCGCTCCGCCGCTCTGCGGTTGCCGCGCCTGCCGCGGGGCGTGTCGCAGCCAATCAGGGAAAACGCGGAAGCAACGGCAGCACTGCTCCGCTGTTATTAAGCAATAGGCAGCCGGACATGCAGAGCACTGCTCGCAGAGGAGAGAGATAGTGAGGATGCATTTGCTTCCACTTTACTTGATATCACTCCGGAATCACGTTTCAACCAAGTCACTAACATAACGTTGCTGTCATGAGCCTGCGCTATGGTAGCCTACAAGTGATCAAATAAATAAAACTTCCAACTCTCGCTCAACGACTCGGCAAACAGTTGCACGCGGGCCGCATTAACACTACACTTTGATGTCCAGTAGGGGGCCGCAAAATATCATCCCGCGGGCCGCAATTGGCCCGCGGGCCGCGAGTTTGAGACCCCTGGTCTAGAGGAAGCCTTTACAACCAAAATGTTAAAATATCAACTGTTGGACCATACCATATCACAACTCGGCTACAACTGTAAACTTTTAGTCTTCATATTTGGAAGCCTGGGTCATGTCCATAAGTTGGGTGTTAGAGGCCTTCAGTTGGCCGGTCTTCCGAAGAGAAGAGCCAAACAATTAGCAAAATATTGCTCAGTGTCAGCCAGGGCCGGACTGGGGAAATAATTCATACCTGGAGATATAGCGCGAAATATAGCCCCAATCAGGCCACTTTTTAAGCGGGGGGTCTGGGGGTTCCCTACCAGGATTATTTTTGTTACAAAGACTTAATTTCCTGCATTCTGGTAAATTTGAGTGCATGTGAATCACAAACTAATGAGCCAACAATTTCTTAGTACAATGTACTGTTATGAACCTCAAATAAAACTGTTGTGGCACTAGCAATGCTACTCTCTCCACCTTCAAAAAGAAAAAAGCAAGAGCACAACATATTTTTCTATTTACTATTATAATACAGTTAACCACTCTCTCCACCTATTCAAACAGAGCAAGAGCACAATACCATATTCACTTTACTGATGCACTACCCATCAACAGTTAAAATAGCCCTTTACACAAACATTAAATAACAGACCTTTCATTACAATACTATAATAACAGTAGCCACTGCCAGAATAGTGACACATGTATCGCGTGTGGTGTGGTGAGCACACGCATGCATGCACAATGAAGACAGAAGATTGCGTTGTCTCAATCATTTTAACTATAAAATGAGCTCAAAGTATGAGCTCACTGACTGAAATTTCCAACAAAAAGCATCAATTGTCAAATAATATTGATCACATTAACTAGACTAGATGTTTTTGAGGAAATTAGAAAGGGAACAACAACTTAACCCTTGTGTCTGATCAGATTCTTATTTTTTGATAACTTTGCAGTGATTATGTTTGTAGCCAATATATGTGGCAAAGGTGTGTAATCTTTGAATTATCTTGGAATTATTTTGACTTTCTCTTTCATAAATTGTTTATTCAACTTCAGCCCCAATCATAACCACCACATTTTTGTAATGTCAGATTTAACAACTCCTTTCAGAAAAGTGGGAGTATTTCATTTTTGGGAAAGTGGGAAATTATTTCAACTTATTACATGGCGTTTTCACATTCGCCGAAATGCTTGCTTGTGATTGGTCAACAGCCCCCCGACTGCGGTCATTATTTTTCAATAATGACCGCAGATTTTTCAATAATGACTGCAGAGCGCAGCTGTTGGCAATCAAGCCCACTGACACACACTGCTGCCGGCGATGACAGGGGGCGGAGCGCCGAGCGGAGCCCGAACACAGCGGAGCCAGAACAGAGCTGCTGCCCGCGCGATAATAATAATCACTTTATTTGGGCTGACAGAGCCACAGAACAACTGCGATTTGTCAAATGAATTAGGTATATTGTTAGTAAGTTAGCCATGTAATAAGCGGGATAATGTATAGCCTACTCGGTCATTGTCGCAAAATAATTGACCTTCACTCCGTTTAAAACACCTCGGCGCGGCGCCTCGGTATTTTAAACTCCGTGTCGGTCAATTATTTTGCGACAATGACCTCCTAGCCATACATTATCCCTTACATATAATCTTTTTATGGCGTTTTTCAATTTAGTCCCCTAATATGGTAAGAGTATAACACTTTAGTTTTCAGACACAAGGGTTAAATTATTTATTTGTTTCTTGGCAGATTTAACATTGGGCTTTTGACAGGGGAGATGATGCATTGCATGGTAACGTTAGCTAGCTAACATCCACATGTTTATTTGTATCATTGACTAACCTGCTGGTTCCTTGACCTTGGTGCAAGAAAACATTTTATAAATGTTGCCGGATTTAGCAGCATCTCCTGTAAGGGCCTTTCTTTTTCTTTGTTGTATCCCTCTCTCCTCCACCCTTTCTCTTTCTTCCACTGTCCATCTTGACATCAACGTTAATTGACTTTCGCTCTACTGTATCTCTCCCGAGTCCCACTACCTGGCTCATTGCCTGGCTGTTATTCTGCATCTGAGTGCCATCTGCCATTCCATTCACCGCCTCCGCTGTCAATCAGTTGTATCGCCTGGTCCCGCCTCCACCAATCACAAGCGGCAGCACGGCTCCATTGTGTGTGTATGATCCGCGTGAGGGAGAGAGGCGTGATTTTTTTTCACAGCCGCAGTTTGCGGAGACACTCTCTGATTGGCCACTGACGTTTCTGGTCGTGTGACATGTGCGGGCAATCGTGTGACGCCTGTTTCTTTCACCGGTTAAGCTTAGGCACTCTTTCGAAGTTGGTTAAGGTTAGAGTTTGTCTTAGAGCAGGGCGATAGAACACCAGCCCTGATTCCAAACTCTAACCTTAACCAACTTCGAAATAGTCGCCTAAGCTTAACCAGTGATAAACTAGGCGTTAGGTAGTTTGCATGCTGTTCGAGGCGGAAATGGGCAAAGACACAGGCATCACGCGATGGGGCACACATGTCACATGACCAGAAACGTCAGTGGCCAATCAGAGAGCGTCTACGCAAACTGTGTCTACGAAAAAAAATCACGCGGGAGAGAGAGTCAGATAGTTCTCCAACTTTGTCGCAGACAGTGAAATCCTGGTTGTTCCCCACTCACCTAGGTTATCTAACTATCTCGCCGCCGCCACAACTAGAAACAATGGCCTGCCAAAAAATAAATAATTTTTTTTTTATAATTTTTGTTTTATATATCTGTGCAGGCCAGGCCACCGGGAAAACTCCCGGTGCTCCCGATGGCCAGTCCGGGCCTGGTGTCAGCAATTATTGGCAGCCGGGCAATTTGGATCTGCTATCTGTATCCATGAGCTGTGTGCTGATTGTCAGGTTCATCATCCATGTGTGTGTGTGTAACTTTGGTTGCAATTGTCAATTTGGGCACGATTGTATCAGAATAATCCCACAATGTACAAGTGCACTGATAATATTTGTGTCCTTTAAACATTGTCTTTATGTGGACATAAATAAAGATTCTAAGGCCATGGTTAGACTAGTGTATTTGTGGCGTTTTTTTATACGTTTTTGAATACGTTTCATGTCCCTATTACACAGAAATGCGTTTTTGGGCGTTTTTTTGTGGATACGGCTGAAACGCAAAATTGTGTTTGCGTTTTGGAGAAACGCTAAAAAACGCGCAGACAACAGCGTGTAGTCTGCATGAGCCGTTGTTGCGAAAACGCCCATGCGCAGTAGATACCATCTGCGTGCCCTTCCGGTGACAGAGAGCTGTCCCAAACCAAATAGCTGCAGCTACTATGTGTTGTCAAGTTATTGTTATAAGGACCCCAGTCCAAGCTACAACAGTCTGCATCCCCTTAACAATTGTTTGTATTGAGCCGTATTGTATTGTACCCATATGCAATATGTTAAAGAAAGTTTACATCCATTCATTCTGCTAGCATTACCGATTGGCACTGCCACTGGATAACATGAGCTAGTGTTAGCTATCAAACCCTGTTAGCTCAAAGCTCCTCTTTCAACTTAACAAGCATTAAACAAAATGGCTCAGTCATCTATTCACCTTTGTTTAATACACACAGCGTTGTCTCTAATGTTATCTAACCACTGATAGCTCCAGATATCATCAGTTTGGTGCTGCCTAAGTAGCGTGAGCTAACGTTAGCTTCTAGCCACAATGCTATACTGTTATAATGGCAAATTCCATTGACGTTAGCATGCAGCTAACAATGCTACCGATCGTTTTTTAGACTAAACTATCCGCTCTTGGTGGTCACTTGTGTTGATGTTAGTTTTGTTTCATCAACAAATGACAGGCAGAACACACAGTGAATGTATCCGTTTTGTTTATTGCACTTTTATTAGGCTTTGCTGAAAAATAATTGCTGCATTGAGTAAATAGGCAAGATGGTGGCGCGGCATAGGCGCCTGCCTTATTGACATTTTCTTTGCTGGAGCTTCCAGGAAGTGTATTGGCACATTCAAAAGTTCTGATTGGTTGAAATTGCCTTCATGTTTGCCACCTACTGCTTTGGCAGTGTACTACATCAGTGTGCTCGGGTGACAAAAACGAAAAAAAACAAAAGTGTGACTCGAGGCGCACGACGTCGCGGCGAAACGCATATGACAATGATACGAAAATGAAACGAAAGGTGTAACCGCACCCTAAATGTGTGTGTGCCTGTGTGTGTGTGTGTGTGCGTGTGTGTGTGTGTGTGTGTGTTTGTGTGTGTGTTGTGTGTGTGTGTGTGTGTGTGTGTGTGTGTGTGTGTGTGTGTGTGTGTGTGTGTGTGTGTCTCTCTCGCGCGCCTGCCCGGCAGGCTGCAGCGCTCCGCGTGAGGGGATCAGCGGTGTAGCACTACAGTATCTGCTAGTGGCCATTATCTCCACCACAGAGAGCTGAGAGGCTGCGTGTAGAGGAGCTCTTCTGTGGAGTAATGAGGCTGCTGCTGGCTGAGGGTGACAGGGATGATTTACACCAGCAGGACGACCAGGGGGGAGGGGGTGCATGATCTGTCTCAGTTTCAGTCACACACACACACACACACACACACACACACACACAACACACACACACACACACACACACACACACACACACACACACACACACACACACACACACACACACACACACACACACACACACACACACACACACACACACACACACACACACACACACACACACACACACCTGGCCGGAAAACACATAGAATCAGACACACACTTATACACACACACATAGACGCCTGCGCAATAGAGCAGACGATGCACGTGCTCTCCCACTATTGAACTTGGGGGAGCAAGGATATGATCTTGCTCCACCACTTTTTGATCATATGAAAAATATGATATACCCCCCCCCAATATATAAATCTAAGCATAACTACGTAATTTCAATCAAATTAATAATACGCAATGACACTTAATAACACGTTTTTAAGTTTCCAAAGATTGCGAACCCCCCCCCCCCCCCCTGCCCCATTATGGTTTGATCCAGTTCCTCCTATCTCCAGCGCGTAGAGCTTGGCTCACTGCCTCACAGCGCTGCAGTCTGGCTGCAGGCAGGAGTCAGTGTAAATAAGCCCACAGAGTGTGTCATAATATTGGTGGCAGGCAGTGAGGCAGGCAGGTTTTTCCAGTAAGTTGTTCAAATAAAAGGATTATGTTAGACATAAGTTACTATTGAGTGGTAGTAGAACTTCTACGGTTCTACCACGCAATACATAAAAGTGTTTCACGGTCCCGAATTGCGATCTGGTCAATCATACGGTTTCCTCGAATAAATAATAATAACGTTTCCCTCTCTGGTTGGCGTTAGCTTTAGTGCTAGCCGCTAGCTAACGTTATCTAGATATGTGGTGTGAGCTCAGCTGGATGACGTTGACTTCATTTCCAAACGTTAACGCTATCGCTATCTATATGGCAGACGAGCAGGGCCGGATTAACGACGGCCGCGGCCCGTGGGCCTATAGTGACGAGGGGCCTCCATTTTTTTTTTTTTCTTTTTTTTTTTTTTTTTTTTTAGATCGATGTCATGATTGTGCACTGCAGACTCAGGGAGGAGGCAGAGAAGGAGAGAAAGAGACACAAGATTTACAGGTAATGGAAATATATCTTTTTTCTCTTTCTTATTAAAAACTTGGCCTATTTGAAAGGAGATTGATTTAATAAAAATGAATGAGCGAAAAATCAATATACAGTGTATATACAGTATAATATATTATTATTATAGTAATTGGCTATCATACTGCAATATAAACTGAGTTTTATAGTGAAAAGAGCAGCTTTATTGGTCAAGATTGAAGGCTCTATATTGCAGGAAATTGCACGTACAGGTTCATTACATTTAAAAAAAAATCTATATATATATATTTTTTTTTATACAGTCAACATATTCTTAAATAATAGCGCTGCCCGAGGCGGGGCATGATACAGTCAACATATAGCAAAAGAGAGAGCGAGAGAGAGCTCCCGTTCTACAATCAATATACAGTGTACAGAGAGAGAGAGAGAGAGAGACACATTGGAAAGAAATTGAAATGCTATTTGGCCCTAAACAGAGAGTACACAGTGGCAGAATACCTGAGCACTGTGACTGAAGATCCTTGAGCACAGCCTAGCCATCGAGAAAGGCCGCCATAGGCAGACTGTGTGTGTTAGAAAGAGAGAGAGAGAGAGAACATGTGTGTTTGTCATGTGTGTGTGTGTTAGAGAGAAACTAGAGCATGTATGAGAGATTCAAAAGGACAAAGATCAACACTTAAATCCAAGAGAGAGAGAGAGAGAGAGAGAGAGAGAGAGAGAGAGAGAGAGAGAGAGAGAGAGAGAGAGAGAGAGAGAGAGAGACACACATTGGAAAGAAATTGAAATGCTATTTGGCCCTAAACAGAGAGTACACAGTGGCAGAATACCTGACCACTGTGACTGAAGATCCTTGAGCACAGCCTAGCCATCGAGAAAGGCCGCCATAGGCAGACTGTGTGTGTTAGAAAGAGAGAGAGAGAGAGAGAGAACATGTGTGTTTGTCATGTGTGTGTGTTAGAGAGAGACTAGAGCATGTATGAGAGATCCAAAAGGACAAAGATCAACACTTAAATCCAACAAGAAGAGGGTCTATACCAGGGAAACCAAAGCAGCAAGGAGCCAATGGCCGACATCAGCTAAATAGGCTAGCCAGGTACTGTGACACCAGGCCACACACAGCTTTGGCCAATGGCCCAATGCTACCCAAGCTACACAAACGACCATTCACACACAGCACATGTCGTATCTCCAAATGTTGTGAAGTAGCATATGTTTTGCCTGGAAAAAAACATCGTTATTAACAAAACATTCGGGAGGGGAAGGAAGGAAGAGTGGGGTAATGTCATGACATTTTCATTAATCTTACCTGCACGAGGAACGCAGGGCGAAAGGCCGCAACACAGGTCTCCACGTTGACGAAAGGCCAGAGCCTTGTCATGGTGCAGGCCCGACTACATCTTCTGTCAAAGATGATGTCGTAGTCAGAGTGCCAGGGCCTGCTATTCTCAAGGCTAACTGATAGCATCAAACGAACGTTCCCAGCTGACGCTAAACAGCTAACTGGCTAACAGTTAGCTCAATCAGGCACCTGGCTGTATGTAGCCGCATAGCTTGCTTCTGCGTTCTGCAAGCTATGCGGCTACATACAGCCAGGTGCTCTCACCAGGCACACACCGTTAGCTACTAGTAGTACTATATTAGCTAGTCGACCAGTTTGGCTCCAGAGAGAGAGAAAGAGAGATAGGTCAGGTCCACGGCGGGAATATAATCATAGGTTGACTCACCATAACGCAGTATCAACGCGGCGCCAATGGTAAAGTTGGAAGGAGACTTTCTTGGCCCACGGTGTAATTTCTTCTTCTTCTTCGAGTACTTTCCGGCAGACTGGACACCTTTCGGCGTATTGCTGCCTAACAGATTTATCTGCTCACAAGTTCTCTTCTCCTTCTTTTGAAAAGACATCAACTCGCCTCGCTCCTCTGAATAGCGCTGAATTAGATCATCCCTGTACCTCGTGTGTCCGAGAAGAGCCCGGAAACACTATCCTAAAATCTGTAGAGCAGCAAAGCCGCAGAAACCGGAACACTGCAGTCTGCAGAGCCAGGAACAAGTCAGACACATTCTACAAACGTGTCTAATGTGAAATATATAAGCATATAAGCAAAACTAGATTTTAGGTCTGTGATGAAAAAGGGCCTCGCGGGAAGGGGGGCCTCGCAAAAAAATAAAAAAAAATAAAAAAAATAAAAATAAAACATATATTTTTTTTCTTTTTTTTTTATTATTTTTTTGCGAGGCCCCCCTTCCCGCGAGGCCCTGTGCGACCGCACTGCTCGCACACCCCCTGAGGCGGCCCTGCACACACACACCTGTGCAGAAAATACATAGAATCAGACACACACACACACAATCATGCACACACACTTGTGCAGAAAACACACAGAATCTGGGTCAGGCGACCGAGCCCCCCTCTCCCAACCCCTTCTCCGGGCCAGACGAGGTGAACATGGCTACTCCTCTTTTAGTGCAGGATGGCTCCCTTTTCCACCAAGGGCGTCGTTGTGAATAATGTCTGAAGCAGGGAGTAAATATCGCCGCGTGACAGGTTGTTTGGATTGGTGCTTGTGTGCGATCTGATGCTTTATGTAGCAGGGCCCGGGGCTGGCAGTGGTGTAGGACTCCAGTCCACTGATTTCCAGGACCCGTGACTCGACTTGGACTTGAGCACTGATGACTTGGACTCAAGCATTGACTGCATTCCGACTCGGAAGGTGCCCCTACAAATGTCCTAACCCAGTTGTACAGTAAATGACCAAGTATGGCTTTGTCAGTATTCCAATGTACAGTGTACAGTGTCCCCCCACCCCCCTACCCAAACCCCCCCCCCCCCCCCCACCTCCAATGTACAGCGTCCACCCACCCAACCCCACCCCACCCAACCTCCTCCAATGTACAGTTTCTATGTCAAATGTATATACACTTTTTTTCAGGACACTTTTTGTATCACAAACAGTACTGTATTTGCAAATCTGATATGTCATAAATGTATAGATGTAGCAGTACTGTCTATCTGTATGTCATGTATGTCATAATTGTTATGATGAATTGAAAATGGGGGACCCTGATGTAAACAAGACGAAAGTTTTTCTCTGGGCTGCATCCCCTTAACAATTGTATGTATTGAGCTGTACTGTACTGTACCCATTCTGCAATCTGTTAATAAACTTTTCAATCAATCAATCAATCACACACACACACACACACACACACACACACACACACACACACACACACACACACACACACACACACACACACACACACACACACACACACACACACACACACACACACACACACACACACACACACACACACACACGTATACCTGGGCAGAGAATGCATAGAATCAGACACACACTCACACACACATACACCTGGGCAGAAAACACATATAATCAGACACACACTTACACACACACACACGCACGCACGCACGCACGCACGCACGCACGCACGCACGCACGCACACACACACACACACACACACACACACACACAGACACACACACACACACACACACACACACACACACTTGGGCAGAAAACACATAGAATCAGACACACACACACACCTGTGCAGAAAACACATAGAATCAGACACACACACACACAATCATGCACACACACACTTGTGCAGAAAACACACAGAATCTGGGTCAGGCGACCGAGCCCCCCTCTCCCAACCCCTTCTCCGGGCCAGACGAGGTGAACATGGCTACTCCTCTTTTAGTGCAGGATGGCTCCCTTTTCCACCAAGGGCGTCGTTGTGAATAATGTCTGAAGCAGGGAGTAAATATCGCCGCGTGACAGGTTGTTTGGATTGGTGCTTGTGTGCGATCTGATGCTTTATGTAGCAGGGCCCGGGGCTGGCAGTGGTGTAGGACTCCAGTCCACTGATTTCCAGGACCCGTGACTCGACTTGGACTTGAGCACTGATGACTTGGACTCAAGCATTGACTGCATTCGGACTCGGAAGGTGCCCCTACAAATGTCCTAACCCAGTTGTACAGTAAATGACCAAGTATGGCTTTGTCAGTATTCCAATGTACAGTGTACAGTGTCCCCCCACCCCCCTACCCAACCCCCCCCCCCCCCCCCCCACCTCCAATGTACAGCCCCCACCCACCCAACCCCACCCCACCCAATGTACAGTTTCTACGTCAAATGTATATACACTCTTTTTCAGGACACTTTTTGTATCACAAACAGTACTGTATTTGCAAATCTGATATGTCATAAATGTATAGATGTAGCAGTACTGTCTATCTGTATGTCATGTATGTCATATATGTTATGATGAATTGAAAATGGGGGACCCTGATGTAAACAAGACGAAAGTTTTTCTCTGGTCTGCATCCCCTTAACAATTGTATGTATTGAGCTGTACTGTACTGTACCCATTCTGCAATCTGTTAATAAACTTTTCAATCAATCAATCAATCACACACACACACACACATACACACACACACACACACACACACACACACACACACACACACACACACACACACACACACACACACACACACACACACATACACCTGGTCATAAAACACATATAATCCGACACACACACACACACACACACACACACACACACACACACACACACACACACACACACACACACACACACACACACACACACACACACACACACACACACACACACACTCACACACACACACACACACACATACACACACACACACACATACACCTGGGCCCTCATTCATCAACCCGACTTACGCACAGATTTGTGCTTAACCTGTGCATACGACCATTTCTAAGCAAAGAGTGGGATTCATCTATTTCAACTTGAACTTGACTCCGTGCTTATGTGTACGCACAGCTCGGAGCACACTTAGCTGACGCCCAGTGGTAGAATATATTATTACAACAAGGAAATGAGCTTCTGTGCATTAGTTTCAACACTGGCATGTTCTGTATGAACCGTAATTCATTATAGTTCATTGTAAAATAGCAACAGTAGTGTAATTATGGTCAAAACCCTATAATAGCATTTGGAATAATAGATATTTCTCTCAGAATGAATGCAGCATGGTTTATATAGCGTTATCGGAATATACGGGGTGTACTGACTGACTGCGCTCCGCGTAGCTCAACTCGTTATTATTTTGCGCACAGACCGCAGAAACACGGGAACGCTTTGATTATATTTAAAAGGCTTTACGTTAAACGAAACAAGTGGAATTTCGAAGCTGTAAGCAGAATACAAGTCATATGAACACCCACGATATAGTGTTCTTCCCCCTTTTTACTGTATAAGAAAGAATAAAAAACGCATTGCAATGACACCAGATAGTGGACAGACTATGTATATGATGGGATTCAAGTTCGCGTTTTTGTTGATCATAGGCATGCTGTCAGAGTATGATATCTTAATCAAACATTCTAGAACATTTGTCGTCACAGATCATGTCACAATAGAACATAGGCTATGGCATGGTCCATCGTGATATTGTGTAGACTGTTATTACTGTACCGGTACCACCCATTGTGACAACAGCCTTGTGAGTCCCGCACACAAACATGATGGAATTCAAGTTCATGTATTGAAAGGCAGGCTACATCATACATGCAGTGAGATTCATTGTTCTTGTATATGCTCTCGTATTATTGTTTATATAGGCTACCCAATACTGACATCAAAATAGATTGTAGTATGCCTCTAGAAATCATATGCAGCAGGTAGAAAATTGACGGAGAATCCATCGCGATTTGGAATAAAATTGAGGAGAACTTTAATCCCTGGGTATTAATCAAACAACACGGGAAAAGGCAGTCATATTCCAGCACGGTCTTTATTAGTGTTTGCGCTGCCCAGGCAGCAATGGTTAATAGATATCATATCCGACATCACCGTTCTCATAACACGCTTCCCTCGGCTTAGTCCATTTTTCCACATTTCATGGGGGTATTCCATTAGCGTATATGGTTAATCGGGGCGGTTCTGGTATGCAAATACTTAAAACAGTGCACGAGCTCAAACGTAGGATCAAAGTCATATTTATCAAGACAGGTGTGCGTAGAACCTGTGTACGCACGTGTGATGAATCCCGTTTTTTCGTGCGTGCACGGATTCTAAATTCTGTGCTTACGTGTGGAAATAGAACATATTCTACGCCACGTTGATGAATGAGGGCCCAGGTCATAAAACACATATAATCCCACACACACACACACACACACACACACACACACACACACACACACACACACACACACACACACACACACACACACACACACACACACACACACACACACACACACACACACACACACACACACTTGGGCAGAAAACACATAGAATCAGACACACACACACACCTGTGCAGAAAACACATAGAATCAGACACACACACACACACAATCATGCACACACACACTTATACCTGGGCAGAGAATGCATAGAATCAGGCACACACTCACACACACATACACCTGGGCAGGAAACACATATAATCAGACACACACTTACACACACACACACGCACGCACGCACGCACGCACGCACGCACGCACGCACGCACGCACGCACGCACGCACGCACGCACGCACGCACACACACACACACACACACACACACACACACACACACACACACACACACACACACACACACACACACACACTTGGGCAGAAAACACATAGAATCAGACACACACACACACCTGTGCAGAAAACACATAGAATCAGACACACACACACACACAATCATGCACACACACACTTGTGCAGAAAACACACAGAATCTGGGTCAGGCGACCGAGCCCCCCTCTCCCAACCCCTTCTCCGGGCCAGACGAGGTGAACATGGCTACTCCTCTTTTAGTGCAGGATGGCTCCCTTTTCCACCAAGGGCGTCGTTGTGAATAATGTCTGAAGCAGGGAGTAAATATCGCCGCGTGACAGGTTGTTTGGATTGGTGCTTGTGTGCAATCTGATGCTTTATGTAGCAGGGCCCGGGGCTGGCAGTGGTGTAGGACTCCAGTCCACTGATTTCCAGGACCCGTGACTCGACTTGGACTTGAGCACTGATGACTTGGACTCAAGCATTGACTGCATTCGGACTCGGAAGGTGCAGACTCGGACTCGGACTTGTTAATTGATAATTACAGTATTTTTTTGTAATAGGCCCTAATCGTTTGGCATAAGATATTGATGGCTACTGCATTTGTTTGACTGCTATTGTCACAAAGTAAATAAACTCGCTTTGAAATGGTGACTGCTGTGTAATTTCATTTGTGTTTAATGTAGACCTTTTTTTTATTTGTACATCAGCTCTTTGACTGCCAGAGTGGAGTGGACTCAACCTGGGACTCGGACTTGGACTCAAACACTGGGGACTCGAGACTCGACTCGGACTGGAGATTCAGTGACTCGACTACAACGCTGATGCCTGGCCACTGGCCTGGCCGGGAGTAGGGTTGCCCTGTCACTAGCTCTGAGACACTGAGAAGGAAAAGGCTTTTTTAGGTCGCGGCCCGGGAGAAACGCAGTGCCGCAGAACGCGTGTCACTTTGACACTTGATGTGCTCTGATGAATCCGA
The DNA here is from genome assembly GCF_963971535.1 of Notolepis coatsorum. Classification (NCBI taxonomy): domain Eukaryota; kingdom Metazoa; phylum Chordata; class Actinopteri; order Aulopiformes; family Paralepididae; genus Notolepis; species Notolepis coatsorum. The sequence continues at coordinate 32,679,402 of NC_140166.1, forward strand.
TATGGTGTAGATACCAGAGAGAGGGGGGGGGGGGGGGTCCATTTAGGCACGGGGATCAATTTTGGGGATTTAAATTACGGGGGGGATTAAAAGCAGCAGATCTCTATCATATTAATCCTATATATTTACACGCAACGAAAACACTCTGCTGGCAGACAGAGGTCAAACTTCACACCGAACCAACTCGAGTTTTCAAATGGAACGCGTTGCGCTGACCTTGCGAGACACACACGATAAATAAAACACCAATGACTGCTTCGTAGCTTATAGCCCCCCCCTGTGATTCCTGCCACCGTAATCGTAATCCAGGCATTGTTTACCGCAGCGCAGGTCCCTGCGTGTACACTTATCATTCCGTCCGGCGGTTCGGCTGTATTTATTCAACGCTAAACCAATCACACTGATCAGCAGAGGTAATCAACGGTGAAATCGTATCACTCAGCCCTGTGGTATACGGATAAGCAGTCATCCGTGAAACTATTTGCGGAACAGGTTTCTTTTAAGGGCATCAGGGCGCGCGACCCGGCCCCTCTGCTATCTGGGGGCCATAAACGCTCAAATGTGGGACTCGTTTTTATTTATTTTTATAGGGGGCTCTGTTTAACGGTGTGTCATCCGAAGCGGGAGGCCTCTCTGGGTGTCCGTGTTTATAAGACAGCATGCGTTTAAAGACGTTAGTGGCAGCACAACCTCCACGGCGATTAATCCCATCCTCAGGGTGCAGGTTGTTTTACTGCAGTGGGCAGAAAAGCACTCCTACTAAACCTTCCTGTAGAAGGACGGAGAGTACGATGGTTGAGATCAGTGGTGGAAAGTAACTAAGTATTTGTACTTTACTTTAGGGACATTTAGAGTATTTTCAATTTAGGGAACTTTATACTTTTACTCCACTACATTTCAATGGAAATATTGTACTTTTTACTCCACTACATTCATCTGAACCCATCAGTTACTAGTTACTTTGAAGAAAAAGATTTTGCATAGAAAAAACATGGTTAAAATGTATAACTGGACCACATTTTACCATAACCTACAGAGGTCAATGGATTGAGGGTTTAATGCGCCCAAGCACTGGAATACACAAACGTCATTTAGAATGTGTACTTTTAGTACATTGAATAGCAAATACTTCTCTACTTTTACTTAAGTAGAATTTGAATAGAGGACTTTTACTTTGACCAGAGTAGGCTACTCATTTATCAGGGTATTTGTACTTTTACTTAAGTAAAATAACTGTGTACTTCTTCCACCACTGGTTGAGAAGCACCAGACCGGTAGCTTATAGCGTTAGTTCATGCAGGACAGGGAAGTCATGCACACATCGGCTGTTCACAATGCGCACACATCATTATCAACAAGGCTTATACTCTGTCAACAGGTCCATTTAAAAGGGCAGTTCACCTAAAAAGGTAAATTTACATTTTTACATTTTGTCATTTAGCTGACGCTTTTATCCAAAGCGATTTATATGTTTTGTACAACAAGTCAGCAGGAAGAGTACATGTTCATCAAAGTGTTGTCAAGGTGGGCGATGACTGTTGATTGGACGAGGAGTTGGGTGGCTTCTTTTGTCAGGAAGGGGCGGATCCTTCTGACATTGCTCAGGAGGAATCTGCAGGTTCTAGTTGTCGCTGCGATGTGAACAGATAAGTTCAACTTGTGGACAACACCAAGGTTCTTGGCGGTCGGGGCCGGCCACAGCTACATTCTCGACTGTGATGGAAAGGTCGGTCAGGGGGGAGTATTTGGCCGGGAGGTGAAGCAATTCTGTTTTGCTTAGGTTCAGTTTGAGGTGGTTGGTCATCATCCAGGCAGAGATGTCGGACAGACAGGCCGAGATCCGCTTAGTGACGTGGATATCTGAGGGAGGGAAGGAGAGGAAGAGTTTTGTATCATCGGCATAGAAATGGTACGAGAAGGCATGAGACGTGATAATGTTACCCAGAGATTTAGTGTAGAGGGAGAATTGAAGGGGTCCAAGGACCGAGCCCTGGGGGACACCCGTCCACAGGGGGTGGGTGGCCGAAAGGGTCCCTCTCCATGACACTTGGTAGGAGCGGTCTTTGAGGTATGATGTCAGTCATGTCAGCGCAGAGTCAGTCACTCCCATTCCTGCAAGGGACGCGAGGAGGATCTGATGGTTGACTGTGTTGAAGGCTGCAGACAGGTCTAGGAGAATCAGGACAGAGGAGAGGCCTTTCGCTTTTGCTAAATGAAGAGCCTCTGTGACCGCAATGAGTGACCAGTCCTGTGACCAGTCCTGAAGCCTGACTGATTAGGGTCTAGGAGGTCATTCTGTAAGAGATAATCAGTGAGTTGGTTGGATACAGCACGTTCAAGTGTTTTAGAAAAGAAGGAGAGAAGAGAGACAGGACAGGATAGTTGTCTATGATGGTGGGGTTCATGGTTTCTTTTTTTATGAGTGGTGTGACTCTGGCTTATTTTAGGGAGGTGGTGAATTGATGGTTGCAGTTAGAAATGGGAGGATGTCTGGTGCTATGGTCTGGAGGAGTGGGGAGGGTAACCACGCCGCAGCCCTTGTCTGCTCCCGGCTGCCCTTGGGGGGGAAGGATGACGAGATGGGAAGTGCAGAGAACATTTCATTCAGCGACTCAGTGCATGTGTGTGTGTGTGGTCCTGCGGGTTGCCCATCGCATGTGTGTGTGTTAAAATCTGTATAACAAATAAAGACCTCTTCTTCTTCTTCTAAGATCAAACGTCCTCCACATCACAGATCTTTACATCCACCTTCCTCTTTCATGTCTGGATTCAAAGCCTTGCCAGAGCTCCTACGCAGGTCTGCTTCTTAATGCCACCGCTGTCTGCCCTGCTCACAGTCCCTGGTGTTCCTGCTCATGGTCCCTGGTGTTCCTCCTCATGGTCCCGGGTGTTCCTCCTCATGGTCCCTGGTGTTCCTCATCACGGTCCTTGGTGTTCCTCCTCATGGTCCCTGGTGTTCCTGCTCATGGTCCCTGGTGTTCCTCCTCATGGTCCCTGGTGTTCCTCCTCATGGTCCCTGGTGTTCCTCCTCACGGTCCCTGGTGTTCCTCCTCATGGTCCCTGGTGTTCCTCCTCACAGTCCCTGGTGTTCCTCCTCACAGTCCCTGGTGTTCCTGCTCATGGTCCCTGGTGTTCCTCCTCATGGTCCCTGGTGTTCCTCCTCATGGTCCCTGAAGGAGAGGAAGAGTTTTGTATCATCGGCATAGAAATGGTACGAGAAGGCATGAGACGTGATAATGTTACCCAGATATTTAGTGTAGAGGGAGAAGAGAAGGGGTCCAAGGACCGAGCCCTGGGGGACACCCGTCCACAGGGGGTGGGTGGCCGAAAGGGTCCCTCTCCATGACACTTGGTTGGAGCGGTCTTTGAGGTATGATGTCAGTCATGTCAGCGCAGAGTCAGTCACTCCCATTCCTGCAAGGGACGCGAGGAGGATCTGATGGTTGACTGTGTTGAAGGCTGCAGACAGGTCTAGGAGAATCAGGACAGAGGAGAGGCCTTTCGCTTTTGCTAAATGAAGAGCCTCTGTGACCGCAATGAGTGACCAGTCCTGTGACCAGTCCTGAAGCCTGACTGATTAGGGTCTAGGAGGTCATTCTGTAAGAGATAATCAGTGAGTTGGTTGGATACAGCACGTTTAAGTGTTTTAGAAAAGAAGGAGAGAAGAGAGACAGGACAGGATAGTTGTCTATGATGGTGGGGTTCATGGTTTCTTTTTTTATGAGTGGTGTGACTCTGGCTTATTTTAGGGAGGTGGTGAATTGATGGTTGCAGTTAGAAATGGGAGGATGTCTGGTGCTATGGTCTGGAGGAGTGGGGAGGGTAACCACGCCGCAGCCCTTGTCTGCTCCCGGCTGCCCTTGGGGGGGAAGGATGACGAGATGGGAAGTGCAGAGAACATTTCATTCAGCGACTCAGTGCATGTGTGTGTGTGTGGTCCTGCGGGTTGCCCATCGCATGTGTGTGTGTTAAAATCTGCATAACAAATAAAGACCTCTTCTTCTTCTTCTAAGATCAAACGTCCTCCACATCACAGATCTTTACATCCACCTTCCTCTTTCATGTCTGGATTCAAAGCCTTGCCAGAGCTCCTACGCAGGTCTGCTTCTTAATGCCACCGCTGTCTGCCCTGCTCACAGTCCCTGGTGTTCCTGCTCATGGTCCCTGGTGTTCCTCCTCATGGTCCCTGGTGTTCCTCCTCATGGTCCCTGGTGTTCCTCCTCATGGTCCCTGGTGTTCCTCCTCACGGTCCCTGGTGTTCCTCCTCACGGTCCCTGGTGTTCCTCCTCATGGTCCCTGGTGTTCCTGCTCATGGTCCCTGGTGTTCCTCCTCATGGTCCTTGGTGTTCCTCCTCATGGTCCCTGGTGTTCCTCCTCACGGTCCCTGGTGTTCCTCCTCATGGTCCCTGGTGTTCCTCCTCACAGTCCCTGGTGTTCCTCCTCACAGTCCATGGTGTTCCTGCTCATGGTCCCTGGTGTTCCTCCTCATGGTCCCTGGTGTTCCTCCTCATGGTCCCTGAAGGAGAGGAAGAGTTTTGTATCATCGGCATAGAAATGGTACGAGAAGGCATGAGACGTGATAATGTTACCCAGAGATTTCGTGTAGAGGGAGAAGAGAAGGGGTCCAAGGACCGAGCCCTGGGGGACACCCGTCCACAGGGGGTGGGTGGCCGAAAGGGTCCCTCTCCATGACACTTGGTAGGAGCGGTCTTTGAGGTATGATGTCAGTCATGTCAGTGCAGAGTCAGTCACTCCCATTCCTGCAAGGGACGCGAGGAGGATCTGATGGTTGACTGTGTTGAAGGCTGCAGACAGGTCTAGGAGAATCAGGACAGAGGAGAGGCCTTTCGCTTTTGCTAAATGAAGAGCCTCTGTGACCGCAATGAGTGACCAGTCCTGTGACCAGTCCTGAAGCCTGACTGATTAGGGTCTAGGAGGTCATTCTGTAAGAGATAATCAGTGAGTTGGTTGGATACAGCACGTTCAAGTGTTTTAGAAAAGAAGGAGAGAAGAGAGACAGGACAGGATAGTTGTCTATGATGGTGGGGTTCATGGTTTCTTTTTTTATGAGTGGTGTGACTCTGGCTTATTTTAGGGAGGTGGTGAATTGATGGTTGCAGTTAGAAATGGGAGGATGTCTGGTGCTATGGTCTGGAGGAGTGGGGAGGGTAACCACGCCGCAGCCCTTGTCTGCTCCCGGCTGCCCTTGGGGGGGAAGGATGACGAGATGGGAAGTGCAGAGAACATTTCATTCAGCGACTCAGTGCATGTGTGTGTGTGTGGTCCTGCAAGTTGCCCATCGCATGTGTGTGTGTTAAAATCTGCATAACAAATAAAGACCTCTTCTTCTTCTTCTAAGATCAAACGTCCTCCACATCACAGATCTTTACATCCACCTTCCTCTTTCATGTCTGGATTCAAAGCCTTGCCAGAGCTCCTACGCAGGTCTGCTTCTTAATGCCACCGCTGTCTGCCCTGCTCACAGTCCCTGGTGTTCCTGCTCATGGTCCCTGGTGTTCCTCCTCATGGTCCCTGGTGTTCCTCCTCATGGTCCCTGGTGTTCCTCCTCACGGTCCCTGGTGTTCCTCCTCATGGTCCCTGGTGTTCCTGCTCATGGTCCCTGGTGTTCCTCCTCATGGTCCCTGGTGTTCCTCCTCATGGTCCCTGGTGTTCCTCCTCACGGTCCCTGGTGTTCCTCCTCATGGTCCCTGGTGTTCCTCCTCACAGTCCCTGGTGTTCCTCCTGACAGTCCCTGGTGTTCCTGCTCATGGTCCCTGGTGTTCCTCCTCATGGTCCCTGGTGTTCCTCCTCATGGTCCCTGGTGTTCCTCCTCACAGTCCCTGGTGTTCCTCCTCACAGTCCCTGGTGTTCCTCCTCATGGTCCCTGGTGTTCCTCCTCATGGTCCCTGGTGTTCCTCCTCATGGTCCCTGGTGTTCCTCAAGTTTCTCAAGTTTCTTTAATAGTTGTCATACAGAAGTACAGAATACTTTTATACAAAATGCTTCTTACTGTTACGCTCCAGAGACTGTGCAAGACAAGATAAGTATGAAATAAAATAACATAGTATAGCATGTAAATTAGAAGTAAAAAATGAGGTCACAGTGTTCAGTATAGACATATGTACAATGTTCGATGCAGAATAGACGTAACTGAGTTACCATATAATATACAATACTATGCAGTGTACTAATATACAATACTATATAGTGCAAGGCAGAAATGGGATGAGGTGCAGTTTAGGTACAATTTACAGTAGGTGTACGAGTTGTAGTGCAAATCCTTTATCAATAAATATAAAGTGTGTTTGTGTGATCTAAAGTGTGGAGAGTGGGTGCTGCAGTGTGTTGTTTGTTTAAGTGAGTGTGTGCGTGTGGGTGTGCGTGCTGTGTGCATTTGATGGTTGTTGCATAGTGTTTATTGTTCGTTTAGCAGCCTGATGGCCTGGGGATAGAAGCTTCTTGTGAGTCTTTCTGTGCTCGCCTTAAGACTCCGGTATCGCTTGCCTGACCGCAGCAGTTCAAAGAGGCAGTTGTTCGGGTGGCTGGAGTCTTTGATGATTCTCTTCGCCTTCCCCCTGCACCGCTTGTTGTAAATGTTCTGGAGGGTGGGAAGCCCCCCTCCAATTGTGTCTTCGGCTGAACGTGTCACTCTTTGTAGTCTGCTACGGTCTTGTGCAGTGCTATTCCCAAACCAGGAGGTGATGTTGCCAGTCAGGATGCTCTCTATTGTACATGAGTAGAAGTTCCTAAGGATCTTCTGACTGACTTGGAACTTCCTTAGGTGCCTGAGGAAGTAGAGGCGTTGTCGTGCCTTCTTCACAACACTGTCAATGTGTGTGGTCCATGTCAAGTCCTCGGATATGCGGGCTCCGAGGTACTTGAAACTGTTCACTCTCTCAACCGGTGCCCCGTCGATGCTGAGGGGGCTGTAGTCCTTGACCCCCGAGCTCCTGAAGTCCACAATCATCTCTTTTGTTTTGCTGACGTTCAGGGAGAGGCAGTTCTCCTGACACCACTGTGACAGATTCTCTACCTCTTCCAGGTAGGCCCTCTCGTCGTTGGCAGAGATCAGGCCCACCACTACTGTGTCATCAGCAAATTTGATGATTGTGTTGTTGTTCCGCTGTGCCACGCAGTCATGTGTGTACAGGGAGTAGAGGAGGGGGCTCAGAACACAGCCCTGGGGGGCCCCTATGTTGAGCGTGATGGATGAGGAGGTGCAGTTGCCTGCTCTTACCACCTGGGGTCTGCCCGTCAGGAAGTCCAAGACCCACTGGCAGAGGTCATAGTTCAAGCCCAGGTCCCTGAGCTTGGCTATGAGTTTGGAGGGGACTATGGTATTGAATGCTGAGCTGTAGTCGATGAACAGCATTCTCACATAGTTCCCCTGCCTCTTGTCCAGGTGTGATGCTGCTGTGTGCAGCACATGGGCTATGGCGTCCTCCGTGGACCTGTTCCTGCTCATGGTCCCTGGTGTTCCTCCTCATGGTCCCTGGTGTTCCTCCTCATGGTCCCTGGTGTTCCTCCTCACGGTCCCTGGTGTTCCTCCTCATGATCCCTGGTGTTTCTCCTCACAGTCCCTGGTGTTCCTCCTCATGGTCCCTGGTGTTCCTCCTCATGGTCCCTGCTGTTCCTCCTCAGGTCTGGTGTTCCTTACAGCTCTCAGCATTCTCACTTGACTCAGAAAAGCACCCCAGCTCACCGACTCCTTCACCAGACTGACTGGAGGGCGAGGAGGGGGTTAAAGGTAATGATCACCTGCACGGCGCAGACAGTCTCCCGTCCTCCCATCATGCAACGTTGATGGCTGATGATCTATTATTGATGCACCATCCTGGGAGGATGTTGAAAGGCCAGGTTTGACCATGGCCATCTATCTCATGGATATTTTAGTACCACTTCTACCAGTAAATGACCACATGACCAGTCCCATCCATTCCCAGTTGAAAGATGATGACATGTGAATCCGTTGCTACTGGGTGCGCAGGTCTCTATGGCGTTGAAACGGTAAACATCTTAAATATGACAGATTTGTGCATTTATGAGCTGTGTAACATAACGGGGGCTTTCTGTGCTCTCTAATGTCCGTAATAACTGTAAATATTAGACTTCATAGTCGCACATTGTAGATAATCCTCACAGCACACAGTCATTCATTCAGACTGTGGCTGCCAAAGACTTTATTCATTGCCTGAAATGTTGGCAATCAGATAAAATAATGGACTTAAAGGGGCATTCTGCTCCATTAAAGATCAACATAATGTGATTCTTATGACACAGGGCATTCCAATCACTATTTATGAACATGAACTACCCTCGTACAAAGCCAGAATCTGTACTCTAATCTGTGATGTCATAACAATGTACAGCCTGGAGCTCTTTCATAGACAATAAATGCAAGAGTGACTTTGTGTACTCATACAATATTGGAACATTTACATCGATCCAAGTGAGATGTTTATCATGGTAATAATATTGGTCCTTAGCCCAGAAGTGTACCCTGACTGCCCAAAATCACCCTGAGGACTGTCTCAGGACATCTATTCCAATGAATTCGGATGGAGACATCGGTGTAAGGACATTCTGCTCTCTCTGTCTATGGGGTTACAGAAGAGAATGTTCACTCACAGACTCATATGATATTGGTCAGTGTTTTGATATGAACCAATATAGGGTAAGCAAATAACACATTTGCAATAGATTTCACATTAAACATCTCCTGAGGCATGGAATGCCTTCACAGTTCAAGTTTGTCTACGTACCTTGACCTTTCTTGACCTTGCAAGTTAGGTCCCATGCATTATAAATGGCCCTTTTCAGTGTTTAGCATTGTTTCCTAGCAATGGGGGATTATATAAATGTGGTCTGTGTCTCTAATTATCATATTGACTAATCAGTCTAGTCTCAAGTTCACGATATCTTCCCTCACTCAACTAAGCCATTCTGATTTGACTGTTTTGCTGACGTGAATAATACTGGTTGTAGTCACCGCCCACAATTCGCTCAACAACAGAGCAGTGAAATTACTTCCTCAAACAGAGGGTGCGACAGACAGCAGAGAACAAGCGAGCGAGAGAGGGAGAGAGAGAGATAGAGAGGGAGGGAGAGGGAGAGAGAGAGAGAGAGAGAGAGAGAGAGAGAGAGAGAGAGAGAGAGAGAGAGAGAGAGAGAGAGAGAGAGAGCGGCGCAGGAGTGTGTGTAAATGTGTGTGCGCCATGGTGATGGGTCTTCTCCCCGCAGTCGGGAGCACTCCATATCACTGTCAAAATATCTTTGCGCACACTCCCATGCGCACGCCCGTATTCCGATCCATGCAATAATATTCACAGAGGTATATATTGTCATTTGAAACAAGTTACCAATGCATTGTCCTGTGGGATTATGCCCCCCCCCCCCCCCCTGCAGCGAAATAATAATAATAATTAGTATCCCCATCAATCTCTCTATCTCTCTCTCTGTCTGCCAGTCGCAGACTGTGTGGGTGACTGTCACCCAGCACAAACAGCATGAAATCCTAAGGTTTAAAGAAACTTTACAGATGTGTTCCATAGACTCACATGAATTGTGTAAAGTTGCCCAAATAGTGCAAGGAATAGCAATGCATGGGACCTTTAATCCATTGAGATCTATCCACTATATGCCATGCATTTGATCTGTGCCTTTCTTCTCTGCTGTTTGGATGGATTTGCTTTGCGTGTGTGGGATGCCTGAGTAGCTTTGGGTTTCACCACAGAACTCACGTGCTTGTGCACTGCTGATTCTTCCCATTAAAAGTCATAGATTTTACTTCACATAATGCAGAGAGAAGGTGTCTGACGCCTGGCGGTCCCGTCCAGGTTTGTGTCTATTCCAGGTTGAACAAAAGGCGTCTGTGCCCACCTTCTGCCAGGTGTGGGGCTTGGCGGGGCAGGTGTGGGGCTTGGCGGGGCATATGGTGAGGTGGCCTTGCCATCTGTGTCAATGCAAGCTTCCAGAGAGTTGATGGAGGGCAGCGCCTCTTGGCAGATCCGCCAGCTGTCTGGGAGCCGTGATGAATAAACACACGATCCCTTCCGCGTTGTCTTTTGTTGTTGTGTATATAACCCTGGATCAGTCTATTGGGTGCAGCCACTGCCAAGACACTACAGGCCTAGAATGCATGGCCATGGCTGCCAGCAAGCGTTTGTTGCTTTTTCTTTTGCTCTGTAGGCAAGATTTCATATAGGAAAAAAAGCAATTCCATAGTTTACATAGTGGCTACATGAGTAGAACTCCGGTTCGAGCCCCGGTCAAGGCCGGTGGTGTTATTGTCCAGCAGAGAGCATTCTGTCCTCTCGACTTGTCAGTAACAATGCCCCTGTTACGGTGATAGGACACCATACAGCTGCGAGTGCCGTCCTTCGGATGAGACGCTAAACCGAGGTCCTGACAACCTCTTACCACGGAACGGCCCTCTTGAGGACGATTTGCCCACCGGCGCGACCTCTACTGGCTCGGGTGTGAATATCTTTTAATACAATATATAGATCGAGTTACATGCCGATATGTGAGGCGTGCACCGAAGTAGACGGCAGACTTTAAATTTTTTCAAATACCACTCCCGACTCTCGAGCATCTACCTCCGTCAATCATTTGGCGATATTGAAGATTATTGGACAGGGTTGTAACGAATGAGTGTGGCTTTCCAATGGTACCCCACGTGGGAATGAGCAAATCAGGGATCTAGGTGAAAGGTCACAAGCGAATACAGGAAGATAATTCTTAATCGAATGGATTGGAGTTTCTTTCTTTTTTACTTTTTACCAAAACCGCTTCTAATCACTCATTTCCGAACAGATTTTTATGAAATTTGGACATGTACTACAAATGACTTCAGGCTATCAGTCATACAATTTTTTTGGGAAATACTACTTCTGGACTACTACTGTAAATACTACAGAAAAACGTGAGTAACACGTTTTTCTACAACTGAAGTTCAGATCTATGTTACTATTTCATTAGCACTAAAAGTGAATTTTCTTTATTGTATCAGAAACTTCAGAATTCTTTCAAAAGAGACCAGGCTCATGTGCTATAAGTATAAAGTATAGTATTTTGGTTTGCAGAAAAAGTATGCAGTCCTCAAAAACTAAAACTAAAATGGCCACTTTTCTGCCCGCTTGTTAAGAGGTTGAACCTAGGAAGCCTATCGTAAAGAGTAGGGGGTTCCCCGACGTTCCTGGCCAAATTCCCAATCAGGTCTCTGACATCAAGGCCAACTAATCATCCCTTTCCCTTGGCTGATATCAATCCCTGTCTCCTGTGCCGTTCAACCATTGTGTAGTGTGCCTGGTGCCAGTGTATGGTAGTCATTGTGTAGTGTGATGTGTGCCTGGTGCCAGTGTATAGTAGTCATTGTGTAGTGTGATGTGTGCCTGGTGCCAGTGTATGGTAGTCATTGTGTAGTGTGATGTGTGCCTGGTGCCAGTGTATGGCAGCCATTGAGCCTGCATAGCCCATGGTTGGGTGCTACCAGTGGTGGTGAAGGAGGCAATATCCACCCTACATTGTGGGAGCGCTTTGAGTGTCTAGAAAAGCACTATATCAAATGTTATCACTCAACTAGGCCAAATAAATGAATGAATGAATGAATGCATTTAATGCAATGATCATTCATCCATTCATTCATTTATTTGGCATACTTGAGTGATACAATGCCTACAATTGAGATTCTTGGATTTCCAGTCAGCACTCGGCCCCTCCAATGTAATGAGTTCAGGGAAATGGCGGGGGGTACGTGACTTCCGCCTGTGAAACCAAGTGATGTATTGATAAGCTTTTACCAATCTGTGGCACCACTTTGAGACACTCGCCACATCCTCTCCAGCAGACATGTGTTTCCTCATTCCTGAGCGCATTCAAGGCCACTTGCTTTAACTCCACGCCGATACCCAGTGGTGGAAGAAGTACACAGTTCCTTTATTTAAGTACAAGTAGAAATACCCAGATACTTTTACTCTGGTAAAGTAAAAGTCCTCCATTCAAATTATACTTAAGTAGAAGTAGAGAAGTATTTGCTATTGAATGTACAAGTATCTAAAGTAAAAGTATGCATTCTACATAACGTGTGTGTATTCCAGTGCTTCGGAGCATTCAAACCTCGATCCATTGACCTCTATAGGTTATGTTAAAGTGGTATGCGGTCCAGTAATGCTGCTCTGATTAAAGGTCATGTTAAAGTGGTATGTGGTCCAGTTATGCTGCTCTGATTACATCCTCTTGTAGTCGACAGGCTTCAGATTTGAAAGTATATAGTAACTAGTAAGTGAAGGGTTTAGATAAATGTAGTGGAGTGAAAAGTACAATATTTCCTTTGAAATGTAGTGGAGTAAAAGTATAAAGTTCCCTAAAATGAAAATAGTACAGTACTTGTACAGAGTAAAAGTACTTAGTTACTTTCCACCACTGCCGATACCCTCTGCAGCTTTATGCCGCTACTGTCTGCTTCACATCCTCTTCCTGTCAATTTCCTTGTCTGTGCGCACTATGGCAGCCAACCCAGCCCTATATGGCATCAGCATGCTAATCGTTAGACTCATTCATTATACAACAGTCGACAGAGTGACTGTTGACTTGAGTGATCCATCAGGTGAGCGCACTGCTCCACTTTGTCAAATCCACTGTGGGCATACTGGGGTACAGATATTGGATATTCACGTATTCCATCGATTTCCATCTTCACGACCTACTTGAATGTGGGGAAGTTAAAATCCATTTAGTAATTTTCCTTAAAGATTAGAGCACACATTTGAGAAAGTAATTGCTGATTGGAGTGATGCTATCTATAATTTAACCACGAAATAAAAGGTGATCAAATATATATATATATATATATTAAATATGTTTTTGATAGGTTGCTGATTGTAGTCCCCCCCTACTGTGTGTATGTAAATACAGATATTTACTTCCCACATGCAAAGGGACGGAGGTTTTGAAGATATAAATTGAATATGTGAATATCCCATATCAAACTCACTTCCTCACAACCTCAGCAAGTTGTTTACCTCCTTGATGCAACTAGAGTCCCTGCTGCTTTCTATGACTCATCATCAGTGAAGCCAAAGAGAACTCACTGTCTCTAGCTGCACTTTCATACTGCCATCCCTCTTTTCACCTGTCTGATTTCAATGCTAGACCTCTTCCTCTAGACCTCTTCCTCTAGACCTCCTCATCTAGACCTCCCCCTCTAGACCTCCTCATCCAGACCCCCCCTCTAGACCTCCTCCTCTAGACCTCCCCCTCTAGACCTCCTCATCTAGACCTCCTCCTGTAGACCTCCCCCTCTAGACCTCCTCATCTAGACCTCCCCCTCTAGACCTCCTCATCCAGACCCCCCCTCTAGACCTCCTCCTCTAGACCTCCTCATCTAGACCTCCTCCTGTAGACCTCCCCCTCTAGACCTCCTCATCCAGTCCCCCCCCCCCCCTCTAGACCTCCTCATCTAGACATCCTCCTGTAGACCTCCTCCTCTAGACCTCCTCCTCTAGACCTCCCCCTCTAGACCTCCTCCTCTAGACATCCTCCTGTAGACCTCCTCATCCAGACCCCCCCCCTCTAGACCTCCTCATCTAGACATCCTCCTGTAGACCTCATCCTCTAGACCTCCGTCTCTAGACCTCCCCCTCTAGACCTCCTCCTCTAGACATCCTCCTCTAGACCTCCCCCTCTAGACCTCCCCCTATAGACCTCCTCCTCTAGACCTCCTCCTCTAGACCTCCTCATCTAGACTCTAGACCTCCTCCTGTAGACCTCCTCCTCTAGACTCTAGACCTCCTCCTCTAGACCTCCCCCTCTAGACCTCCTCCTCTAGACTCTAGACCTCCCCCTATAGACCTCCCCCTATAGACCTCCCCCTATAGACCTCCCCCTCTAGACCTCCTCCTCTAGACTCTAGACCTCCCCCTATAGACCTCCCCCTATAGACCTCCCCCTATAGACCTCCCCCTCTAGACCTCTTCCTCTAGACCGCCTCCTCTAGACCTCCTCCTCTAGACCTCCCCCTCTAGACCTCCCCCTCTAGACCTCCTTCTCTAGACTCTAGACCTCCCCCAATAGACCTCCCCCTATAGACCTCCCCCTATAGACCTCCCCCTCTAGACCTCCCCCTCTAGACCTCCTCCTCTAGACCTCCCATCTAGACCTCCCCCTCTAGACTCTAGACCTCCCCCTCTAGACCTCCCCCTGTAGACCTCCCCCTCTAGACATCCTCCTCTAGACCTCCTCCTCTAGACCTCCCCCTCTAGACCTCCCCGTGTAGACCTCCCCCTCTAGACCTCCTCCTCTAGACCTCCTCCTCTAGACCTCCCCCTCTAGACATCCTCCTCTAGACCTCCTCCTCCAGACCTCCTCCTCTAGACCTCCTCCTCTAGACCTCCCCCTCTAGACCTCCTTCTCTAGACCTCCCCCTCTAGACCTCCCCCTGTAGACCTCCCCCTCTAGACCTCCTCCTCTAGACCTCCTCCTCTAGACCTCCCCTCTAGACCTCCTCCTCTAGACCTCCTCCTCCAGACCTCCTCCTCTAGACCTCCTCCTCTAGACCTCCCCCTCTAGACCTCCTTCTCTAGACCTCCCCCTCTAGACCTCCCCCTGTAGACCTCCCCCTCTAGACCTCCTCCTCTAGACCTCCTCCTCTAGACCTCCCCCTCTAGACCTCCCCCTGTAGACCTCCCCCTCTAGACCTCCTCCTCTAGACCTCCTCCTCTAGACCTCCCCTCTAGACCTCCTCCTCTAGACCTCCTCCTCTAGACCTCCTCATATAGACCTCCCCCTCTAGACATCCTCCTCTAGACCTCCTCCTCTAGACCTCCTCCTCTAGACCTCCCCCTCTAGACCTCCTTCTCTAGACCTCCCCCTCTAGACCTCCCCCTGTAGACCTCCCCCTCTAGACCTCCTCCTCTAGACCTCCTCCTCTAGACCTCCTCCTCTAGACCTCCTCCTCTAGACTCTAGACATCCTCCTCTAGACCTCCCCCTGCAGACCTCCTCCTCTAATGGCTTTTCCCCCCGTTGCTTTGCTTGGCTAGCTCCAGCTTTAATGATGCTCCCCAGTACCTGCCTGTATAACAGGTTTAATCAGGCCCCACCCTAAACCCCCTCCCCCGGCTCACAGCTTCTCAAGCCTCATCAGGATAATGAGCGGGAGGGGAGAGCTTTCTGAAATTGCGGTGGGGACCTTCCAGGACCACACATGTGGCTCAGTGTAAAGTCCTCATATAGCAAGTCGTAAAGCAACGTCACTTTGTTTATGATTAATCTCTATATCTATAAAATAGCTATTATGTACGTGCCACATCCTGACCCGCACTCTCCATCGACCTTGTAGGTGATTATTATGATTCACATTGCTCCATCTAGGCATAGGAAACAGATGATGGATTGAGTCGTGTTATCAGAATAGCAGTGTTATCCATCTCACAATGTTATCTGTTTGTTAATCTTTTTTTTCAATGTTGTATTTATCCTCTCACACACAGAGCTGTGTTAATCCCTTTATATTATGCCTTTGTGCTCAGAAATCAATTACTCAACTCCCTCCTCTGCTCTCCACAATTGCACTTTTATGCACCACATTTGACCCTTAGTGCTGCGATACTGTATTATCTAGTATAACATCAGCCACAGTAGAACTTGTGGTAGAACTGTCTGTAGCTAGCAGAAAGTAGTGCTATAGATCTTGAGTCTCGTCTTGAGACTGACATGGTCTTGGACCTAATTTGTCATGGTCTTGTTCTAATCGTGGACAGGGCTTAAGCCTGACGGGACCGGTACCGGTCCCAAACATATTCAAGTATAAACATCATAACCATGTCACAACAGCATTTATAATGTATATTATCATCAATACATTAGTTTAACAATAGGTTAAAGTGTTATTAGATAGATTTTACTTTTCGTTTTGGTTAGGTTTATTTCGCGAGAGGCGACCATTTTTGAAATGTTGAACCATGGGAATTGTAGTTTTTTTGTTTCCATTTTGTAAAGGACATCGCTAGCTGTCGATCAGCATTGGAATTTTTCAGAACGACACTTCCCAAAAGCCTCTATGGAGTTTCAAGCGTCCACTTCTGTATGCATTTTTATATCTCTTATTATTTGGGATAATAAACCACAACACTTAACATTATTGACATATATTGAAGCACAGTTAGTTTCTCTTCCCTATTTTTAGCATGCAGCAACAATTAGACTTGAAATTAGTTTCAAAACGGTTGCACTCTGATCAAAATAAAAAGTACAGTCGATTTCATTATCTGTTCTTATGCACGCCTGGTGATACTAAATCCAAATTGAACTTGGCCATTTGAAAGATAATATATGTATATATATAAATGTGCGAATTGGCTATAATAAGGTAATTTATAAGCCTACTATTCTATATTCTATAATAATATTTCAAATTGCATTGATCCGGATGGGAGAATTCAGTACTGTATCTACAGAACCTTCTGTTTAATCATCTTCCCTTTATTAATTTCCTTAGATTTTTTGTACACATTATCTCAAGAAGGTACTGAACGAGATCAGTGGCAGTTCTTCATGTCTGGTCATTATTAGCATGGTGTTATTCACTGTCAAAAATGCAGAGAAAAATCATAATTCATATTCTCTTTAGTTTCATACTATTTTCAAATCTAATTGTTGCTAAAAATATGGAAGAGAAACTAACTGCGCTTCAATATATGTCACTTACGTTACGTTTTGTGGTATATTATCCCGAATAATAAGATAATAAAAAAGATATTCATAACAAGGCATTTGCTTGCCGGGACCTAGAGGCTTCTGGGTCGGATGTTTCGGAAAAATTTCAACACACATTGACAGCTTTACATTTACATTTACATTTAGTCATTTAGCTGATGCTTTTATCCAAAGCGACTTACAAGTTCTGTACGACAAGTCATCAGGAAGGGTACAACTCTATCAGCTGAGTAACAATGTTCATCAAAGTGTTGCGTGTTACAGTATAGGTTAGTTTATTAGGACAAGTGCATGACAGTAAGGTTAGTTAGGGTTAGATTTTTAATTTTTTTCATTATTTCAGATCATGGTTGAAGAAGTGCGTCTCTAGTCGACGGCGAAAGATTGGACGGGATTCAGCTGTCCTAACTGGGGTGGGTAGTTCATTCCACAATTGTGGGGCAAGGACTGAGAATAGGCGGCTTCTCTTTGATGACCCTCCCGGAGCTTGGATAGGAGTAGGTCTGAGGCGGCCAGAAGATGCAGAGTGTAGGGGTCTTGAGGGTGTGTAGTTAGAGACCATTGACCGGAGGTAGGCAGGAGCGGTTCCCTTTGCCGCACGGTATGCTAGGTCGAGGGCCTTGAAGCGGATACGTGCAGCAATGGGGAGCCAGTGCAGGTCCCTAAGAAGTGGGGTGACATGGGCCGACTTCGGTAGGTTTGAGATCAGGCGGGCCGCTGCATTTTGAATGAGTTGAAGAGGCTTGGTGGCAGTGGCCGGGAGGCCAGCGAGCAGTGCGTTGCAGTAGTCGAGGCGGGAGATGACTCTTGATTGGACGAGGAGTTGGGTGGCTTCTTTTGTCAGGAAGGGGCGGATCCTTCTGACGTTGCTCAGGAGGAATCTGCAGGTTCTGGTTGTCGCTGCGATGTGAGCAGAGAAGTTCAACTGGTCGTCGGGGACAACACCAAGGTTCTTGGCGGTCGGGGACGCGGTCACAGCTGCATTCTCGACTGTGATGGAAAGGTCGGTCAGGGGGGAGGATTTTGCCGGCAGGTGGAGCAATTCCTATTTTGCTTAGGTTCAGTTTGAGGTGGTTGGTCGTCATCCAGGCAGAGATGTCGGACAGACAGGCCGAGATCCGCTCAGAGACGTGGATATCTGAGGGAGGGAAGGAAAGGAAGAGTTGAGTATCATCGGCATAACAATGATATGAGAAGCCATGAGACGTGATAATGTTACCCAGTGATTTAGTGTAGAAGGAGAAGAGAAGGGGTCTCAGGACCGAGCCCTGGGGGACACCCGTCCACAGGGGGCGGGTGGCCGACAGGGTCCCTCTCCATGATACTTGGTAGGAGCGGTCATTGAGGTATGATGTCAGCCATGTCAGCACAGATCCAGCCACTCCCATTCCTGCGAGGGCCGTGAGGAGGATCTGATGGTTGACTGTGTCGAAGGCTGCAGATAGATCTAGGAGAATCAGGACAGAGGAGAGGCCTTTCGCTTTTGCTAAGTGAAGTGCCTCTGTGACCGCAATGAGGGCCGTTTCTGTGGAGTGGCCAGTCCGGAAGCCAGACTGATTAGGGTCTAGGACAGGGGTCGGCAACCTGCGGCTCCGAGGCCGCATGCGGCTCTTTAGCCAATCAGCTGCTGCTCCCTGGCCAAAAACAAAATTATAAAAAAAATGCTCTCTTATTTTGGAGATCAATGTCATACTGTGACACTGAAATGAAAAATTATTTCATCAACTAAGATATTTAGTCAACAAAAGGCTTACCTGTATGCCTGATAGGTGGTGCAAAATTTGTGAACAACGAAAAATTAACTTTTTATTTTATAGATTTTCCACAAATAAAGGAAGGACTCTAATAGAGCTGCATAGTTCAGGGTTTTATTTCAAAGTAGGTCAACAGATGCCAGTGTTTTTTCTCCTTTTCTGTGTTTTATTTCAAAGTAGGTCTACACATGGTAGTCTTTTTTCAAAGTGGACTACATTTTATTTTATAAATGTTCCACAAATAAGGGAAGGACTCAAATATACCTAAATAGTTCAGGGTTTTATTTCAAAGTCGGTCTACAGACACTAGTGTTTTGTCTCCTCTTCTGTGTTTTATTTAAAAATAGGTCTACACAGCCAGTATTTTTTCTCCTCTTCATAAGAGTTTGAGGTTTTCCTTTGTTATAACAGGTAAAAACAGCAATAAAAAGTCAAACATTTTCTTTTTGTTGCTTTATAATCCCATTAATGCAACAAACTGTGTGCAAACTGTGTGCCTCTTGCCGAGAGCAGTCGCATATTTCTTTCCTCTCCCTAGACCTCCAAGGTCATTCCTATCGCCGGCCCTAACTGCCTCCCTGACGGTGTGGATTCTACTCTCTTCAACAGACTTGGCTCCCTACTCAACTACAATGGATCAACTAGTAAGCCAGTCATTTGCAGCAATTGATCGAATTTTCTCATCAAGGAAGCAAAACGCAGCTGATCCGCTGTGTCCAATCGGGACATATCAAGCAGGCTTTGCGATTGACAGTTGGAATAAATGGCGATCAATATGCCTGTTTTCTCTTGAAATTGAGGATGTTGAAGATGTGTACATCATCACAATCCTACTGATCGGCTCGGGAGCGATCGCAATCTGGATCTGGATTTGTACAAGAATAATCGGGAAAAGAGACGAACAAAAGGATGATAACCGTGTGGACCGCTGCCTGACAGCTGTGGCCAGACTAGAAGTCTCCCACATGGAACTTATTAAAACCCACATGGAACTTGTTAAACGACTCACTGTCCATTCATCTGACGAACAGTTGAGAGGTCAAGTCCTGCTGGGGGTCGCGCAGGACATTAAGAGCGCGACGGATCGAATTTGAGTCAAGAACGGTGCTTTTAGGGGTCATTGTCTTCTACTGCACCCCCCTCCCCCCCACACACTCTCAAGTCTGGTGTGAAACTGTGGAATGCCAAGGTCTGCCTGTCTCGCGGCCTCGGAAAAGGGAGTCAGACGAGATAACAACTGGAATGCTGCGTTTCCCTTCCCAACACCTCACCTCCCCCCACCAGATCTGGCTCGGCACTCCCCCCCCCCACCCCCAACCCCCACCCAGACCTCCTCCCCTCCCGTGTTTACGCCGAGCGCCGTAAGAACTGTTTCTGGACGGCTGCCCGTATGCGCGCTGTAGGAGTGGATCCTAAGACTGTCTCCCGACCCCGCCTGTCCATCCCTCCCTCCCTCCTGCCCACCTGGCGCAACGACACTTTGTTTAACTACTCTGTTGTTGATGCAGCCTGACTATCGCATATGGCGTCTCAGGCATTCTGTAGATGACATGTGTCAACAAATGTACATGTCTGTTTGAATTTATGCTGTGCCATTGTTACTGTAAAAAATTTAATGATTGTGATGTTGTTATTATTATTAATGAGACGATGAGCTGTATGTGTGTGTCGCTGGAATTTCCCCAAGGGGATTAATAAAGGAATATCTTATCTTATCTTAAAGTATAATAAATTGCAAATTACTTTGGGTATGCAATTGTCAGGCGTTTTATGCTAAATGTGGGGTATGCTTGGGGATATATAAAGCGTTATACACTGTGTTATCTTCATTTTAAGGGTAAATAGGTTGTGCGGCTCCCTGAGCATTTTATTTTGTGGGACGGGGAAAAAGTGTCTCTTTTGATAGTAAAGAGAGACAGGACGATAGTTGCCTATGAGGGTGGGGTTCAGGTTTTTTTTTTATGAGGGGCGTGACTCTGGCTTGTTTTAGGGAGGTGGGGACCACCCCCGAGTTGAGTGACGAGTTGATGGTTGCAGTTCGGAATGGGAGGATGTCCGGTGCTATGGTCTGGAGGAGTGGGGAGGGTAGCTGGTCCAGCTTGCATGTAGTCGGACCAGTGTCAGGGTCTCGGCTTCTGTAATGGGAGAGAAAGATGACAGAGTGAAGGATGAGGTTCTCGATTCAGTGTTTGGAATGGGTGGGGGTTGGGAGAAGGAGCTGTGGATGTTCTCCACTCCACAGCTGTGGCCTTTCTCTACAAAATGGCCGGAAAAAAAACTACAATTCCCAACTTCAGATTTCAAAGATGGTGGACAATTGCGTCCAACTCAGTAGAAAAACAAAAAGTTAAATCTATCTAATAACACTTTAACCAATTGTTAAACTAATGTATTGATGATAATATACATTATAAATGCTGTTGTGACATGGTTATGATGTTTATACTTGAATACATTTGAAAATAAAAACGATACTTTTGTCGCACAGTCTGGAAAGATTTATGCAGTGTTAGGCAGTAGCTAGCTACAAGTAGCGACGCTACATAGCTTAACTACAATTCTCAGTAGCGTGATGGTAGCGTCGCTACTTTTGAACCAAGTAGCGTTCTCTGTAGTGCAGCTATTTTTAGAACGAAGTAGTGACGTAGCGCGAGGAAACGCTACACGCTACTATCCGGAGAAACAGACATAGATTTGTGGAAGAAAAAAAACTCCCTGCAGAAAACCCACTATGATTGGTTGGTTGGTTTAGATATGAGTATGACGACTCACGATTGGGTAAGGTTAGGCCAAAACATTACGGGTAGGCCAATCAGAGGCAGGATAGGGCGGGACTCCAGCTCCGCAAATCAGGAAGTGCAAATCAAAACAGACCACTGAATGAATTAATGCAATTTAACAGATTACATGAACTAGTCCGCACGAAATGGCAGAGGGATTCGATGTTTCCAGGGCTGATGGCATTGATGAAGATGATGATGTCAATAACAACAATGCTTCTCCATGGCCCTATCTGGAAAAATGTATGAGTTTGACTGAAAAAACGCCTAAAACATAATGTTTAGGTGTTTATTGTGTCAGCCAAAAACGAAGCTGCTCTCTCTCAACTTCCCACACGCCCAGCACTAACTTGAGAACACATATTCAGGTGAGCTGATGAAAACCTTTACATAAACATTGTCAACTGTTCCCAAACAGCACACAAGTCAGTGCACTTTTTGTCAACAGCAGCTGCTATCATGTTTCACTGTAGGCAGAAAATTAACAATATTATGGGGGTGGAGGAAAAGAAAAAACAAACTAAGATTAAATATACACTAAGAGGGAAAAGATCACCTAGAGAAGTGGTTCTCAACCTGTGGGTCAGGACCCCCAGGGGGGGTCCCCACATGATTTTGGGGCCATGGAATGTTTTGTGAGTTACATATTTAAATACATTTGGTCATTTAGCTGACGCTTTCATTCAAAGCAACTTACAAATTGTGTACAACAAGTCAGCAGGAGTTTTACATATCTAGCAGGCTAGCAGCCAAGGATAAGTAGTATTGTTTGTCTAGCAGTGTCAAGCTTGAGTGTTATACTCTGAGTACATAGTAGTAGACATATTAGCATAGTTGGAGGGCTTGTTTCAGTTTTATAATAAACAATCAAACTGAACCTTTTTTTTGCCTGCCTATTTGTTTGGTGGAAACCTGATCATGAAGTAATAAAAAAAAAAAAAAAAAAAAGTAGTGCCGATGTAGTTAGCTATTTTTGCCATGTACTTGTAGTGTAGCTTGATACATTTCTCTGGGGATAGCTTCCATTGTAGTTGAGTTATATTTAATCGAGAGTAACTTGTAGTGTAGCTTACTACATTTTCCAAGTAGCTTGCCCATCACTGGATTTATGACATGATGTCATTTGCGGTCCGCCGATGGACCGCACAGGCAGAAGTTAAGCAAGCCTAGTAATAGACACAATAATTGGGAATACATTCACTGAGGTCCATAGATGTCCCTAGATACCAAGAATATGCAAATGGGCCTTGTAGAAGTGGAGCAATATTCCATTTACTTAGGTATGTATTTTAGGCGGATTTTCAGAAAATAGGGCTCCGGGAGGTTAAAATGATCCCATTTCCAGCCATGCTCTTTTCTTTCATTCAGTGCTTTCTTTAACGTTTGAATGATTCCTTATTAAGGTGTTTCATACTGCCTTGAAATGTCAGAGGGAAGCGACAGTTGGAAGACCAAGAAAAGAGGGCGGGCTTGAGGTCAGTTGCACACAGATGTTGTGGTAGAGACTACCCCCAGTCAGGGGACTCAGGCCCTTGTTACACACACTGTTTTTGTGCTCGTTTTTATACGTTTTTGAATACGTTTGCTGTCCCTTTTACACAGAAATGTGTTTTTTGGCGGATACGTTGTGGCCCTACTGAAAACGCTAAATTGTGTTTTCCATTTTGGAGTAGCGCCAAAACTCGCCGACAACAGACGTGTAATCTGCACGGAGCCGTTGTTGTGAAATCGCCCATGCGCAGTAGATACCATCTGCGTGCCCCTTCCGGTGACAACAGAGTGTGTGTGTGTGTGTGGGTGTGGGTGTGTGTTTGCGACAGAGCTGTCCCAAATAGCTGCAGCTACCATGTGTTGTCAAGTTATTGTTATAAGGACCCCAGTCCAAGCTGCACTCCCTTAACAATTGTTTGTATTGAGCCGTATTGTATTGTACCCATTATGCAATATGTTAAATAAAGTTTACATCCATTCATTCTGCTAGCATTACCGATTGCACGAGCACTGCCACTGGCTAACATGAGCTAGCGTTAGCTATCAGACCCTGTTAGCTCAAATCTCCTCTTTCAATCTTAACAAGCATTAAACAAAATGGCCCAGTCATCTATTCACCTTTGTTTAATACACACAGCGTTGTCTCTAATGTTATCTAGCTACTGATGGCTCCCGATATCATCAGTTTGGTGCTGGCTAACTAGCGTGAGCTAACGTTAGCTTCTAGCCACAATGCTATACTGTTATAATGGCATCTTCCATTCATGTTAGCATGCAGCTAACAATGTAGAAAAGTCACCGATCTTTTTTGAGACTAAACTATCCGCTCTTGGTGGTCACTTGTGTTGATGTTAGTTTTGTTTCATCAACAAATGAGAGAGCAGAACACACAGTGAATGTATCCGTTTTGTTTATTGCACTTTTATTACACTTTGCTGAAAAAGAAGTGCTGCATTGGGTAAATAGGCAAAGATGGTGGCGCCCGCCTTGTTGACATTTTTTTGCAGGAAGTGTATTGGCACATTCAAGTTCTGATTGGTTGAGAATTGCCTTCATGTTCGCCACCTACTGCCATCTACTGCTTTGGCAGTGTACTACATCACTGTGCTCAGGTGACAAAACAAAAGTGTGACCCACCTCTCATACGTTGCGGCGAAACTCACCAGAAAATGAAACGAAAATGAAACGAAAGTCTAACCGCAGCCTCAGTCAAGACAAACAGTACGGGAGCTGCTATTATCCAAAACAAACAACGACACGTCATAATACATCACCTTTCCCTGGCAGTTATGCTCTGATTGATTCCTCAAAAAATAAATAAATATACTATAACAACCACAACCAACTGCACTGGACCCTTATGACACAAGCCTTACGTTGACAATGGCTGTTGTTTCAGCAGAGTTCCTGCTTGGAGACTATATTGATTTATTTTCCATGCCCCGTCCACCTGTAATATACAGCTGTGATCTAATTGCTGTGGTGGACCACTGGGAGGGTGTGGTGTCCACGGTGGCATGTGGTATGTATTATGACTGTACCCTCACACTCTGACTCTCAATGACATAGTGTCAGCCACATACATTGCTGAGAAAGTGACTTTGAACACAGGGGAATAACATAGGCTCAATATAATATAGGGGGGTTGGTGACAAGTTCACCTGACTTGAAGGAAGAATCTGTAATGTCGTCCAACAGCGACCTCTAGGTAAATGTGCCCCTCTTAGTATTGCACTTTGTTTACTTTTTGTTTTGTTTTGCTCTGATGTGTGGGTTGGAGTTTAGTGGGGGATAGGGGAGGGGTTTCTTTTGCTGGTGTTGCGTTTATCTGACCATCTTCAATAATGAAAAAGTAGAATTCATCTTTCAGAGGTTTATTCAAAAGTGAACAAGCAATAGTAGAGAGACAGGAAAAATAATACGTTGCAATGGAAAAGATACGTTGCAACGGGCAGAGATGGACACAGCATGGAGAATGGCCTGTAGCTGGAGATCATGCCACAACGTGGAGAGTGGCCTGCAGCTGGAGATCATGCCACGACGTGGAGAGTGACCTGTAGCTGGAGATCATGCCACAACGTGGAGAGTGGCCTGTAGCTGGAGATCATGCAACAACGTGGAGAGTGGCCTGTAGGTGGAGATCATGCCACAACGTGGAGAGTGACCTGTAGCTGGAGATCATGCCACAACGTGGAGAGTGACCTGTAGCTGGAGATCATGCCACAACGTGGAGAGTGGCCTGTAGGTGGAGATCATGCCACAATGTATAGAGTGGCCTGTAGCTGGAGATCATGCCACAACGTATAGAGTGGCCTGTAGCTGGAGATCATGCCACAACGTGGAGAGTGGCCTGTAGCTGGAGATCATTCCACAACGTGGAGAATTGCCCGTAGCTGGAGATTATGCCACAACGTGGAGAGTGTCCTGTAGCTGGAGCCTGGAGATCATGCCACAACGTGGAGAATGGCCTGCAGCTGGAGAACGTTTCTGGGCTTTGAAGATGAAACCTCTTCTACAGCCTGATGTGCAAGACCCTGAGGGCATTTACAGACTCACAGGCCATGTGATAAATACAGTATATATATATATATATATATATATATATATATATATATATATATATATATATATATATATATATATATATATATATATATATATATATATATATATATATATATATATATATATATATATATATATATATATATATATATATATATATATATATATATATATATATATAAAAGGAAGGAAACCCATGTCTCTTATATGTATATCTCTTGTGAACTTGATATCATTATTCATCCCTGGATGACAGTCACTTTTCCGAAAAGGAACCCGAGACCTTGAATATTGAATGAATATAGCATAGAAAAACAAACCCAAAAAATCTGATGATCTGAAATAGCTATTGACCAAGAAGGGAGTTAAATTGTGGAATAGTCTTAGTGACGGGTTGAAGTTGTGTACCTCTCAGGGGAGATTTAAAAAGGCCCTGAAGGATAAAATAATTCAGGAGTACAGTTTTGAGTAAAACATCAAACATTTATTTTCTCTTTTATTTTTTCTCTTAAAGAAAAAAGAATTATATCTTGCAGCATATTTTAAATTTTTCTTTTTTATATTAAAGTATATTTAGTTTTTAAGAATTGTAAAGGATAGGCAAAAATAAGCATGTGCTTCAGCCTATTCCTTCGGTCATTGAGTTTGGATTTTGTGTGTGAGCTTACTTTGAATATGTACATTTGTGATTTTTTATTTTTATTTTTTTTTTTTGAAAGTCCACACATGTGTGTTTTGGATTTATCTGTAAACAAAGACCGAAAATAAAACTATTCATCGAAAAGAAAGAAAAAAAACAGAAAAAACAGAACATCTTCACTGTGTTCAGCCTATGGCTGAACGATTAATATTATTTTTTTATCGAAATCGCGAAAAATGATGCGATTAGCTCATTTGGGAGACGTTATATGGTGAGTCTGATTCAACGTTTTTTCTTGCTTGACTGTCAGTCATGCTCACCAATCGGAAGTGCGGAACACACTACCTCACTAAAGACATGCACTGTGAGCAACGAAGGGTTTAAAAAAACTCATCCAAACGCTGGATAAAAGATATGCGATTCCATCCTGCACGTACTTTAGTCATGTGGCCATCCCAGAACTGTATGCATGCTTACCAACTGTTCGCCTGTTTTATTGCAACACTACTATCACCAATATCTAAGAAGGGAGGTACCCCTTGAATGGCCCTATAAGGTTTCTCTCCTGTGGTGCATTCTTACCTATTGCTAGGTTTTAGTGAGTTTTTCCTTACCTTCGCGTGGGGTATGTCTGGGAGTGTTGCATTTATTTTGCATTTATTTGAAATTGTTTGGACTTTATGGTGTTTTTGTTTTGTTCTTGAGTTATTGTGATGTTTCTTCTTGAACATGCCCATGGAGACATTAAGGTGTGTTGTCGGGCCTTACAAATACATTTGATTTGATTTGTATACACAGTAAATTTTGCAGAGTAAATTGTACTTAAACTGAGTCCATTTGAGCCCAAGTGAGTCAGTTTGAGTAAAATGTACTCAGTTTGAGTAAAATTTACTCAGTTTGAGTAAAATGTACTCAGCAAAATGTACTGTGTATGCGGAATTTCGGAAACAACTTGAGACAGAGCTGAAAAATTTACAACAACCAATTGGTGGTAAAGCAGGACGGCCGAGGCGTATCTCAGTCTCACCTTCATAAATAACGACTTTGATGACCACACAGGAGATAATATTGCCCATGGATGAAGAGAATCCTTGTCCAACTGGGGTCTGATTGAAGAAGATCAGACGTGCATCACCACTGATAATGGATCAAATGTTGTCAAAGCTGTGGAACTGAATCAATGAACCAGGCTTCAGTGCTTTGGAGCTTTCCTAGATGGTCATGTGAGAAAAACAATTTGGCGGTATTCAGGTCAGTAATGCTCCATCACATGTTTTAAATCTATTACAAGATGAATATTAAACTGAAGCTTGACTTTAAAGCAACCCAACAGACGTTTCATGCAAGTATAATTTCATGCCGCCTTTTTACAATAAACCTCTGTTGGGCTGCTTAAAAAAAGATATTCACAAATTGAATCGCAATAAGTATATTTCCCAAAATCGTGCAGCCCTAGTTCAGACTTGGGACAAACTGCATGTTTACCCAGGGACCACAGTCTGCAAGATAAACAGTTGAATGATGCAGTACAGCAGTGCAATACAATTGTTCAATCAAATAAAATAGCCCTCATTTACAATATAATAATCAGTGTTGATGTAATGAGTCTAGGCGGCCTAACAGAGCAGTGCATCACTCTTAACACTTTGAGTTTCTTTACAAAGTTCAGTTATAAATTACTTTATAGAACAACATGTAATGTCCAACATTACTCTTATAAAGGTCCACTAAAACATTTCCCATTATGTTAAGCATGGATTGGACCTCAATGCATTGCAACAACAGACACATTGTACAACAGGTACCATTGGTGAGCTACATGTTCCATTACTCAAAGATCATTGCCTGGATTCCTCACACTTCTAAAGCAAATCACACAATGCAATTGTGTCCAACCTCACATAAAAATGAAGGGTCACAAAAACACCCCCTTCTACTATGTGCAATCAAAACAGTTTCACAAATCCAACTGAATGGAGTCCAATGTTAATTAATGAATTTGTTAATGAATCTCTTGCCAACCTTTTAACAGACTAATATAAACTGAAGTTCCCTCTCCCCCTCTCACACAGTACCAAGTACCATGTGAGAGGTTATTTTCTGGGCATACTGGGGACAGAAATGCATGTCAGTCATTTAAATGTTTTTCTGAAGAAGTCTGTCACCAAAATGGTCCAAATGGACTGTTATGATTGAATGTTTGTACATTATATGTGTATATATATATATGTGTATGTATATGTCAAATTATAAATATAGTTGTCCTGCTGTCCGCGAGCCTGCTGTCCTGCTGTCCTTGAGCCTGCTGTCTTGCTGTCTCTGAGCCTGCTGTCCTGCTGTTCCTCAGCCTGCTGTCCTGCTGTCCCTGAGCCTGCTGTCCTGCTGTCCCTGAGCCTGCTGTCCTGCTGTCCCTCAGCCTGCTGTCCCTGAGCCTGCTGTCCTGCTGTCCCTGAGCCTGCTGTCCTGCTGTCTCTGAGCCTGCTATCCCTGAGCCTGCTGTCCTGCTGTCCTTGAGCCTGCTGTCCTGCTGTCTCTGAGCCTGCTGTCCCTGAGCCTGCTGTCCTGCTGTCTCTGAGCCTGCTGTCCCTGAGCCTGCTGTCCTGCTGTCCCTGAGCCTGCTGTCCCTGAGCCTGCTGTCCTGCTGTCCTTGAGCCTGCTGTCCTGCTGTCTCTGAGCCTGCTGTCCCCGAGCCTGCTGTCCTGCTGTCCCTGAGCCTGCTGTCCCTGAGCCTGCTGTCCTGCTGTCCTTGAGCCTGCTGTCCTGCTGTCTCTGAGCCTGCTGTCCCTGAGCCTGCTGTCCTGCTGTCCCTGAGCCTGCTGTCCCTGAGCCTGCTGTCCTGCTGTCCTTGAGCCTGCTGTCCTGCTGTCTCTGAGCCTGCTGTCCCTGAGCCTGCTGTCCTGCTGTCCCTGAGCCTGCTGTCCTGCTGTCTCTGAGCCTGCTGTCTCTGAGCCTGCTGTCCCTGAGCCTGCTGTCCTGCTGTCTCTGAGCCTGCTGTCCTGCTGTCTCTGAGCCTGCTGTCTCTGAGCCTGCTGTCCTGCTGTCTCTGAGCCTGTTGTCCTGCTGTCTCTGAGCCTGCTGTCCTGTTGTCCCTAAGCCTGCTGTCCTGCTGTCCCTGAGCCTGCTGTCCTGCTGTCTCTGAGCCTGCTGTCCTGCTGACCCTGAGCCTGCTGTCCCTGAGCCTGCTGTCCTGCTGTCCCTGAGCCTGCTGTCTCTCAGCCTGCTGTCCTGCTGTCCCCGAGCCTGCTGTCCTGCTGTCCCTCAGCCTGCAGTCCTGCTGTCCCTCAGCCTGCTGTCCTGCTGTCCCTCAGCCTGCTGTCCTGCTGTCCCTCAGCCTGCTGTCCTGCTGTCCCTCAGCCTGCTGTCCTGCTGTCCCTCAGCCTGCTGTCCTGCTGTCCCTCAGCCTGCTGTCCTGCTGTCCCTGAGCCTGCTGTCCCTGAGCCTGCTGTCCTGCTGTCCTTGAGCCTGCTGTCCTGCTATCTCTGAGCCTGCTGTCCCTGAGCCTGCTGTCCTGCTGTCCCTGAGCCTGCTGTCCTGCTGTCTCTGAGCCTGCTGTCTCTGAGCCTGCTGTCCCTGAGCCTGCTGTCCTGCTGTCTCTGAGCCTGCTGTCCTGCTGTCTCTGAGCCTGCTGTCTCTGAGCCTGCTGTCCTGCTGTCTCTGAGCCTGCTGTCCTGCTGTCTCTGAGCCTGCTGTCCTGTTGTCCCTGAGCCTGCTGTCCTGCTGTCCCTGAGCCTGCTGTCCTGCTGTCTCTGAGCCTGCTGTCCTGCTGACCCTGAGCCTGCTGTCCCTGAGCCTGCTGTCCTGCTGTCCCTGAGCCTGCTGTCTCTCAGCCTGCTGTCCTGCTGTCCCCGAGCCTGCTGTCCTGCTGTCCCTCAGCCTGCAGTCCTGCTGTCCCTCAGCCTGCTGTCCTGCTGTCCCTCAGCCTGCTGTCCTGCTGTCCCTCAGCCTGCTGTCCTGCTGTCCCTCAGCCTGCTGTCCTGCTGTCCCTCAGCCTGCTGTCCTGCTGTCCCTCAGCCTGCTGTCCTGCTGTCCCTCAGCCTGCTGTCCTGCTGTCCCTCAGCCTGCTGGCCTGCTGTCCCTCAGCCTGCTGGTCCGGGCCTTGAGACTGCAGCACTAATTGCCAGACGGTAGCAGCTGAAACAGTCCATGGTTGGGGTGGCTGGGGTGTTAATAATCCTGCAAGCTTTTCTCACATCCACTGATGTTCTGGGCTGATGCTCTGGGCTGATGCTCTGGGCTGATACTCTGGGCTGATGCTCTTGGCTGGTCCTCTGGGCTGATGCTCTGGGCTGGTCTTCTGGGCTGAACCTCTGGGCTTATGTTCTGGGCTGCTGCTCTGGGCTGATGCTCTGGGCTGATACTCTGGGCTGATGCTCTGGACTGGTCTTCTGGGCTGATGCTCTAGGCTGGTCCTCTGGGCTGATCCTCTGGGCTGGTCTTCTGGGCTGATCCTCTGGGCTGATGCTCTGGCCTGATGCTCTGGGCTGATGCTCTGGGCTGATACTCTGGGCTGGCCTCTGGGCTGGTCCTCTGGGCTGATCCTCTGGGCTGATCCTCTGGGCTGGTCCTCTGTCCTCACGACCCTCTGCAGCGTGTCCGAGAGCATCGTGACTGCAGCTATAAATGTCTTAGATATTTATATCTTTACGTTGGACTATATAAATGTGGGTTTCTGCAAAGGTCAGCGCAACTTCCAGAGTGGTATGAGGACAGACAAGTTCACTGCACATTCCCCTAAGAATAATGGCATTTTGGTGTGGTTGATTCCCCCATGGCTCTGGTAAAAAGTCAACATTCAAAATAGGGATCGCAGGCACACTCTTGTCGTGGGCTTGAGCCTATAGAGCCTATAGACACTCTCTGTGGGCATCTGTACCATTTCCAATCTCTCAGAGCCCGACCATGCAAACCCCCCAGTGTGTGTTCCTCAAGGTGCAGGTCTGCATCCAGAGATGCTGAGGCGTGCTTCTTTTCGCTCAGCTTGATCCACTTCACGAGGCAGCCGAGCCTGTAATCATCTCCCGGAGAAACACTCGTTTCGGGGGTAAAGTGTATCATTTCTTCCGAGGGCCTACCGCTCTCAAAAGGTCCCCTGTAATTGCCTTAGGATTCATCAGGCCGTGATCTGTTTTCTCTTCTAGCGATATACTGGAGTAACATCTGTCTGATCATGCATACCAGTGAGTGTGCATTATTGTAGCAGCAGCAGTGGCTTATATGGGCAGTGAAATGTTACCACTGGACTTGGATCTGACTCCATCTTTACTGAAAGAGGCTGAGAGGATCTATGCACACAGTGGATCACTTTACCATGACATGTGCATTATGGCTTGGAAGGTGGCTCATTACAGGTGTGTCTAAATGGCTGCATTTATATAAATGGCTGCATTTATATAGCGCTTTTATCCAAAGCGCTTTACAATTTGTTCCTCACATTTGACCCATTCACTCACACATTCACAGCAGAGGCAACCATGAAAGGAACCGACCTGCTCATCGGGAGCAGTTAGGGGTTAAGTGTCTTGCTCACGGACACTTCGACACGCTGCCCGGGAGGAGAGGGAATCGAACCGGGAACCTCCGGATAATCAGACGACTGCTCTCCCTACCGAGCCACTGTCGCCTGTTGTGTGTGTGTGTGCCTGCTATGACCTAATTGCATTGTGAAACGTAGCACGTCGTTGCACTAATATTCTCATTAAAGTCTGTGTGCCTATATGAATTAAAGGCTTTCAGCCAGAATTGAGCTTCTTGTCCGCTCATCACACCCTGATGCTTATGACTGATCTGTTGAGACAACAGACTCCCTTCCACTCAATTACAATGTAGACGAATCCTTTCAATCAACATACTGTATCGATTCACAGCATGGATGTGGAGAGACATGTGTGGGGTGGAGCTGCAGGGAGGGGCTGGGTGTGAATACGTGGTGTATATACCTTTAAGACCTGGCGTGAATAAGTGGTGTATATACCTTTAAGACCTGGCGTGAATAAGTGGTGTATATACCTTTACGACCTGGCATGAATAAGTGGTGTATATACCTTTAAGACCTGGCGGCGTGAATAAGTGGTGTATATACCACTGGTGTGAATAGGTTGTGTATATAACTTTAAGACCTTGCGTGAATAAGTGGTGTATATACCTTTAAGACCTGTTGTGAATAAGTGGTGTATATACCTTTAAGACCTGGTGTGCATAAATGGTGTATATACCTTTAAGACCTGGTGTGAATAAGTGGTGTATATACCACTGGTGTGCATAGGTTGTGTATATAACTTTAAGACCTTGTGTGAATAAGTGGTGTATACTGCCCTGTCAAGGCAGACCGCAGTAACTCAAAAAAAGTCAGAATTGAGTTATGAGTGAAATTGAACTTGTCAATAAATGTTTTATCTTGTGACCAAGTTTCAGATGTTAATGTCGCTCAGTTTTGGAGATATGGCGTTTTAAAAACTGCAGTAACTACAAAATCATACTCAAAAACCAGGCAGACCGCAGTAACTTCCAAACAGTGAAAAATGGCTTTAAAGTGTTTTGACTTGCCATCCAAAATGTGTTATAGGTAGATAGATGATAGTACCCAGATTTAACATGTATTAATGAAGTAATCTTTAGGCATACAAAAATATGACATAATTATTTTAATTAACCCCCAAAAAGCAGATACTGCACACTGTTGCACAGTTCCCTTAAATAATTATACAGGTAATGTACAGGCAAAGTGCAGTAACTTCAAATACAATGTTGTTTTCCCTCCAGCTTGCATAACTTAACCTAGCCATTTTGAAAATGAAATTTAACACCTGAATATATTGGAATGATGATGATCCAAATAAAATGGCTAGGTTAAGTTATGAAAGCTGGAGGGAAAACAACATTGTATTTGAAGTTACTGCACTTTGCCTGTACATTACCTGTATAATTATTTAAGGGAACTGTGCAGCAGAGTGCAGTATCTGCTTTTTGGGGGTTAATTAAAATAATTATGTCATATTTTTGTATGCCTAAAGATTACTTCATTAATACATGTTAAATCTGGGTACTATCATCTATCTACCTATAACACATTTTGGATGGCAAGTCAAAAAACTTTAAAGCCATTTTTCTCAGTTTCACTTTTTTGAAGTTACTGCGGTCTGCCTTGACAGGGCAGTATATACCTTTAAGACCTGGTGTGAATAAGTGGTGTATATACCTTTAAGACCTGGTGTGAATAAGTGGTGTATATACCTTTAAGACCTGGTGTGAATAAGTGGTGTATATACATTTAAGACCTGGTGTGAATAAGTGGTGTATATACCTTTAAGACCTGGCGTGAATAAGTGGTGTATATACCTTTAAGACCTGGTGTGAATAAGTGGTGTATATACCTTTAAGACCTGGTGTGAATAAGTGGTGTATATACCTTTAAGACCTGGTGTGAATAAGTGGTGTATATACCTTTAAGACCTGGCGTGAATAAGTGGTGTATATACCTTTACGACCTGGCGTGAATAAGTGGTGTATATATACCACATTGCACACCGTATGGGCGTGTTTGCGCTAGTATATCATTTGCGCAATATCTTTAGTGAATAGGTCCTTAAGTTCTCAGCGGGCGCAATCCATTCTTTGTGAATTCGCCCCTCAGTGTGAAGGTGTGAGTGAATGGGTGAATGTGAGGGAAAAGAATTGTCAAGCACCTTGGATAAAAGCGCTATATAAATGCACCATTTACGATTGACCATTTATCAAGACACATGGCCGATGAAACACATTGTGTGTGTAGCTTTCTATGGGGTGGTGGAGTTTAGGTGCACTTTAGTTCTGTGTGTTGTAAATAAATAAATGTTAAGTGTTGTTTTTTATGCTGTGCGTTTATGTGAATGTTAATTAGTGGTATTTATTTATTATTTATTATAATTATGTTTTCATTTTGGATGTATGGAGGCGCTTTATGCTGTGCGTTTTTGTGAATGGAGATGTATTTATAATTCACTTGTGATCCGGGGTCTTAGTGAGGAGTGGGCTGTAATTGGTCGAGATACGTCACGTGGTGTCAGTGAAAGTTGTAAACAGGAAGTTGCGGGGAATTTGACAGCCAGAGAAGGGATACGAGGGGGAACTGGTGAGTGGATGTTAGAGTAAGCGATTTGTTTTCAGAATGATAGTAGTGTTGTGGTGGTTATTGACTGAATGTGTGTTTTGTTTCAAGGTTTGTAACCTGTTGGAGAAAAAAATTTAAGCTTTTGACAACTGAGTGGCATCCTGTCCATCCCTTCACCCCAGCTGCGGGCACAAAGCATCACATTGTGATTTGCTTAAATACATGCGGGGAAGGGAACATGAATTATGGGATTATGGGTTTTTAGCCTCTTACTTAGCCTCTCCATAGATTCCGATCAATCAGCCAGTATCACCTCCTCATCTGTTGGCTTGTGTTATCACCTCTCCATCCGTTGTCGTCGTGTAGTATCTGCGTTGTGTTTATTTCTCTCTGTCTTGTCATACTGGCTGTACAATCTTTGTCATTCCCCTTTAATGGACTCCGTAACAATAAGTATTCGACACTGGACAGCGTAGTACCTTTTCTTGAAAAACGTTGTTTATTACATAAACAAAAGCCTCACCTCAGATGTTATCAGATTGTATTGTCCTTGCTATCGTCTCTTCTGCTGTTCAGTCCAATAGTGGCTAAGGCCTTATTGTTAGCCAGAACCCTTCTCCCGTTAGCCGAAGCTAATGATGATGTGTCATCTCCCCTCCCCCACCGGCGAGGGTGAGAGAGAGCTTCAGCTTCAGCGTCAGCTTCGTGTCTAAATCGTTCTTAGTCTGCCCTTACCCGGAAGAAAACTGCTGTTATATGATCTTCATCATAGCAACGACAGGCCCGCCCCTCTTTCCTCGCTACTATGTGACGCTGCCATGGCAACTGCTTTTAACCTTTAAACACACATTAAAAACGTCTGTTTCATTCATGTCAAAACTCTCTCTGGGACCATTGTGCCTGCGGCTGTTGTTATCAGTTGTTGTGTGCTTGACAAGCTAAGTGACCTTGAAGCCCTGGGCCCTCATTTATCAATTTTTCTTAGAAAGTATTCTATTTTCATACGTAAGCACAGAATTTAGAATGTGTGCATGCACAAAAAAAACGGGATTTATCACACGTGCGTACACAGGTCCTACGCACACCTGTCTTGATAAATATGACTTTGATCCTACGCTGGAGCTTGTGCACTGTTTTAAGTATTTGCATACCAGAACCGCCCCGATTAACCATATACGGTAATGGAACACCCCCATGAAATGTCGAAAAGTGGACTAACCCGAGCCAGACCAGGCTGCAGAAACAAATTAGTGGGGGGGCATAAAATGTTCTCGGGGGGGCACAATGGTTTTTCAACACAGGTTCCCTTTTATACGTTTCAGCTGGGACAACAGCGCTGTGGCTTGCTTGGTGCTGCCCACGGTGCTGAACTAAACAGCAGAGAGGCAATTGAAAAATCTAATTTCTCTCTATCATTCGAACATTCACTTATACAAAAACAGACTGAACGGATATATATAACAGACCTGCTGGGGCAGCGAACTGAGAGCAGGGGACACAAACAGGCTGGATAAGATGGTCAGGAAGGCCAGTAGCGTGGTTGGGGTGGAGCTGGACTCTAGCGAGGGTGGCGGAGAGGAGGAACCTTGCTAAGCTCCAGGCCATCAGGGAAAACCCCTCCCACCCACTATACACAGACTTGGCTGACAGGAGGAGCATGTTATAGGCTCACACTACCTAAATGCAGCACTGAACGGCACAGAAAGTCCTTCATTCCGACAGCTATCAGACTATACAATGCATCACTGTGCCTCACTGCATCACTGATCACAGAGTGACAGTTACCATCTTCCTGGACTCTTACTTTTTAAACAGCACTGTGCAATATTACACCTACTGTAGACTTCATTATATTTTTACTGTATTTATTTACTGTATCTTTTATTCTATTTTTATTCTATTTCATTTTATTCTATTCTATTCTTAGGCCATTTGTTTTGTTATTCGTGACTTGTTCTGTCTAAAAGTTTAATGTTGAGTGATTTGCAGTGTCAAATTTCCCTCTGGATAATACATTTCTATTCTATTCTATATCTTTGAAAAGTCTCCATTTATTCAACACTTCTGAATTCACTGACAAACTGAACTGAACTGACAAAAATAAGGTGCATAAAAAAGCTAACAAAATTCCTCCACAGGCTACTCATTAGTAGAGTGGCAAGCAGCGTTTGGGGACAGTGAAATCTTCTTAAAACACTGCCCCTCCACTCATTCCTGAACTTTTTTGTTAAGTCCTTCTCAAATGCCAACTGAATTAAATTGGCCTTGTGTCGATGAAGCATACTAAGGCGATGTTCTGTAAAGACGTTCTTGAGGGTAGAAAACAAATTCTCAAAGAGTGCCATGCTAGCTTCAGTAGTGTTGTTGTTGACATCAGTGCCCACTAGGGCTGTCCCCGACTAAGGATTTGGATAGTCGACTTTGATTGACAAAAAAAAAATAAAAAATTACCAGGGTGGGCACAGGTGACTCAGTGGGCGGGCCCGGCCCCCTAATGCCCGCCCATGGCGCCGGGTCTGACCCGAGCAAACTCTGAGAGACTTCACTGAGAGCGAGATTGATCACAGAGGTCCAACCAACAAATTGAACGTATACAGCATTTCCCGTTGTGAACAATCTTATTTGGAAACATGACACACAGAATAATAGTATTTAGCATTTTATTTTAAACAATATTTAATTGTATGATTATAGATATTTTTAGAGAATAAATAAATCCAATGAAGTTGCCAAGGTCACAGACAACTCCGCTGAGGAGGAGGGAGCGTGTAGACTATCTTCGGTGCGCCGGGAGCCAAGGATGTTGACTGACCCAGTCCTGCTACAGAACCAGCACATTGACAGAAATAAATGACAAGCTGACCCGACATTAAGCACTGTAATGACTGAAATTAAATCAATTTCAGCAGACCAACTCTGCGCTCTGCAATGCCTATTATGTGCGCTCGTCATGAGCCCGTGGTTCTGGTCAGAGTCAATAGGGCTTCAGTGGATAACCCTGATCTGCGCTTTAGCCTATATTCTCAAATTGCATTTAATGGCTATCCTACTCGAGTCCTCGATATCCTCGCGGACGGACCAGTAAACCTTTATATCATATCATATTCATATTCATATCATAGTTTACTCTATCAGCCTACCAGCATGTAATACGTTCTTTGTTAGAACTTCTTGTAGGAAGGGGGAAGAACACTATATCGTGGGTGTTCATATGACTTGTATTCTGCTTACAGCTTCGGGGTTCCACTTATTACGTTTAACAATGGCAAAGCCTTTTAAATATAATCAAAACGTTCCCGTATTTCTGCAATATATGCGCAAAATAATAACGAGTTGAGTTACGCGGAGCGCAGTCAGTGCTTATTTCCGCGTTGTAAAAATATTCTACCACCGGTGCCAGCTACGCATGGTCCGACCTGTGCTTAAATTTACACACAAAGTCAAGCACAAGTTCAAATTGATAAATCCCACACTTTGCTTAG
This sequence comes from Notolepis coatsorum, assembly GCF_963971535.1. Lineage (NCBI taxonomy): Eukaryota > Metazoa > Chordata > Actinopteri > Aulopiformes > Paralepididae > Notolepis > Notolepis coatsorum. The sequence continues at coordinate 32,716,915 of NC_140166.1, forward strand.
AAATGATCGTACGCACGGGTTACGCACATATCTGTGCGTACGCCACGTTGATAAATGAGGGCCCTGGGCTCTATTAGTCTGCTGCTGACATACAGTGATTCTCTCATCTCAGTAGACGCTGTCACCCACCGATATATATATATGCATATATCTAAAAACATAGACATCCTTAATCAACCTTCAGGATCAACAAACTAGGCCTACTTGGTTTTTCAATTAATTAGGCTGTTGTTTGGACGCTTACCATTTCACCTCTCTGCACCCAGCTGATAACGGCCCTCTGCCCAGTTTGACTGGAGACAGACACACATGCTAAAAATTATGATAATGGTATTACCCTCTTAAAGCTCATCTCTATATATCGGTTATAAACCAAATGAAAATCATAGATTTCCTTCACCCAAATGCAAAATATATTAGTTTCTAACACTGGGCTTCAGAACATGAAATGGCTGATGGCCTGAACGAGGGGATTGATTGTACAGCAGTTTTATTGAGGACGAAAACAACAGTGAAGATTCAGACCCAGATTACGATGTGACCGCTGACCCAGCCGACTTTGGCAAAGCCTGAGCTCCCAAATGGTTCATTTCATGTTTCCACAGGGGACGATAAATAACGGTTTTAGTGAACGTTGAGAATTTCAGAAAACCCTCAGGTTTTAGGAGGCTGTTTTTCAACGATGCCTTCGGTTTTCGGATGTTTATTTAAAGGCTGCTGTAGGTCTAAATGGGGCAAGAATGTGAAGTGGTGCACCCAGGGAGGTGCCAGCCGGTGGGTGTTTATCAGGCCGACTGATAACGGGTGCTCTGCGTTGCCACAGGGGACGTGCTAAAGAGCCGCCCAGACAGGCTCAGATAACCCCCGCCTCACCACCCTCCCTGTGGACACCTTCAGCCTGCGAACCACCGCCTCACCACCCTCCCTGTGGACACCGTCACCCAGCGAACCCACACCTCACCACCCTCCCAGAGGACACTGTCACCCCCGCCTCACAACCCTCCCAGAGGCCACCCTCACCACCCGCCCGTAAGCCTGCCAACCCCCACCTCACCACCCTCCCAGAGGCCACCGTCACCCTGCGAACCCCCACCTCACCACCCTCCCAGAGGCCACTGTCACCACCCTCCCCGTCACCCTGTGAACCCCCACCTCACTGCCCTCCCTGTCACCCTGTGAACCCCCGCCTCACCGCCCTCCTCGTCACCCTGTGAACCCCCACCCACTCTGCTCCCAGTCACCCAGTGAACCCCCACCCTCCCACTCTGCTCCCTTAGCCTGTGATCCTACAGGTTGTGTTGCCCTGCTGTCCATGATGGCACTGAGCCAGGGGCGTACGGTAGCAGTGACAGCTATCTCTCTCTCTCTCTCTCCCCTTCACCACAGCCTAACATGAGCGAGGGACACGGGAATAAGTCTGTGTGTACTTGTGTCCGAGGAGGAGGGGGGGGCAGAGAGGAGGCAGAGAGAGAAGGAACGAGAGAGAGGAGGCAGAGAGAGGAGCGAGACAGAGGAAGCAGATGGAGAAGGAGGGAGACAGAGAGGGGGCAGATAGAGAAGGAGGGAGACGGAGAGGAGGCAGATGGAGAAGGAGGGAGGGAGACAGAGAGGAGGCAGATAGAGAAGGAGGGAGACACAGAGGAGGCAGATAGAGAAGGAGGGAGACAGAGAGGGGGCAGATAGAGAAGGAGGGAGGGAGAGGGAGACAGAGAGAGGAGGCAGATAGAGAAGGAGGGAGACAGAGAGAGGAGGCAGATAGAGAAGGAGGGGTACACACAACAACAGCACCCCCCGCCTCCACACACACAGCACCCCCCTTGCATCCACACACATACACACACTGGACCCCCCCCTCCACACACACACACACACACACACACACACACACACACACACACACACACACACACACACACACACACACACACACACACACACACACACACACACACACTCACACAAACACCCCCCGCCCCCAACAGTACCCCCCCACACACACCTTCACACGGACACACACACACCTTCACACAGACACACACACACCTTCACACGGACACACACACACCTTCACACCTTCACACACTTTCACACGGACACACACTTTCACACACACACACACACACACACACACACCTTCACATGGACACACACGCACACACACACACACACACACACACACACACACACACACACACACACACACACACACACACACACACACACACACACACACACACCTTCACACGGACACACACACACACACACACACCCTGCTAGTTACAGTGATCGCTGTCCCTTTTCTGGCTCCTGCAGATAAAACATCTTCTCACTGCAATTAAGTGCAGCAGGGCCGAGCAGGAGCTGGAGGGATGTCCCCCCGGCAGGCTGGGACCCGGGGGACCGCATGTGAGAGAGGAGGAGAGGAAATGAGAATGAGAGAGGGAGAGTGAGTGCTGGAGAGAGAGAGAGCGAGAGAGGAAGAAAGAGAGGATGAGAGCGTCCTGCGTGCCAGTGTTTCCCACCCACATCTTGTGTCTGTCGTCTCCCGGGGCTGGATATCAGGGGAAGAGCTGCAGTGCCGACAGCTTCGCCTCTTCTGCCCCCTACTGCAGAGGGGGGGGAAGTGACAGAATACGCAGAAGGTGTCTATATCAACCAGAAATTGTGTTTGTTTATTGCAAGTGTGATACTGATACTGATTGATTGTTGATTGATATTTTTTTTTATTGTTGTGTCTTACATACAGATGTGGGCTTACAAGACACATAAACAATAAGTATAGACCAAGATGGCCACAAAAAAAGAAAACTAAATAAAACATAACAAGCTGTAAACAATGTACTTAAAAAAAACCTCATAGGCCTATATGAATTCATATAGGATATAATGTGTTTTGTCTCAAGTGCCATGCTTTCTACTAGTATACTCTATTGATACTGTTTTTTTTGTCTTCCGGTATTTGCTTTTCAAACCAAGAGCACTTGGTGATTCTGAACAGTAGAGTCTCTGCCTTCCACAGATGAGGAAATGCAAATTAACTCACAAAAGTAATAAGATCAGAAATATCTATAAACATAGATAGACCTTGACCATAGGCCTTGACCAATTAGGCCTTAACAAATCAGTTGACAATGCAAATGTTTTGTATCCAAAGATAACATGATAATGTTTAATTAATTTAAATTGAATGTCATTATTACCACAGTCTCACATATCCGTGTCCTTGAAGAGGCACAACAAGGAGGACTTCAACAGCGATACATCACGGCAAATGTAATGTCCACCTTGGCAGCATCACTGCAGAGACATGTTTTAGACCGATGGGAATGACAGACATCGGCCGCATGGATTGATATCCTCCATCTTGTATTGATATTGTGTGGCACTGGGTCAGTCCTTCTGAGCATCACCACAGAGCAGCACTACAGAGCAACACTACAGAGCAACACTACAGAGCAGCACTACAGAGCAACACTACAGAGCATCACCACAGAGCAGCACTACAGAGCAACACTACAGAGCAGCACTACAGAGCAACACTACAGAGCAGCACTACAGAGCAGCACTACAGAGCAGCAGCACTACAGAGCAGCACCACAGAGCAGCACTACAGAGCAGCACTACAGAGCAGCACTACAGAGCAGCACTACAGAGCATCACAACAGAGCAGCACTACAGAGCATCACAACAGAGCAGCACTACAGAGCAGCACTACAGAGCAGCACTACAGAGCAGCACTACAGATCATCACTACAGAGCAACACTACAGAGCAGCACTACAAAGCATCACTACAGAGCAGCACTACAGAGCAGCACTACAGAGCAACACTACAGAGCAGCACTACAGAGCAACACTACAGAGCAGCACTACAGAGCATCACTACAGAGCATCACAACAGAGCATCACTACAGAGCAGCACTACAGAGCAGCACCACAGAGCATCACTACAGAGCAGCACTACAGAGCAGCAGCACTACAGAGCAGCACTACAGAGAAGCACAACAGAGCAGCACTACAGAGCAGCACTACAGAGCAGCACAACAGAGCATCACTACAGAGCAGCACCACAGAGCATCACTACAGAGCAGCATCACTACACAGCAGCATCACTACAGAGCAGCACTACAGAGCAGCATCACTACAGAGCAGCACTACATAGCAGCACTACAGAGCAGCACTACAGAGCAGCACTACAGAGCAGCATCACTACAGAGCAGCACCACAGAGCAGCACTACAGAGCAGCACTACAGAGCAGCACTACAGAGCAGCACTACAGAGAAGCACTACAGAGCAGCACTACAGAGCAGCATCACTACAGAGCAGCACCACAGAGCAGCAGCACCACATAGCAGCACTACAGAGCAGCACTACATAGCAGCACTACAGAGCAGCACTACAGAGCAGCACTACAGAGCAACACTACAGAGCAGCACCACAGAACAGCACCACAGAGCAGCACCACAGAGCAACACTACAGAGCATCAATACAGAGCAGCATCACTACAGAGCAGCACCACAGAGCATCACTACAGAGCAGCACCACAGAGCAGCACCACAGAGCAACACTACAGATCATCAGTACAGAGCAGCACTACAGAGCAGCACTACAAAGCATCACTACAGAGCAGCACCACAGAGCAGCACTACAGAGCAGCAGTACAGAGGAAGCCTTTCCAAACAAAACCTGCTTCATCAACTGAAATAGCTCCACGTTCACGGTTAAGGGGGCTGTGAACAAATGGCAAAATCACTTTGCAGCAGGAAGCAATGGGGCTTATGAGGAATGTGGTTTTTTAAGCTACCAATTGCTTTTAAGCTACCAATTGCTTTCATTTGTATACTGTACCAAAACCAAGATTAGATAAGAATAAACTTTATAGTCCCATAGGGGGAAATTTACTACGAACATCAGTGCTGCATCAGTCTGTAATAACAGTGTAAACAATTTTATTTTTTAAATATATACAATCATTCATGCAGTTAGTAAAAAGGACATCAGACAAATATGACAATGCATAGAGACATACTTCCATAATGCATTAGTAGGTAAACTCCTTTCAAAAAGCTTCATATTGCACCTTTCCCTTAAATTGCAGATATCTCAACTAATATTGAGACATATTTTGACATGATAATTATCCTTGTAGTAGCTTTAAATCAGCCTCCTGTTTGTCGTCCAATGCAATGCCCAATGCACATCCTTGCCAAATTTCCTGCACATTATCAGTTGGCACTTACCCTAAAGTCTACCCCCACCCCCGCAAAAATAAAAAAGTTGGACTGTATTCTGAGGGAAACATAGTTATGTTTACATACAACAACCTCTCAAGTTATATAAATAAGTGTTGCATTAAGGTATATCACTCATTGTTAGGAACCGGTTTACAGGTCGGCTCAAATGCACAACACAAGCAGGCCATCAATAAACGAAGATCTGACGCTGATGCATGGAGATCCTGGTCTTCTTGTAGGTGGTGAGGTGATTAGACAGCAGTTGTGTAGTCTCCATCCATCAGCACAATGATTATCAGCTGTGCCTTTTGCGCAGTGCCGAAGTGCAGGGAGTGAATGGGACAGACACAGGGTTAGAGACAGACATGGGGGTGTGTGAGGGAGACAGCAACCCTCAGCACGGAACTAGGCAAAATCTGCATATGGCTCGCTGATAACAAACTATCATTACACATGGGCAAAACAGAGTCCATTCTCTTCGGTTCAAATAACAAACTCAGCAAGACCGACGGATTCTCAGTTACAGTGGGTGACAATATTGTCACAAGGAAAGACGAAATTACCTACCTGGGTTCCATCCTAGAGGCAAATCTTTCCTGTGACAAAATGGCATCCAATGTAATAAAAAAAGTCAACCAACGAACTAGATTCTTGTACCGGATCTCCTCTCTGGTAAACAAGAATACCCTGAAGACTCTGGCAGGAGCACTCATTCAAGGGTACTATGACTATGCGTGCACCTCATGGTACCAAAGCACCTCAAAGGCGCTTAAAACAAAATTACAAACATCACAAAACAAACTGGTCAGACTACTGCTTGACATGAACCCCAGAACCCACCTCACCCCTGCCCACTTTGCCAACCTAGGATGGCTTAGAGTAGACGACAGAGTACAGCAACTTGCAATGGGCCTGGTCTACAAGATACACTATACGACCGGGGTGCCCATGTACATGTCAAAATACTTCCCAAAGGTCAGTGAATACCACAACCACTACACCAGAGGAAGCTCAACAAATCATGTGAAACCCAGATTCGGCTCAAACAAGGGACTAAACACGTTTCGCAATTATGCCACAACAATGTGGAACGCCCTACCCAAAGCTGTAAAGGAATGTGAATCCCTGCCCACATTCAAAACCGCTCTTAAAGAGCACCTACGGGAGGCTGCAATTCGAAACTGGCCACCGTAAATGCCCAAAACCCCCACCACCTCCTAATAGACAGTCTCCTCCCCACCGCATGTATATATTCCCTCCCCGCCGTATGTATATTTCCCTCCCACCCACCCACCCCCTCCTAATGTACAGTCCCCTCCCCATCATATGTATATACTCTGTCAGGATCTAGGGGTAACAGTACTGTATATTTGAATACCGCCTATGTCACAAATGTATCAGTACTAAATACCTATATGTCCCTATGCCATAAATGTCATGTATGTTGTGTATGTCATAAATGTCTATATGAATTGAAAATGGGGGACCCTGATGGAAACAAGACAAACGTCTTTCTCAGGTCTGCATCCCCTTAACAATTGTATGTATTGAGCCGTACTGTATTGTACCCATTCTGCAATCTGTTAAATAAAGTTTTCATTCATTCATTCATTCATTCATTCATTCATTCATTCATTCATTCATTCATTCATTCACACAGAGAGGATTGTGCAGGTGAAACCATAACAGGACCCCCCCCCCCGCCCCCCCCAAGCGGTAGAGTCCTGGCTACTGGCTTGGTAAAAGAAAGTCACGGAGAAGGAAATCCAACTCCGTTCCTCTGGTCCATACCCCTCCCAATCCTCCAGGGCCCTCATTTATCAATGGTGCGTACGCACAGATATGTGCGTAACCCGTGCGTACGATCATTTCTAAGCAAAGTGTGTGACTTATCAATTTGAACGTGTGCTTGACTTTGTGCATATATTTACGCACAGCTCCGACCGTGCGTACCTGGCGCCCGGTGGTAGAATATTATTATTGCAACGCGGAAATAAGCTTCCGTGCATTAGTTTCAACACTGGCGTGTTCTGTAGTATGACCCGTAATTCATTATAGTTCATTGTAAAATAGCGACAGTAGTGTAATTATTATCAAACCCTATAAATATAGCATTTGGAATACTGTAAGTCTTTCTTTCCGAATGAATGCAGCATGGTTTATATATAGGGTTATCGGAATAAATGGGGTGCACTGACTGCGCTCGCAGGGAACTGTTTTCAGAGATAGCACGGCCACTGAGCATACACAATTGCAAACTGAACCCTACTCAAGTCCCGCCCATTCCCTTATGCTATTGGCTTACACCACAGAGTCCGCTATACCCGAGACACCTCCTTCATTTGTACAGCAATTTAACACCGAAATTGGAGAATGGAACAAAATGCACAAATGCCATCCCCATGCACATTCAAGTCCCACCGGCACGGTCCATCGTGATATTGGAGATGGATCGAGCAATAGACTGTTACTGTACCACCCATGTAGCAGTCAAAGCTCCATCACAAATGCAGTTATGTGAATAGAAAGGTATGTTCTCGTATTATTGTTTATATAGGCTACCTAATACCGATATCAAAATAGATTGTATGCCTCTACAAATCATATGCAGGTAGAAAATTGTCGGAAAATCCGTCGCAATTTGGAATGAAATTGACGGAGAACTTTAATCTCTGGGTATTAATCGAACGAAACGAAGACAAAGCAGTCATATTCCAGCATGGTTATTAATGACACCAATGGCAAACAGTCGTTAATGGTCTTTATTAGTGTTTGCGCTGCCCCGGCAGCAATGGTCTTTAGGAAGTTAATAGATATCATATCCGACTGTTTCAGACATCACCGTGTACATGTCTGTCAGCCTGTCGCATATTTCTCCCAGGCGTTCGCTTGGGCGGTTCTATATGCAAATACGTAAAACCGTGCACGAGCGTGGAGCGTAGATCAAGTGATATTTATCAACACAGAGTACTTGCAGGTGTGCGTGGGACACGTCTACGCACGTGTGATAAATCCTGATTTTTCTGTACGTAAACACATTCTAAACGAAAATAGAACACTTTCTAAGAATTGTTGATAAATGAGGGCCCGGTACTGGGAGCCCCAACCCTGGCTCGGGCTCTCTCCTTGCTGAAGGCCTCTCCTAGGTCGTGGTAGACCTCAGGTACGGAAGAGAGGTTGGGAGGAGCAGGGGGTGGTCATGGAGGTACTGGCGGGGTCTGGGCCGCGCGCAGACAGTGTGCATAGCAGGCGGTGCTCCAGCTGAGGATACGTCCCTCGCCGTAGCTGACATGGGGCACATGGAGCTCGAGCCAGGGTCGTCCCAGGATGAGAGGGGCCTGGGGAGACTTGACGTGGTTCCCCGAGATGGTCATGGCGAGGGATCTCAAGCAGTAGGTAAGGGGACCAAGACTATGACCGCTGATACGGCGAGTGGAGAGTCTAGACAGAGGAGTGGAACGGCTGCGGATTGGGCAGTCCATGAAACTCTTGTCTGCTCCTGAGTCAATGATGGCACTAACCGACATGGTTCCTCCTGACCAGGAAAGGGTGACTTCAAACCTGGCCGGCTTGGTAGGTGACGGGGAATGTGTCACACGACTCATCTGAAATCCCCCCTCAGGTGAGTCTCCTCTTTTGGATGAGAGGGACAGGTGCCCCGTGTCCCACAGTAGAGACACATACCCTGCGTTCTCCGACGCTCCCTCTCTGCTGTGGTAAGACGGGCCCTTCCCAACTGCATCGGCTCCTCAGTCCTCACCTACGGTGGTGGTGGTGGTTGACTCCCATACAGGGAGGGGACCGGTCTTGGATGTGGGGGAAACGGGAGTGGAATCCGGGAGACGTGGCGAGCTGGTCTGATGGCGAGTCCTCTCCCTCCGATGTTCCCGGATGCGTTCATCGACGTCGATGGTGAGAGCGATCAAGTCGTCCAGGGTGGCTGGCTTGTCTCTGACGAGCTCGTCCTTGATGTTCTCATTGAGTCCCTGACAAAAAAAGCGATCCTTAGTCCCGCGTCGTTCCACCCGCTTCCTGCAGCAAGGATACGAAAATCCGTAGTGAAGGCAGTGGCCGTGCGGCTTCCCTGGGAGAGGGATATCAGTCAACGCCACCTCATCCTGGCCGGCGGTAGGGTGGTCGAAAAACCTGCTTGAACTCTGAGAGAAAAGTAGCATAGTCGTTGAATAGGACGGGGCAGGCGCTAAGGGTAGACTGAGCCCAATTTAAAGCGCAACCAGTGGTGAGGTTAGTTAGGTAAGCGGCATGGGGCGTGATTGGGTTGATGCACAAAAATTCACTCACATTGGAGAAGGAAACCACGGAATTGAGTGAATGTACTGTCGCAGGGGCTGGCAAGACTTATTTCACGGGACTGACCGGTTGGATGAGTGTGAGACGGAGCAACGGAGGGTGGTGATACTGGGCAGAAGCGGTGGAAGGAGTAGCTGACAGCGTTAGTGGGGCCACCTGCCCCGAAAGTACCTGGATAGCCGACAGGAGATCCCTCATCTGAATGGTGCCCACTTGCTGGAGAGTCTCCTGGGCCTGTAGTCGATCGTTCAAGGCTTGGACGGCAGTGGAGACTTCGCAAAGCAAGCGCCCATGGTCCACAAGGACTCTTTCCTGAGCCTGTAGCATCGTCGACTCCCCCGTGTTGGCTGAGCCTTTTCATGGTCAGATCTTCTGTTATGAACCGGTTTACAGGTAGGCTCAAATGCACAACACGGGAGACAGAGGAAAGTTCAACCCCCGAAGGGCGTTTAATAATACGTTGCAAAAACAATAATGCACTCCAGTGCGGTGTGTGTGTGTCTTGAGCCTGGCAGGGGGTATCCGTGACCGGGGGGAAGCAGTGGCTTGAAGCAGGCCGTCAATAAACGAAGATCTGACGCTGATGCATGGAGATCCTGGTCTTCTTGTAGCTGGTGAGGTGATTAGACGGCAGGTGTGGAGTCTCCATCCATCAGCGTGATGATTATCAGCTGTGCCTTTTGCGCGCCCATAGAGCGTGCACCGAAGTGCAGGGAGTGAATGGGACAGAAACAGGGTTAGAGACAGACATGGAGGTGTGTGAGGGAGACAGAGAGGATTGTGCAGGTGAAACCGTAGCACTCATATTATTATCAGAACAGATTATTAATAAACACACAACACACACTAGTGTAGTACTGTAGCTTTAAATCAAACTCCCATTTGTCTTCCTTTACTTCAACAAAATGGTCTAATTTCACTTGTCTATTTACCCACATGTTAATGCCCATGTTCTTACCCTGACTGTGCTGTGATTGTCCATAATGCGGAGCCATACAAGTCAACATGGAATACATGAGCACTGTTGTGTACATTCACATGGTGGTGGGTACTGTAATGTACTCGAGGAGACACGGACACGACTTAGCTTGTAGACATGTTGTTTATTTCTGATTGACAGTCGCTACGGGAACCCGTTGGGACGGGACGGATGCAGAAAGCGAATCACATCAGTGTGTTAGTGTGGTGTAGTGAGATAACACACAGTATGTTACATCTCCCTTCTTTTAGCAAAAACAATACACAATAACACATGCATGAATTTCCACACCAAACTTTTAAATCAAAATTGCTTGTTTGTTATTTTAAATAACTAGATAATCAGACTTTAATTATAAACCGACTATCCAAATGTAGTACTATAATGACTATAACAATTAATGAAATAACAGTCACTGTGAGAACTTTACTTTAGCTAATGACTTTGCCAATAACCTGAAAATGAGTGTACTTAACGTGCAAACAGAACAGTCACTTATAGATTCAGTCCATGACATAATTCACTTAAAGATTGAGTCTGTCTGGAGGTTTAACAACTCGGCCCCGCTTAGTAACATTCAGTCCAGGTGGCTGGGCTCGGGCGGGGCTCAGAGGCGGTTTGGGTGGGAAGTGGGGTATTCTAGGAAGAGCTGGAGGTTGTAACTCCTCGGCGGGTGGGCCTAATGTTTCAGTCCACGGTTCTTCCTGTACCCAGCGGCGAGGATGGTTAGCGGCTGGAGTGCTCATGCGAAGATGTTGACTGTTGCGGCGGTACTCTCTATCCCCACAGTCCACAACATAGGAGCGTGGAGCACTGTGGGGTTTCACTATTACTCCAGGGGACCACTTGTCCCTTGTTTTTTGTGTGATATTCCATAGCTCTTGCAGAAGTCCTTAAATTATTGTGGACCATTGTCTGTGTGAAGAGTGGCAGGAATGCCATGTCTGCAGAACTGAGCTTTCAGAGTCTCTATGGCGGTGCGGCTTCGCATGTCTTTCAGTACATCTACTTCAATGAATTTTGAGTAGTAATCCACAAGTAGGATGTACTGCTTGCCTTCGAACTCGAACAGATCTGATGCTACCTCTTCAAATGGCAGCTCTAGTGTTTCAGTTGGTTTGAGGGGTTGTCTGGGCAGCTTGTTTTGAAAGTCTGCACACTTGCTACAGTTTCTGACCATTTCTTCAATTTCTGCACTCATGCCTGGCCAGTATAGCACTTCACGTGCCTGCTGTTTGCTTTTGAACATGCCTAGGTGAGACTGGTGTATGAGCTTTCGCATGTGCTCACGCATGGTGGGGGGCACCACTATACGCAGTCCTTTATAGATGATTCCATCAGACAGCACTAGCTGACTTCTTGAGTCCCAATATGGCTGAACATGAATGGGCACTTCCCGTCTGTGTTCAGGCCAGCCGTTGTGAATTGTTTGCTGGAGACCGATTAGTTCTTCTTTTGTGCTGTCTTGCAGCTCTGTGTACTTCTGGTCACTTACTGCAACATAGTTGAGCATGGAGACACACTCTAGTCCGCTTAACTCAGGTGTACTCTCTGGGAGCTGTGCTCTGGATAGTGTGTCGGGCAACTCCATGTCTTTCCCTCTTTTGTACTTGATTGTCAAGTCGTACCACTGCAGCGAGAGACGCATTCTCTGGATGTGCATGGGAGTGGCCAGCAGTGATTTTTTTTTAAATATCTTCGAGTGGCTTGTGGTCATTGTACACTGTGACATGTGCTCCAAATATGTAGTTGTGAAACTTGATGCATGCGTGCACAATGGAGAGCATCTCCTTCTCAATTTGCGCATAACGCGTCTCTGCGTCAGTCAGTGACCTCGAGGAGAATGCTATGGGATGACCGTCCTGGAGTAGGACAGCTCCTAATCCACTGCTGCTTGCATCACTGTGTATCTCAACAGGCTTTGCAGGATCAAAAAACTTCAGCACTGGAGGATGCGTGCACAACTCCCTGAGCCTGTCAAAGGCTTGCTGCTGAGCTGGCTGCCATGCAAACTCCACGTCATTTTTGAGAAGCTGACGCAGCGGGGCATCCACTTCACTGAGGTTTGGTATGAACTTCGACAAATATGTTACAAAGCCCACAAAGCGGTTGACACCTTCTTTGTCTGTCGGTGCCGTCATGTACCGAACCGCTCCCACTTTTGCGGGGTCTGGCTGTAGACCAGCAGCTGTTATCAGATGTCCCACATACGGCACTGATGCTTGGCGGATGTGACATTTGTGGAAGTTGAGTCTCAGATTGTAGCTTGTAGCTCTTTCTGCGGAGGATTGCATCGTGCTCCTGGACTGTGGGGGCTGTTAGGATATCATCCATGACACTTATTGCTCCAGCTATGCCCTCAAGCATCTCATCCATGATGCACTGGAAGATTTCTGGGGCGCATTTTATCCTGAATGGGAGTCTCAGCCATCTAAACCTTCCTATCAGAGTATTAAAGGTTGTTAGAAAGGATGAGGCTTCGTCCAGCTCTATCTGCAAAAATCCTGATTTAGCATCTAACACTGAGAATACTTTAGCATTAGGTATTCTTGAAACGACCTCCTCTACGGTGCACATTGGGTGGTGTTCCCTTTTTATGACCTGATTTAAATCACTTGGATCTATGCAGATTCTTATCTTGCCATTACGGACAACGGCTACCATAGAGCTAACCCATTCTGTGGGCTGTTCAACTTTGGTGATGAAACCATCTTTCTCCATCTCATGTAGGTTTTCTACCATCTTTTATCTGAGCGCAGCTGGCTGTCGACGGACAGCGTGGACCACACCCTTTGCATCTTCATCCAGTTTGATGGTGTATTTTCCTAGCAGGGTGCCTGTGGTACGTTGTAGCTCTGGAAATTCATCCAAACCAGCTGGTATGCTTTGTGTTGTGGTGGCTACACTGCTTCGAAGTGAGTCTTGACGAGCAATAAGGCCTAAAGCCTCTGCTGAAGCTCCACTGAGCACATTCTCCTGCGCTATGTCTACTATTTCAAATTCGGCGCTCACTTCACACTTTTTGTATGCCATCTGTAGATCAACTGCAGCTACAGGCTTAATCTTATGATTAGTATACGAGCGGAGTACTCTACTAGAGCGTTTTAGCTCACCTGAGTGCATTAGTGACTGATAGCTGTCTACGGTTAATGTATTACACTTAGCACCTGTGTCGATCCTAAACGGTACTTGCTGAGACAGTATTTTTAGGTCTACCGTCCATTTATCCTTCTCCGGGTTATCTGTCTGTGCTATATTTATGTTCAAAATTTTGTCATCCTGATATGACTCAACACTCACAGAGCTAACTGCACGCCTGCGACACACTGCCATCCAGTGGTTGGGTTTGTGACAGTAGGAACACTCGGAGCCTTTAGCTGGGCACATCCCCATGTTCCACTTGTGCTGGGGGTCTCTCCCACAGCTCGCACAGTTTCCCTGTTGGTTTTCCGGAGCCTTCCTCTAATACACATGTTTTGTCTGTCCCTCATTGTACATTCTCTTATTTTGCACTGTGTATTTTGGCTTAACAGATACTGCTGAGACTTGTGAATCCTCTTCTCTGACGATTTGTATCTGTTTCTGTGACAATTCAAACAGCTGGGGAATTTCTATAGCTTTAGGTAGCGTTAGCGCCTCCCCTTTATCTAATAGTTGTTCTTGGACCCGTTTTTCTCGAAATCCCGCGATGATTCCATCGACCAGCATGTCGTCGGAGTTGGGGTACTCACAGTCCATGAGAATGAGTCTCAAATCCTTAATAAAGTTGTCGAAACCTTCACTTGCTCCTTGTTTCCTTTGCCTGAAATGGTGCCTGGCTATCCGCTTGTTTTTTCTTGGCCTGATGTACAGTAGCTGGCAAACTTATCCAGCACTTTAGACGGATCTGCTCTCTCGCCCTCAGCCTAGGCTAACGTCTTGTATATTTCTCTGCCTTGCTCGCCGACCCACGTACCAAGCCAGCCGGCTCGCTTCTTAGCTGCTAGCTCCGAGAGCGGACCCTCAAAGACGAACTCGACGTGACTTCTGAATCTCCCAAACTCCTGATACAAATCAGGAGCCTCCCAGTCGATCTTGGGGTGTTCAAAGTGCGAGTATGCCATTTTCTCTTATTCTATTTTAGCTTCTGACACCATGTAATGTACTCGAGCAGACACGGACACGACTTAGCTTGTAGACATGTTGTTTATTTCTGATTGACAGTCGCGACCTACAGCAACCCGTTGGGACGCGACGGATGCAGAAAACGAATCACATCAGTGTGTTAGTGTGGTGTAGTGAGATAACACACAGTATGTTACAGGTACTTACTGTCTTTTGTGTTGCATTCACATGGTGGTGTGGATGTAGTGTTGAATTGATTGATTTGTAATTAACACAGATGATGACGAGAGGCTCCAATTATAAGCAGACCGGGAGAATGATCGTCACTTCTTCTTTTTCTATCTTGTTTTCTGTGTCTGAACCAAGGAGGCTGGTGTAGCCAGCTCTCCACTCTTGTTCTTTAATATAGTAAATAAATATTATTTTGCAAAAAAGCGTGTCCGACGGGGCCCCAGGGTGGCGCACCACGTAAAGCACTGCGGTGCTACGCAGCCCTATCGTGTTCGACTTGCGGAACCGGCGATATTTCCTGCATGTCTTCCCCCCACATCTTCTCCCATTCTCCCTCTCTGCCTGTAAAAGCTGTAAAAATGCTCAAATAAACCTTTAACCCTTATGTGGTGTTACAGGGTCTCCAGCGACCCGTTTCAAGGTTATAATATGTAATAACTAACATGTAGTTGATTTAATTAGAACAAGGCTTTATGATATACTCCACAACACATATATAAGCACGGCAAAACTATGTTTCACCATTTTGAAAATTCTGAAGGTATCTGCAGAAAAAAAAGGTACGACTGTGGTGTTAGGGTCATGCTTGACCCGGCAAGGTAAAACTATACTATAAAAATACTAAATATAAATAAATAAAATAATAATAAATATACTAAACTTTTTTTCAGAAGTTATATTCTAATATTGTTCTATTATAGTCAGAAAACATTATTATCTATGGGTTTCAGATTTAGTATATTACGATTGAACAACCTCATTTGCATCTTAAAGGTCACATGCATTATAAATGTATTTTTTCAGTGTCTAGCATTGTATTATAGTAATAGGAGTTAGTATCAATGTGTCTGTGTCTCTAAATACCATATTGGCGGATTGCCATCATTCAGGTTATTCATTTCCTGCTCCATTTTAATCAGGTCGTTCTGATTTGACTAGCATGGTGACGTCACGTGGCGAGGATGGAGCGGATAGTGATCCGATTGGCTCTGTGGTTGTAGCGCACCAAACGGGGTTTGACAGAGAGCGAGCGAGAGAGAGAGGGAGAATCAGATAGACCCTCGCGACAGAGCACACATACACACATGCACGTCGCGCTGTCGTCTCTCGGTCTGTCTCTCTCTCTCGATTTGGGAGGATAACTAACGCACGGCACAGTGGAAGACTTCCTCAAACGGGAGAGGGAGAGAGAGAAAGAGAAGGGGACCTGCGTATCTCGCATGCACGCTCTCTCTCTCTCTCTCTCTCTCTCTCTCTCTCTCTCTCTCTCTCTCTCTCTCTCTCTCTCTCTCTCTCTCTCTGTCTGCCACTCGCAGACTGTGTGGATGACTGTCACTGAAAGTGCTTATGGGCGGAGCCCAGCCAATAACAGGCTGAAATCTTGAGGCTGGAAAATGATGCTTTTGAGTACTCCATTAGAAATATAAAACAATGATTTTTTTTTTTTAAATAAATGTCTTCCATAGACTCACAGGAATAGTGCTAGGAATAGCAATGCATGTCCCCATTAAAAATAAGAGACATGATGTGTCTTGGGGGCCATACAATCTAATAAATGGGATTATATGGTTATGAATGCATATAATGTTAGTTAGGATGTAGTATTAACTATATTGAGTGATACTCCTTTCTTTTTAGTGGTCAGGACTGAGTTAGACCCCGGGTCAACATTGACCCACTAACAACGGTCAGTGGTGTCAATTCCTAACACAACATGAGGGTAAAAAAAAAAACTTGTCCGACGTCATGCTGTCCACCATTTTGCAACCAAGGCCTATGGGGAAACAAGCCATCTTTTTGTGACTGTTGAGGCCTTAGGGCAAGACATACATGCTTGGTTGCAACAAGCACGAATAAGAACAACGTATCCCTACTTTGCTAACCTACACTGAGGCACACTCACACATCAATACGCAATGACTCGACTTTGACGAAATGTGAAACGAGCCTCGCCCCCCATCCTCACTGTGTCTCAAATAACCTCAATCAATGGAGAACGCACTGCGGGGGTCCCCCATGCAATCCCGATTTCACAGACCTAGAGAATATTGGCTGTCAAGAAACTGCCACGCCATCAATCATGTGCAAAGTCACTGTGAAGGACACCGCTCCACCGCCAGCCTCCTCGCAGTGACATGCAGGCCGGGCTGCGTAACACTGAGGCGTGGTCAGTACGGCACTGCTAGTGAGAGCAGACACACACACTGCTAGTGAGAGCAGACACACACACTGCTAGTGAGAGCAGACACACACACTGCTAGTGAGAGCAGACACACACACTGCTAGTGAGAGCAGACACACACACTGCTAGTGAGAGCAGACACACACACTGCTAGTGAGAGCAGACACACACACTGCTAGTGAGAGCAGACACACACACTGCTAGTGAGAGCAGACACACACACTGCTAGTGAGAGCAGACACACACTGCTAGTGAGAGCAGACACACACACTGCTAGTGAGAGCACACACACACTGCTAGTGAGAGCAGACACACACACTGCTAGTGAGAGCAGACACACACACTGCTAGTGAGAGCAGACACACACACTGCTAGTGAGAGCAGACACATACACTGCTAGTGAGAGCAGACACACACACTGCTGTGAGAGCAGACACACACACTGCTAGTGAGAGCAGACACACACTGCTAGTGAGAGCAGACACACACACTGCTAGTGAGAGCAGACACACACACTGCTAGTGAGAGCAGACACACACACTGCTAGTGAGAGCAGACACACACACTGCTAGTGAGAGCAGACACACTGCTAGTGAGAGCAGACACACACACTGCTAGTGAGAGCAGACACACACTGCTAGTGAGAGCAGACACACACTGAGCAGACACACACACTGCTAGTGAGAGCAGACACACACACTGCTAGTGAGAGCAGACACACTGCTAGTGAGAGCAGACACACACACTGCTAGTGAGAGCAGACACACACACTGCTAGTGAGAGCAGACACACACACTACTAGTGAGAGCAGACACACACACTGCTAGTGAGAGCAGACACACACACTGCTAGTGGGAGCAGACACACACACTGCTAGTGAGAGCAGACACACACACTGCTAGTGAGAGCAGACACACACTGCTAGTGAGAGCAGACACACACTGCTAGTGAGAGCAGACACACACACACACTGCTAGTGAGAGCAGACACACACACTGCTAGTGAGAGCAGACACACACACTGCTAGTGAGAGCAGACACATACACTGCTAGTGAGAGCAGACACACACTGAGCAGACACACACACTGCTAGTGAGAGCAGACACACTGCTAGTGAGAGCAGACACACACTGCTAGTGAGAGCACACACACACACTGCTAGTGAGAGCAGACACACACACTGCTAGTGAGATCAGACACACACACACACACACTGCTAGTGAGAGCAGACACACACACTGCTAGTGAGAGCAGACACACACACTGCTAGTGGGAGCAGACACACACACTGCTAGTGGGAGCAGACACACACACTGCTAGTGGGAGCAGACACACACACTGCTAGTGAGAGCAGACACACACACTGCTAGTGGGAGCAGACACACACACTGCTAGTGGGAGCAGACACACACACTGCTAGTGAGAGCAGACACACACGCTGCTAGTGGGAGCAGACACACACACTGCTAGTGAGAGCAGACACACACACTGCTAGTGGGAGCAGACACACACACTGCTAGTGAGAGCAGACACACACACTGCTAGTGGGAGCAGACACACACACTGCTAGTGAGAACACACACACACAGTGGCAGGAAGGAGAGTCATGGACACTGAGGGGATGTGCTTTAAAGGGCACGATATGGAGACTGGTTGAGACTGGTTGACCTGCTATCGGGGAAAACAGATTTCAAGACACAGGGGAGGGGGGTGACAGAGGGCGTTGATCACCAGCTCCTGTGCGATGGAGATTAACGGCGGTGGTATAGGATGGATGTCAAGTGCAGCTGGTGACTGTGTCCCCCCTGTTTCACAGGCTCGACTGCTTGGCATGCACACAGGATAACGCCCTGTGTCTGTCTGTCTCTCTCTCTCTCTCTCTCTCTCTCTCTCTCTCTCTCTCTCTCTCTCTCTCTCTCTCTCTCTCTCTCTCTCTCTCTCTCTCTCTCTCTCTCTCTCTCTTTGTATATTTATCTATCTATCTATCTATCTATCTATCTATCTATCTATCTATCTATCTATCTATCTATCGATCGATCTATCGATCGATCGATCGATCGATCGATCGATCGATCGATCGATCGATCGATCGATCGATCGATCTATCTATCTATCTATCTATCTATCTATCTATCTATCTATCTATCTATCTATCTACCTACCTACCTACCTATCTATCTATCTATCTATCTATCTATCTATCTATCTATCTATCTATCTATCTATCTATCTATCTATCTATCTATCTATCTATCTATCTATCTATCTATCTATCTATCTATCTATCTATCTATCTATCTATCTATCTATCTATCTATCTATCTATCTATCTATCTATCTATCTATCTATCTATCTATCTATCTATCTATCTATCTATCTATCTATCTATCTATCTATCTATCTATCTATCTATCTACAGTATCTATCTATCTATCTACAGTTGCTCTCTCTCTGTCTGTATATTTATGTATCTATTTACAGTGTGTGTATATCTATCTATCTCTCTCTCTCTGTCTGTCTATTTATCTATCTACTTACAGTGTGTGTATATGTCTTTCTCTGTCTATTTATCTATCTATTTACAGTGTGTGTATCTCTCTCTCCCTCTCTCTCTCTTTCTCTCTCTCTTCCCCTGCCCTCTGGAGGATGACATTGTCCAAAGCAAATGTTCTCATCTGTGGGTTCCTGTGTGTGTGTGTGTGTGTGTGTGTGTGTGTGTGTGTGTGTGTGTGTGTGTGTGTGTGTGTGTGTGTGTGTGTGTGTGTGTGTGTGTGTGCGTGCGTGCGTGCGTGCGTGCGTGCGTGCGTGCGTGCGTGCGTGCGTGCGTGTGGTTGAGTCTGTAAAAGGATCCTTTATTGTCTCTTGAGTTGTTCTTGAGGAGTTGTTTCTCACAGCGTTGGCGAAGGAACATCTCCTATTGAATATTCTCTTAAAGTCAAACAGAAGCATCAGATGCCGTGATGTGAGCCGCTTTGTAGCAACGAGCCCACAGCTGGCCTCAGGCACAAGTCACTTGATAGTCTGTTTAGACATTTCATCAAGAGGGGAAGAGGCTCTAATGGAAATGAAGAAAGAAAGACAGAAAGAATGAAAAAGAAAGAAACAAATATGAACCATTGTTAGTTTTTGTCCAGGAAGCCCTGTGCTGAATTACTCTCCATCTATCCCGAATTGCAGCCAAATTGGTTCTCAAACAAAACCCCATCCTGTATTGAGTTACCTCACACTGTTGGTACCTTTTACTGTTCCAAGGGGCTCCAGGATGCCAACGATTTCTGTTATTTATTTTTTGTCAAGACTGGCAATAGATTGCTTTGGATTTAGACGTGATCGGATGCTTATAGGATTTATCAAGCTTTCGCAAGCTGCTCTCTGCAAATACAGCCATGGTTTACATCCCGAATGTGGGGCGAATTCACGAAGGGATTGCACAGCTTTTCTGACGCTATGCCTGTGCAAATAGCTCTGAAACACTGGTTGCCATCAGCATTGCGTAGCGGTGCGTCGGTGGTATTTGCAGGTATTATGGGCAGAACTTGCGCCCCTTTATATGCAAATGAGCCTCATTGCAGATACACTCCAATTCACAAAGATCAGCGCTAATTGCCACATGCAGTTACATTTACGTCTTCAGGGATTTGATGGTGACTAAGCGCATTTATAAAGGGGTGTCATTGCCAGCGTCTCAGGTGATCATGGCAGCAGTAATTGTTGCCAGGCGAAGGCATCGTATTGCCAGGCGTGCCAGTGAAAGAATATTTCTAATGAGAATGATTTTTTCTGGCCTGGCGGTAGGCGTGGAGGGGGGTGGGGGTGGGGGTGAAACCGGAATTTTTGTGTGTAAAAGAACACCTTATTTATTGCATTGTGATGATTTCTTTTGCACTTTGTGATAGATTAAATTAACTGCTATTATAGAAAAAATTCTGAAAATAGGGCTAAGGCTTAAGAGGTTAACCTCTTACAGTAACAGGCGCCCCCAAGATTGGCCATTTTAGTTTTCGTTTTTGAGCACTGCATACTTTTTTTGCAAACCAAAACACTATACTTTATACATATCTACTCGGTCTGTTTTGAAAGATGACATTCTGAAGTTTCTGATACAATAAAGATAATTCACTTTTAGTGCTAATGAAATAGTGTAACATAGGTCTGAACTTGAGTTGTAGAAAAACTCACGTTTTTCTGTAGTAAGTAAGTAAGTAAGTAAGTAAGTAAGTAAGTAAGTAAGTATTTATAAAGCACCTTTCATACATGTCATGTAGCTCAAAGTGCTGTACACAATTATAGGCATATATAACGATAAAAGCAATAAAGTCATAGTGATCAGTTAAGATCAAAATAAAAAAAAATAATAATAATAATAGTAACGTAAAAATGAAAATAACGTAAAAACAGTCATTTGCTTACCAGTTTGGGAGAACAGGTCCGCACAAACATTTCCGCTCAGTGGCAACCGGAAGTGCACTAAACCAATGCACTTGTATGGTAGCAATGTTTAGCTCTTATAACGCTAGTGTAGTTACGTTTTTAACAGTGGTCATAGTTGGGTCCATAGTGCTTTACCAAGTCCCATGGATCCATCAGTGGCCGTGTATTGTGGTAGAAAGAAAGAAAAAGAAAAACGTATAAAGAAAACAGTCTAAAGTTTGAAAGTTTGGGAGGTCCGCAAAAACACGCCTTCAGCTCAGAAGCTGAGGCGTGTCAAAAACTTTTGAAAAAAATTGGAGGCGTGTCTCCTATTGTACCCATTCCTTCATCTAAAAAGTTTGAAAGTTTGGGAGGTCCGCAAAAACACGCCTAGTAGTTAGTAGTCCAGAAGTAGTATTTCCCCAGAAATTCGGATGGCTGAAACGACACTCTGGGTCCATAGCCTGAAGTCTTGTGTAGTACATGACCAAATTTCATAGAAATCCGTTCAAGAAATGAGTCAGTAGGAGCGATTATGGTCAACTGTGTAGCGTTCCTGGTTTTTATTTCCTCATAGACTTCAATTAATTCTGCGGTTTTTCTCTTCCTGTTTTCGCTCGTGACTTTTCACCTAGATCCCTGATTCGTACATCCCCATGTGGGGTATCATTGGAAAGCCACACTCATTGGCTAAACAAAAACTAAAAATCCAGAAAATCTAAAAAGATTTCAATGAAAATGTCCAGATTTAAACAGAGCCTGAAAATATCCGTTTTGCTAAATGGGGGTTTGCCCATCCCTAATGGGTATTCAATTAACTTCAAAGTGATCTTAAAAGAAAGTCTTACATTTAACTTGTTAAAATTGACAGGAATTCTGTAGAGTACAGACAGATACGTGCATAAAACGCTGAAAGCAACCAACTGTACTAACGAGTGTCGACACAGAATACTAACTGAGGCTATTATTATTGTTATTATTATTATTATTATTATTATTATTATTATTATTATTATTATTATTATTATTATTATTATTATTAGAACATAATAGCCTGTCCACAAGCGCCTCTCTCTCTCCTTACACGCAAGCAGCGGCAGACGGTTGAATCTGTCTGATGGCGCACTGGAGTAGATAGAGAAACTATATGAAATATAGAAATACTGTAGATGCATTCGTTACAGAAAATAAATTTCAATTGCATATGCCCTATTCTATGTGCACTGCCAGCCGCTATGTGCGATGGAGATATATACTTGTAACATTTTGACAGAGAGAAAATAATCTCCCAATTCAGATACAATTTAACACAAACAGTTCCAAATATATATATATATTTAAATATATATATTTTTTTAAGATTTGTTTTAGCATTTTTACAGCTTTATAGGCCATACAAGACCGACAGAGGAGAGGGCGAATGGGAGAAGATGTGGGAAGGACATGCGACAAATATCGCCAGGAGCGGGAGGCGAACCCGGGACGGCCGAGTAGGTGTGCGAGGCACTATGCGGTGCGCCACGAGGGCACCCCAAGTTCAAAAGATATTTAATGTTTGTTGGCATATTTTCACACCGCCAACAAAGTGCTGCGTCCGTTTCTCTGTCACTACATTATTTAACTTTTCAGTTGCTGCCGCCAATGAAAATCAGCTCATGCTCAGCCTCAGACTGTTATTCTATAGTATTTGAGATATCGCTTATCGCCACCTACTGGCCCGGCATGCTTGTTGGAGCAATGTGTTTCTGCCTTTATGTCTGGATGGAGGTTTTTTGGAAAACCCTGCCATGTGGACAGGGATTTTCTTTTTTTTAAACGGAGCCTGAAAACATCCGTTTTGCAAAATATCCATATATATGTGTGGACATGGCCTAAATCAGCGAGCCTCTCTCTCTCTCTCCCTTTGCAACTTTTGCATAAATTAGTTTGCATACATTCACATAAAAAGACTATATCCTAGACTACAAATGATGTATTTCCCAATGTAATGTATTATTTATTTTGCTAATGAGAGCTGACATCTTTCCAGAATCACTAAGTTAGATCACATTCAGTCACATTATATACAGGGTCAAAACATCACTCAATGCAGTGAAGCGAGAGAGAAAGGGAAAGAGAGAGATTGACTATAGTGCAAGATTCACAGGTGTTGCATAATTAAATGCATGAAATCAAATCAAATGGCCACATGCACGATATATAAATGATATGGCTAAAAACGATATACTGTATGAATGCAGTTAATTTAGGAAGCAGCATTCACACACCTACTGCGTTTTGTCATTTTTACATGCCTCATTTAGTCTGTGTCCTGTTTTCTTTGTAAAGCTGTATAATTTGTTGACAGAATCCGGCTATAGTTTTTATATTATATTATAATTTTATTGATTTTTGTCTAATGAAAGACATATTATCTTGGGGGCCCTCTGAGGGCCACGTGGGCCAGGTGCCAGATGCTTAGTTCAATTATGAGTAGGGCTGGCCCTGAAGGACATAAAGCATGTTTCATAATTCATGTCCCCATTGGCTACCATTAGCTTGCTAAGAAAACCTATGATGTTCTGCTTCCAGTAACTCAAAAACCATAACACTAGTACAGCGGTTATTGATCATGAGTTAATATATCATCCACATACATATAAATATTGGCCAAGTATATATATGTATATATGTTAGCATTCACAAATACAGTTTTAAATATAGAGTTGCAATCAGTGGTTTATGTTTTATTAGGATCTCCATTAGCTGTCAAATTAATGACCGCTTCCTGGGGACCTCACACACATAATATAACATAATACAAATACAGAATGTAATTAGAAATACAATTAAAATAAGTAAAACAAATTTAAAATAAAAAAAGCATAAAGGAAACAAAAAAAATTATATTCAATATTGAAGATACAATTAATGGTTGTATTCATTCATATTCCCACAAAAGATCATATGAAAGGGTCAGTGAAATTGATCAATACAATACAATAAAATAAAAACATAAAATACACATCTTACTACATCATGCGACATCAGTCTCATTTACATCAGTTCACGTTTTAATATCTTAAAAAATATATGTATTCTTTACTTGACTTAGTATAACATGCTTTTTGTTTTAGTTTTTTTAGTGGTTAATTGAGAGTGGTTAATCTAGTAATGTTAAGTAAACAACAATAGCTTAACGTTGAGAGATGGTGCTGCATTGAATGTTACTGGTTCATCCACAGGACAATAAATGAAAAGCCACTCACCTTGGTGAATACCAACATTGTGGAGCACCTTGGTAGTGTGTGGTCCCAACTGCTAACAAAACAGTTGTTTGCCTCCATGCTCTCAATAGTTTTCTTGAGTAACGTTATAGAAGGTTGTCTGGAGGACAAGGTAGATGCTTATATCTACTGCCTCGATAGCAGTTGAAGTCTTTAAATTCAGTTGAAAAATCACTCATCTTCATAAAATAAGGATCACGTCCAACATATGTGACATATCTGTTTGTACCTGGCAATCTTGTCTAAACTAGCACAGTGTCACAATAGTAGTGTCTGCTAGGGTTCCTACGCCTAGTCCCTCAGTTCTGCACGCTAGAGTTCCTACTGCTAGCGCCTTAGCCCCGCTGGCTAGTGTAGCACCTACAGCTAGCACCCGAACCCTCTCGGCTAGTGCACCCTCTGCAGCTTGTACAGGCCCTGCAGCTAGCGCTGCCCCTGTTCCTCATCCGGCTCCTGGGGAGACCCCAATGTCTAGTTCGGGTCATGCTCCTGCTCCTGTCCCTGGGGAGTCGCCTGCCTCTGGCTTCTCGCCTGGCCCCGTCTCAATGTCCGGCCCGGCCTCCGCGCCCGGCCCTTCCTCGTCGTCTGGTCCGGCTCCTCGTCTGGTCACGGCTCCCCGTCTGGTCCTGGCTCCCCGTCTGGTCCCGGCTCCCCGTCTGGTCCCGGCTCCTCGTCTGGTCCCGGCTCCCCGTCTGGTCCCGGCTCCCCATCTGGTCCCGGCCCCTCGTCTGGTGCCGGCCCCTCATCTGGTCCCGGCCCCTCGTCTGGTCCCGGCCCCACGTCTGGTCCCGGCTCCTCGTCTGGTCCCGGCTGCTCGTCTAGTCCCGGCTCCTCGTCTGGTCCCGGCTCCTCGTCTGGTCCTGGCTCCTCGTCTGGTCTCGGCTCCTCGTCTGGTCCCGGCTCCTCGTCTGGTCCCGGCTCCTCGTCTGGTCCGGCTGCAACACCTGGCTGCGGTTCCTCGTCTGGCCCAGCCCTACCCCGTATCCAGCCCCCCTCTCCGGGCCTCTGTCCCCGTGTCCAGCCCCCCTCAACGGGCCTCTGTCCCCGGGTCCAACCCCCCTCTCTGGGCCTCTGTCCCCCTGTCCAGCCCCCTTCTCCGGGCCTCTCTCCCTGTGCCCAGCCCCCCTCTCCGGGCCTCTGTCCCCGTTTCCAGCCCTCCTCTCCGGGCCTCTGTCCCTCTCTCTGGCCCCCTTGATCCTGTGCCCTGTTCGCCCTTCTCCGGGCTCCCCTCTGGTCCTGTTCCCCGGCCCCCCTGCTACTATGCCCCTCCTGGGTTATTTTCTCTGCCCCCCCCCCCCCCCGGCTCCAGTTCTCCGTGTCCTCGTCCCCAGTTTTTTCCGGGGTCTCGGCCCTCCGCCTTGCCTGTTCCCGGTCGATCTAGTGGGTCGTCTGTGAGCCGCGCCTTCAGGGGGGGGATCCTGTCACAATCTGCCCTTTGGACTCAGGAACATAGACAATCCTCTGGTGCCCTCCGGCGGCCTGTCAGTGGTACTACAGGCGACCAGCCTGTGCCTACCTATTATGTTGTTCCTGTAGACTGTAATTTCTAATACACTCTATGTTTCTGCTATCGGTCCTAGTCTAGCCCTGTTGTTCCCTGTGTGTGTATTCATATTCATATGTTCCGTCTACCCCTGTATCCTGCCGTGCTGTTCTTTCACCCTGTGTACTGCCTACCTTGTCTTCGTGAAGCCCTCTGTATTATCCTTCGTGCTCTCCGTGTATCCAATGCCTTCGTGTTCCATGCCATTACTGCCGTTCGCGGAATTCCCCCTTGTACATTCTGTTCGTGAGTTTATTCTAGTGTTCTTGTTTTTCGAGTCTCAGTCTGTTTCTAGCCTGTTTAGTTTCCCCTCTGAGCCAGCCCGGCTGCGCCTTTTATGTTCCGTGCTTCGTTCCTGTTTCATTGTTTACGTAAGGTTATGTATATAACCAAGTTCTGTGAGTTATGGTGCGCTCAGCACCAGTTGCACTGTACCTCACTTCGTGCACGAGCACTGAATAAAAAATTCCACCATGCACCTTTACATCCCAATATTCGTCTGACCACACCCCCATCCGCTTACCTTCATAAGCAGGTGTGTGGTCACCTACTCGCCTCCTTTCCAAACTTTCACCACAAGGCGAGATCAAGGGCAGCAGCGGCGTCCTGGTGCTGAGCGCACCATAACTCACAGAACTTGGTTATATACATAACCGTACGTTCTGTTTCGTTAAGGCTTCGCTCAGCACCAGTTGCAACCCCAACCCCGTGGCAAGGCCGTAGCAGCGGAGCGCGAAGGAAGACCCAGTCCCACTGAAGGGACTGGATCCCCTGGAAAAAGGGGGCCTGGAGCGGTCAATGACGCCAGGCATCAAGACCCCACCAGGTGGTCACTTAGTGACACCGCCCCCCACATCGCCAGCGTATTCGGATAGGGCCTCTCCAAGCGGCGGGCCCTTTCCCCCAAATAGCACACCGCCTGGCACACTGACCCTGCAGAACAGGCAGTCAGCATGGCCGTAAGCACTCAAAAGGTTAACCAACGGAAGCAGGCAGCGCACCGGGGAAACCAGGCAGCAGGCTGTAACCTGAGCCTGGAGCACTGCGGACGAGACAGGCGCCAAAGGAGTCAGCTGAAAACAGCCCCCCCCGGCGGAAGGGGCGTATGCTGGCGTTGTTGATCACCATGACAAAGCCTCCATTAAAAAAAACCCACCCAGAGGGGTCGAGGCAGAGAAGGCTGACATGATTGGCAGACGTCATGAATGTGCAGGGGCACACTCAACCGGGTAACCCGGGAGTTGACTCTGCTACAACACACCAGGGAATCAACCACCCTCGTGGGACAGACGGTGGTTGTTCCTATAACCCCTCAAGAAAAAAGGGTTATCCCAGGCCTACGGTATCAACAAAACTTTACTTCGGACCGGGCCCGGCGGCACGGGAAGCACAGGGTTACCAGAGGAGGTCCAAGACCACCCCAACAGCCCCCTCTTCACCACGCGTGAGAGAGGAGCGAAAAGAATGGAGAACCAGCCCTAAGCACACCGCACTTCCCAGGCGGTCTCCCAACCAAGTACTAACCAGGACCGAACCTGCTTAGCTACCGAGATCGGACGAGATCGGGCGTGTACAGGTTGTTATGGCCGTAAGCCATTACGATAGTGCAACATGTACCCAACAAAGGGTCTCCATAACGCCTAACACTGTGACACCCGGACCGACCCGGCATTTTTCCCGCCGAAAAAAGCACAAGTCCCTCAGGGTACCAGAACAGCAGATCTGCATCCCCGGCGGACAACGGGTTAACTGACCAGGACCAGCGCGACCAGACCAGTCCCGTGTCCTAACCACGCCGACATGCCCACTCCAGAAGAGGGGTAGGTATGCGTGTCGATCTAAAACATGAAAAGAGGGCGCCACTCAGACGATCCCCATTTGGACCGTGCTCAGTGGCCCACCCCAAGGGCGTGAGACCCCTCTACCTATGTTCTGATCTATTCCGTTAACATCCCCAAGATATGAACGAGAATTCATCGAGACAACCTAGTAAACTGGCGCTCGGAAGAGACAAAACTCCATCCCAGTTGCCCTATAAAAACGCTGTTTTAACAAGAAACCAAGGCACACTTAGCCCCTGCGTGATTCTTTAACAGAAACACACCGAGCCAGCACTGTATATGTATGTATGTATGTATGCGTCGAGACCCAAACACATCAATGGACAGTCTAGCAAGACACCAAACATTGTTCCTCCAAGTCGCCTGGGAGAACGACACGGAGCCGTCGTGCTTCATGTACCTTCCTCTTTTTATCCAAAAAAGAAAGAAACACAGACTGACATGAATCCCACGTGACGCAGCTGAGGGTAAAAATCGTTTACATTTTTACATCCCACCACCCTCGCCATAGGGAGGAGACGGAAATCCCCAGAGAGACTTCCCACGCAAGCTGTATAGATTGAAAAGAATATATTGCAACATTGAGCTATGTAATATTTGGGTTAGGGCTCTCCGAGGAGGAGGCACTGAACCAATACACACTCAATAATCGAATTGAATCGAATACACACACAATAGAGCAGAACTCCTTTTTAAAGTTCTACTCACCTTGACAATCTGAGGAGGAGGCTCTGACCTCTGAGGAGGCTCCCTCACAGGGAAGGAGAGTCCGAACTCACAGAAGGCCCGAGGAGGAGCTTCGTGAGGAGGAGCTCTGACAACTCCCTGAAACAGATCCATAACATGGACCTGAACAACTCACAGAAGTCTTACCAACAGAGACGCGCACAGTGACGTACTCTATGGCGGGGGAATTTGGTGCACACGCCCAATCTTCCAGGGCGTGGGACCAGGAAACTTCCCCCCCCCCCCCTCTTACCCTGTAACGTGCCGAACAGCAACGTGACAGGAACCTTGAAGGACAGGAGGTTTTAAAGGGGAGGAAAGGATTACCAGTTCACCCCTTTACGACCCCACACCCATGATACGATGTAATGACAAAAAAGAGCATGACACAGTCATAGTCAGCTATATGAAGTGTCTAACAACTTCACATAGCTCATGTGCTAACCTGCTATCTGATTTTTACTAAGAAAAAAACACAGAATAGAGAGGGCCCCCTTTAAGAGCCCCGGTACCAGACTTACACATGTGCTTCTGTGGCCAAACCTAACCCAGTTGTAGATCACAAGACACACACAACCCTTTATCACAAAAAAAAATGGCAAAAGTACACTCTCTACAGAGGAACGCCGTTTTTCATAACGAGAGAATACAGAATCCTCGATTATGTATTGGCCACAGGCCTTGCTAAGCACACACGATATGTGACCAAACAATCTTTTCTTTAGGAAAATATAGTTTCTCAAGCAGTTAGCACAACCCCAGCAATTAACCTGCGGGTTACATCGTATCCCCACAAACACAGTGACACAATATATTGTAAACAACATGTCTGAGAGGAGGGTGGGGAAGCCCCAGGGAACCGGGAGGATCACCCCTCTTTCCTTACCCTTGATACGACCAAGTTGAACAGGTAACCCTGTTAATATGCGAACACACTGTTCATTGTCATTACAGGCTGAGAAAAGAATTCATTCCTTAATGACATGTCACTAAGCATAGCTTTATAGGTTGAATAACCCCCTTAGTTGTGAGTTCACGTTTACATGAACACACATGTTCTCATCACAACTAACCAGATCATTTTTACACATGTAAAACAACAACCCGATTTCTATGGAGAGAGAAGTTATAACCGTGACAAGACAATTCACACACAACACGCATCGTATCCTCAATGTATTGCAGCAACACACGTTTTGGAAAACATCGTTATTACAAAACATCTAGAAGGGAAGGAAAGAAGAAGTGTTTAAGGTCCGGTCGGGACCTTCCTACCCTGAACTCAGGCCAAGCGAACTGCAATCTGGCTAACGGGGCACCGAAGTTGAACACAGCATCCCTGTGTTGACGACGAGGGTAACGTCGTTGCGCCACCCAGCCGCTACGTTTCTCCTTGTTTGACGCAGTCCTCGCTGGCAGGGCTCCGGTGTAGGTTCGACTAACATCCTCTGTCAAAGATGACGTCGTAGTCAGAGTGTTTATGGCATGTTATAGTCATAGAAAATGTTCAACAGTGTAGCATCAAGCTAACAGCCGATCGACTGATAGCAACAAGCTAACGTTTACTAGCCTTTTCTCCCATCCCAATGTTAGTCGTATGCCAATTCCCAGTCCCTTCCTGGTCGCTGCGCACTTACCCCCCACAGTCAGATCATCTGGGAGAGTGGAGGCTACCACGTGCTTCCTCCGACACACGTCCAGCCAATCACCGCTTCTTTTCACCTGGCAGCGCGGATTCTCATCGAGAGGGCGTAGCGTGTGGGAGGACCACACTATCCCCCTCAAGTCCTATCCGCGCTTAGCAGGCGCCCCGACCGAACTGTAGGAGTCGCTGTTTACAACGACCCGGACCCACCCCGCCAGCTTCTCCCACCCTCTAATACAGCCAATTGTATTAGTGCAGACGGCCAGCGAAGCTGGTGACAACCCCGGAGCTGTGAGCTGGATTCGAACAGGCGAATCCAGCTCACAGCTCCGGGGTTGGTGACGAACGCAATCTCCGCTCGGCCACCTAACCGCCTCTCATTTTCTACTTCTAATTTACATGCTATACTATGTTATTTGATACTTATCTTGTCTAGCACAGTCTCTGGAGCGTAACAGTAAGAAGCATTTTGTATAAAAGTATTCTGTACTTCTGTATGACAACTATTAAAGAAACTTGAAACTTGAACTTGAACTTGAGCTCGCAAACAAAACAGTACATACCCAACCTGGAAAACAACCGCTTCTCACAACAGTCGGTGCTTCCCACAGTCCAGCTGTGTGGCCGGAGGGCAACCCCATCCAGCCGCAGCAAGGAGGACTGTAGCTGGGGAGCATGTCAGCGGCGTGAGCTCCTAATACGAAAAAGCCGTTGAAGGTCGGAATGACCATCATCTTCCAGACACTCCAGTAACGAAGACAATATCGCCGTATTTTCTCGAAAATAGTGAGAGAGAAAATAAAGATATGATGTCAACGTATCTTCCCGTTCTTTCCAACTTTCTTCTACTAACAACCTCGTCAAGTGGGGATCTACCGAAGGCACTTCCTTGTGGTAGGCGAGTAGGTGACCACACACCTGCTTATGAAGGTAAGCGGATGGGGGTGTGGTCAGACGAATATTGGGATGTAAAGGTACATGGTGGAATTTTTTATTCAGTGCTCGTGCACGAAGTGAGGTACAGTGCAACTGGTGCTGAGCGAAGCCTTAACGAAACAGAACTGCTGCTCAGTAAAAGCCTGTTTATCTGCAACTTCGACTCATGCTCGTCTCTCTCTCACCCACCATTGTCCTGCACTTGAATCCTACACCTCTCCTAAAACACCCCATTACAACACACAGTAAGGGCTTTCCTCCATCTACTGTTGCGTTTCCCTGATAAACATCAATAATGAAAGGTAGAATTAATCTTTCCTAAAACCAAAACATTAAGGTTTATTCAAAAGTGAATCAAGCAATAGTACAAACAGGAAAAATAATATGTTGTGAGGGAAAAGTACATTGCAACGGGCAGAATATGCATCTTACATTCTGCCCAGAACAGAAATAAACAAGCTTCCTGTATATATATCATCACTAAACCAATGAAATGGCTTCTTAGAATCAGAGGAACAAGAGTAATACAAGTCTAAATAAGGTTATAGATGTAGAATAGCAGACTTACATGTAAGGGATCTAGAATTACAGCTGAGTTCAACTATTTTAGAACTCCTGACAACAGGTGGCTGTGGAAGGTGGAATTTGAGGACATTCCCTGTTTGAGCACAAATATAATTGCCAGCCTTAACACAGTAAATAACAGTAGCCTACATTGTAGACTGTAAAAGTCATTTTACAATAGATACAATTATAGACGGGTAGATAGATAAATAGATAGATATTATGGTAGATTTATAGATGTATAGATAGTCTTACATTAGCAAAATGTAGTCTGGTCTGTTTTTTACTTCCTGCCCACCATCTGAATTCTGCTCGTCATCTGAAACCACTCCAAACAAGCTATTGCCAGTCCAAGCTGCACAGCAACAACAGTAGAACAACAAGCTTCTAGTATGGGATTCCTCTGCCTCTTTTAATCAACAGTAGCTTGCAAACGTCCACCTAATAAACACAGAAGCCTTTCTAATTGAACTGCCAGCCACATTGTTCCAGGTTCGTTAGGAGGAAATGGATGCCATGTTGGCTCTCTGCAGTGTAATTACTAGTGCCTACCCCTGTGGGAGAAGGGATCAATCCTGGGTAACAGTAGCAGTGGATCCCTCCTCTCCTGATCCCATTGGTCCAGCATGGCAGGGGAGGTTTCTCACCACGGATAGAAAGCCAGTGTGAGTCTACTACCTTGTCCGTTCATTAACACCAACAACACATTCCCTGGATCACTGTCATTATTTCCGCCCCTCAGACAGCCAAAAAAGAACCCAGAATCAATTTCAAACTCATGAACACTACCCTCGCAAAACTGCATCATTCAGTAGACTCCTAAACGGTTGGGGGAATTAAATTAGGAAAGGAATAGAGTTTTGAAAAGGTGGCACTGTGCCTGCCAGTTACTCCGGGGATGTGATTGATATGTCTGAGTGTCATTTAGCACGTCTGACCCTGTTTCAGATTACCATCTCATTAGCATACTGAGAAACACAAAGGAAAGCCGCATTGTTGCCCCAAACATTTTTCGGGAGGGGGGACTGAGCCTCAGGGAATTTCCAGCGAAAAAATACTTTAATTCCACAATTCTTGTGTGACATTCTGGAAATGGAAGTGGCGCAGCATATCAATCAGTTACAACAAAACCCCTTCAATGTCAGAAATTTATCCTATAAACTTGAGCCCTTCAAAGCCACCAGCTAAATGAATGTATGTAATAGATAGTAAGGCTGTAATGAATGTCTTAGCTGTTAATTATGGCAAGGGAGCCTACTGGGAGAGCGTTGTGCTGTCTACTTGGAATATAAGATTTTTTAATTAAGCCATATCCTACGCAACATATGAATAAATGGTATTGTGAGTCTGTAATTGTACAAACCATTTACATGCTCCTCCTTTTATGTTGTCACATTAAGTAATAACAAAATGAATGTGATAAAAATAAACACGCCAGAGTGGTATTTCAAGCTGTGGTTTCTCAGGAACTGAAAAACTGAGTTTCTTTCAATAGGCAGAGCAGCCCATTAGGGATGGGCAGGCGTAATGTTTTCCCAGATTGAGTACTTGCATGAATTACTTGAGTAATTGTTTAGGGAAATCTATTTGTAGAATGCATCTTAAAGAACGTGGCAACAGCAGTAATTGCGCAGAGTCACACACACGCTGACAATTATATTATGTCTCGCTCTGCAGAAATAACAATGCACAGCAATAAACCCGATGCTTAATGCTTATTGTCAGTCGAAACAGTTACCATTTGTAATAATTACATTACCTCCACTCTGTCTGCAGCAGGTCTCTCCGTTCATGGAACAGCATGTCCATAATACTAGTCTATGAACGCTATGCACAGAGGAGGGAGAGGAGCAGAGTGAGCATGAGTGAGTGAGAGGAGTGGTGTATGGCTGTTTGCACGATGCACAACCACTATGATGTAACAGGAGTCGGTAACATCATGGACGTAGAGAATAGAAACTGAAACTCTGAAAAGTATCGATCTCATCACGCAAGTATTGATCAATACCAATACCAACATTGGTATCAATACATCGATATTTTAGATCGATAGATCGATATTTTAGATTGATCCGCCCACCACTACTCCCAGTTGTTGTCTTCCTGCAAAAACTCACCCCTTGCAGGATTTCAGAGTGAGATTTCACGAGATTTTTGTTTCAGTGGCAAACAAATTTGGTGGTAAAGAATAGAAGTTGAACACCCTCCAAAACCACTTGAGTTTAGTTGAAACAGTGAGTACTTGAGTAATTGATTACTCACGCCCATCCCTACCACATATATCCAGGCACTGATTAAATCAATATCACCCACTGTTTGTTGAAGCGTAAAAGAAGGGTTTCTGTACGTTCTTCCAACAGTGTGGATAACATTCTTCCAACAGCGTGGATAAGGTTATTGCAACAGCGTGAATACAATTCTTCCAACAGCATAGATAACGTTATTCCAACAGCGTGGATTCAGCATGTTTGGTTACAGCAGCTGCTGCAGTATGTAAAGTCTGGCCTACTTTCACCTTCTTCCTCCAGAACAGATGTTTTAAAGGCGACATATTGTGTATCTTTTCAACAATTGCATATGACTTACTTGAATCTGTGTTTGTTATGTTTGAACTAGTCTTTATCTACTTATACTTATATATTTAGTCTTCATCTAATTATAATTATATATTTTCTCCTTGTATTGAACATGCTGTTTAAAAAAAAATAATAATACAAATCTGATGCTTTTATCTAAAGCGACTTACAAGATTGAATGGATTAGAGACAGATACTGCATGATATTCGATAGAGGAGAGTGACAGAGATGGAAGTGATATTGAGTTTGTAAACCATGAGGGAGAGGTCAAAAGACCAGTGCCTCCACCACGTCTGCAGGGTTGTGGTGTGTGAGAGAAGTTATAGTTTGTAGATGAGGCTGCCGGTGTTGTTGAGTTATCTGGTGTTATCCCGGTCTCAGTAAGAGTCAGAAGCTGAAGGTTTTGACTATGGGCGTAGGCAGTAATGAAGTCTGCTTTCCTGACGGCTGATTGACAATTCCATAAGCCTCCATGTACAGTGACAGGTATATTTGTGGTGGGGGGGGGGTTTGCAGGATTGCTCCCAAACTGCCGTGGATGGCTTGAAGCTGGCATGGTGGAAGAAAGTGTTGGAATGGGTAGGAAACACTTCTTGTGGTTCTCAGGTGAGGAAGAGAGATAGAGAAATGATGACAAAGAGGAAGGGAAAGAAACATTTCAAGAACAGGATAATGGTGTATATTACAGTAGTAGGCCTACTCTGGTCGGTTTCTTCCTCTGAGAACTCCCACAGGAAAACTCCTCATCTTTGCTCATCTTCGTTTGTTGACACTAAGCTGACGCTTATCCAGCAAGCATTTAAATCTCTATCAGCAGTTACTACTAATGCCAGACACCTGTCTCTGTCACCTGACCCTCTGTTCCAGTTTAACCTCTTAACACCTGACTCTGACACCTGACCCTCTGTTCCAGTTTAACTAACAGATTACAAGCTTACCCTCTGTTCCAGTTTAACCTCTTAAGCATCGGACGGCCCGACTCTGAACGTCAAAGTAATACAAATAAAACTAGCACCATTTTTGCCCAATCCTTAAGAGGTTAACTAACAGATTGCAAGCTTACCCTATGTTCCAGTTTAAAAGCAATGTTTCTCAGTAGGCTGTCCTATCCTTCAGGCTGTTGTCAGTATTTAGTTCATAATTTCCTCTCCTGCCTGGTTACCCCACACACAAGAGTACAAAACAATAAAAAAAAAAAATAAAAAAAGTCTACAACTTGGTGTTCAGTGTTCCTTGCTCCAAAAAGCACAGTGGTGATGGTAGTGATCGGGGTAATGGTAGTGATAGTGGTGATGGTAGTGATAGCGGTGATGGTAGTAGTAGTGATGGTGGTAATGGTGACAGTGGTGGTGATGTTATTGATGGTGATAGTAGTGATAGTGGTGGTAGTAGTAGTGATGGTGGTAATGGTGACAGTGGTGGTGATGTTATTGATGGTGATAGTAGTGATAGTGGTGGTAGTAGTAGTGATGGTGGTGATGGTAGGGATAGTGGTGATGGTAGTAGTAGTGGTGATGGTAGTGATGGTGGTAGTAGTGATGGTAGTTAGTGATGGGAGTAGTAGTGATGATGAAAGTAGTAAAGGAGACAGTGGTGGTGATGGTAGTGATGGTAGTAGTAGTGGTGATGGTAGTAATGGTGGTAGTAGTGATGGTAGTTGTTCTGAAGGTCCAGATTAACACTGAAAGTCTGCGTTTATTATTTTGTATAACTTATATATTGTTTATATATATATAAGATATATATCTTAACGTCATCTGTTTGCCTAAACAGTATTCTTCGTTCGCCTTATTGTGTCCCATTCTTGACGCTGTAGGCGCCAGGGCGCGCGCCCCCTAGACATGTTTTCTAGACATGTTCAGACATGCCCGGACAAGCCCAGAGCGAGCGCATTGATTCTGTACAGGTGAACAGGCTGGGTCCAACAGGGAACCAGATAGAGTATATTGGGTAGACGACGTGCGGCAGCAGCAGCATAACAGGAAAACTAGCAGAGCGAGAGTGAAAGACGTCTGGTGCAGTTGTACACAGACCGATAGCGGTGTATCGTTATAGAGAGCTAATGGCTACTTAGATACAACTATAATATTGTCGAGCCATTATTGGCACAGTATAGTGACTTGTGTAAGCGAAGTAACGTGGAGAGACTTATAGTTAAACCCAGCGCCGTTTGGATATAACTACTCATTGGAGACCGTCTGCGGGTTAGCTTTATGTACAAACGAAGCTAGCTAGCTACCATCTATGCCAACGGGCTTTTGGATTAATAGCTATTAACCCTGCCATCGGGCGCTAGGAATACAAGGACCAGTTCCGTACGAGACCCCTTCTCCCAGCGACAACAGGATTATCCGACCAGTCTACAGTTTTTCTGGAGCAGGAGCTCTAGAGAGAAACCATCGTCTCCAGCCACCATCTTGCTTTTCCCTGTATCGCCTCGTTTCGTCTCACTCCCTTCAGAGCTCCACCGGTCGAGTATCCGTAGTCTAGGAACCATTCGTTACTGTTGACTTTGTTGCACTGACATTCTAGTATTAAAGGAGAACCGTAATAAATAATAATGTATGTTTGCTATTAACATTAAACATGATGCTTGTTCAACTTGTATCCCTGTCCCCGCGCAGTCAATGGAGTGTCCGCCATTTTGTCTAACTGTACTGTCTGGCTATTAATATTCTTTAGTAGTGGTTTAATCTAACATATCTCAATACAGTCAGGGTTGTGTAGCCCCTTAGCTACAATTGGTCCTTCGAGCCGGAGGGTATCAGTAATAATAATCATATTAGTGATAATATGGCCAGCGGCGGACACTCTCCAATCGGCTCTCCCCCATTAGAGCGCCCTAGGCGCCAGCGTCAGCCCCCTCCCCACTTGGAGAACTACGCTGTAGATTTACCTCCTAGCTTATCTACGAGGACGTTAAGCAAGGATAACATTAGTAGCTCAAGTATGCCCAACCTTATCGACCTGTCAACCCCAGAGGTAGAGACCCAAGCTAGTTTAAGTGAAACTGACTTAGCCTACGGGGGGGGGGGACAAGCGGGGCATGACTTGACTATACCCATAGAACGCCGCACGAAAGTATAGAACGCTGTGCCCCCGAGATGGACCTCGGAGCGCAAGAAGGTAAAGAATGCGCCCCCGAGATGGACCTCGGAGCGCACCAGAGTAAAGAGCACCGCGCCCCCGAGATGGACCTCGGAGCGCGGTAGAAGACAAAGTACAGCGCCTCCGAGATGGACCTCAGAGCGTGTGAGGAGACCAGGTCACCGCCAAGCCCTGCCAACTCCAAATTACCATCATCAGCATCATCCCCAAGCGAGGCCGAAGAGAGGCTAGCGCAAGTCCTGATCGCCACGATAACCGCTTCGGCGGAAAGGGATCGCCTCCAGGGTGAGCGTGACCGCCTCCAGGCGCAACAAGAGAGTGAGCGTGACCGCCTCCAGGCGCAACGAGAAAGTGAGCGTGAACATTCCAGAGTGGAAGAGAGACGCCTCCAGGCGCAACGAGAGAGTGAGCGTGAACATTCCAGAGTGGAAGAGAGACGCCTCCAGGCGCAACGAGAGAGTGAGCGTGAACATCTCAGACTGGACCAACGACCCCACGTACGGGGAGACTCGCCAAGGATGCCTCTCCCCCCACGTGCGTCAGTGTCACAGCCATCCATGGCATCCTACATTGGGACAACCACATTCCCAGACTTCACAAGAGAAGACAGAGCGCAGTATACCGAGCTGCGTATGTGCCTAGAGACAATTATGTCCGGAGTACAGGACGAGTCATACAAGTATGCCATTCTCCTTAAGCACCTCGAGGTAACTAGAGCGCACAACATAGCGCTGGCATACTCCAATTCACAAACTCCCTATTCCGACGCCCTGGTTGCCCTCGACGCACGTTACGGACGTACATGGGACTATGTCATTCAGGAGATACGTGAGATCGAACGTCTCCCCCCAGCTAAAGACAACCGAGCCCTGGACGACCTATCCGTCAAAGTACAGTCCCTGGTAGGGATGCTCGGGTCCCAACGAGAGAAGGGGATGTACGAGTTGTACGCCAACTCCAACGTGGAGCGCATATTGGAGAAGCTCCCCCCATTCCGCCAAGAACGTTTTCGGCGGCAAAGAAACTACCGTGACCCGAATGGCCCAGAACAGTCACTCCTGGACCTTGCTGACTTCCTAGCCAGGGAGGTTAGCAGCCTAAGAATTGACACCTTCACATGGGGTGGCTCGAACATTAAAGAGGGACCGAGGAGGATTAAAGACCAGAGCAGGCCCATCACCGTGATGCACCAGGCCGAGTCGGTGTCACGACAGAAGAGTCACAACCCCCCCGCCAAGGGGAAATGGAAGATTGCATGTCAATACTGCGACAACGAACACTGGTTGTCACAGTGCGACGCATTCAAGAAACTGACCACAGTCGAAGTAAGTCAGTGGATTAAAGCTAACCGCCGCTGCTTCCGCTGCTCGCGCGGCCACATGGCAGCAGAATGCCGCCTTAAGAAGAAGTGTGGCAAGTGTGACGGCGCTCACCTCGAAGCACTGCACGAGAGCAACAAGCGAAACCCCGCCCCACAAAGCAGCTCGAGAGCAGAAGTACTCGACATCGACCCCGCGAAGAGTGGGAGCTCCAGAGTGCTCCTCAAGGTGGTACGAGTACTCCTCAGTCACGGGGACAAGGTACTCGACACCTACGCCGTCCTCGACGACGGGTCGGAGAAGACCCTCCTCCTCGCCTCCGCCGCGACCCAGTTGGACCTGTGGGGTCCAGATGAGACCATGACCCTCCGTACCATTCGTCGAGACTTAAAGACAATCAAAGGTGAAAACATCTCGTTCACCATTGCAGCGATCGACCAGCCCGAGAAGCGGTACAGCATCAGTAAGGCGTTCACAAGCTACGACTTAGGTCTGTCACGCTATGATTACCCCATCCCACAGCTGAGGGAAAAGTACGACCACCTACGCCAACTGCCCATACCGCTCATCAACGGCGCTACGCCGACCCTACTCATTGGCTCCGACCACGCGGACCTCATTGTCCCAACTGATGCGGTCCACATCGGACCCAGAGGATGCCCAGCCGCGGTTAAGACCCGACTGGGATGGACGCTCCAGGGCCCCCTCTCCGGGCCTTCCAGCCGACCAACGTCCACACGCTGCCTTTACACCAAGGTGAGCGACACAGACAATACCCTCCTACAGCACGTTGAGAGGCTATGGACACTAGACTCGCTGCCATTCAAGAACGAACGCAAGATGGTTCGATCCAAAGAGGACAAGTATGCCATAGCTCTACTCGAGCAGAAGACTACGAGGGTCGATGTCGACGGAGTGCTAAG
Organism: Notolepis coatsorum; assembly: GCF_963971535.1. Classification (NCBI taxonomy): domain Eukaryota; kingdom Metazoa; phylum Chordata; class Actinopteri; order Aulopiformes; family Paralepididae; genus Notolepis; species Notolepis coatsorum. The sequence continues at coordinate 32,756,814 of NC_140166.1, forward strand.
ATACGCGACCCCACTCTTGAGGCGGGAAGGGATGCCCACTCTGCATGTGCCTAAGGGAGCGACGCACCACTACCTACAGAGCACTGAGCGGCGCCTCGCCAAGGATCCCCCCCAAGCAACGATATATCGCACTGAGATCGAGAAGCTGGTAACAGCCGGCCACATAAAGAAAATGACCACGAGGCAGAAAGGACGACAGAGTCATGGTACGTGCCCCACCACAAGGTCACCCACAACGGAAAGAACCGCATCGTGTTCAATTGCAGTTATCAGATTGGACAGCAGAATCTGAATAACCTACTCCTGCCCGGCCCGACACTCGGACCCTCCCTCCTCGGCGTCCTGATACGCTTTCGTCAGGACAAAGGAGCCATCAGCGGCGACATCAAGGGGATGTTCCTACAAGTTCGACTGATGGAGGAAGACAAGCCTCTACTGAGGTTTCTGTGGAGAGAGAGGCTCGACGACGAACAACCCTCGATATACCAATGGGAGGTACTCCCATTCGGCACCGCCTGCAGCCCGTGCTGCGCCACGTTTGCGTTACAGAAGCACGTGGCCGAAGACCCCGGAGCCGACGATGATGTCCGACACAGCGTTGAAAGAAGTTTCTACGTGGACAACTGCCTACAGAGCGTATCCACGCCAGAAGAAGCAGAGACCATCCTACTGAAGCTACGAGCTTCATTAGCCAAAGGTGGATTCAACCTCCGACAGTGGGCCAGTAGCGACCCTCAAGTTCTCCGGCGCCTCCCCCCAGAGACCAAGGCCGCGAGCAGCGAGACCTCGATGACGCACACCCCAGGCGAAGCGCAAGAGATGACCCTGGGCCTCGTCTGGCGCTTCAAGACGGACTCGCTTCACTACCGACACACACCTCTGAGGACGGATCAGGAGACGTCCACGACTAGACTGACCACTCGGCGGAGTGTGTACCGAACACTCGCCAGCCAGTACGACCCAATGGGATGTATCCTCCCCTACACCACCCGGGCGAAGATGCTGGTGAGAGAACTGTGTGACAAGGAGCAGGGCTGGGACGACCCCATACCCGAGCACCTGGCTACCACATGGAGAGAGTGGGAGGATGAATTTGTCTTACTCCGCGAGGTGGCCATCCCGCGGAGTTACTTCCCCCCTACAGTGCGGCTGGAGACGTGTCAGATAGACCTGCACGTCTTCAGCGACGCCTCAGAAGTGGCGTACGGATCAGTGGCCTACCTGAGAGCCCGAGAAGAGGGAGGAGAAGTCCACGTAGCCTTCGTCCTGGCCCGCTCGAGGATAGCTCCCCGCAAGCAGCAGTCGATCCCGCGACTAGAGCTCTGCGCAGCTCTGGTAGGCGCGCAACTCGCAAAAATGGTGCAAAGTGAACTCACCATACCGGTGCGTCAGATCATCCTATGGTCAGACTCCATGACCGTGCTCACCTGGATCCAGTCCGCCTCCTGTCGGTACAAAGTTTTCGTCGGAGTCCGAGTAACCGAAATCCAAGACCTGGTAGGAGCGGCATGTTGGAGATATGTTGACACCAAGCAGAACCCGGCGGATGTCATCACACGGGGGATGTCCCTAGCAGTGCATGTGAGCGGATCGGAGCGTGAGCGGCGCGGGGCGCGGAGCGGCCGGTTTTGACGTGAGCGAGGAGTGGGTTTTAAAATGAGTCGGCGCGACGTCCGGAGCGAGAGTTCTCCTCCGCTCCAATCCACTCCGGGACGCTCACAGTGGTTTAACACTGTTGATGTAATATACATGCAGTACAATGCCAAAGCAACAGATGGCGATGTACAAACATGAAGGCCATTTTCAACCAATGAGAAGGGTGAACCTGTGATATCCTGTTTAGGCTTCACTCCTCCTCCTTCACTCACTCCTGTTAGAAAAAGTATCGACGCCATTGTTGTTGACGTTAGCTTACATGCTAACGTTAATGGCAGCGACCATAGCATTGTGGCTCGGCTAGCCTATCATCGCTTAATAGAGCTAGTGAATGGATAAACAACGTTATTTAACATTGCAGAATGGGTACAATTACAATGCGGCTCAATACAAACAATTGTTAAGGGGCCCAGGGGGTGTAGACTGTTGTAGTTTGAGCTAATTTACACCATGCTCCAAAAAAAAAAATAAAAATGCCGAGCGATCTGGCGCGGGGAGCGGGGAGCGCTCGATTCAAGGTGAGCGGGGAGCGAGCGGAGAGCGACTTGGGGGCGGGGTCAACATGAACGATTAGCGGAGCGGACCAAGCTTTAAAGAGCGAAGAGCGGATTTCTCAGCCGCGCCGATCCGCTCACGTGGCCTGGTCCCTAGCCAACCTCACCCATCCTAACCCATACAGTGATGGTCCAGAGTTCCTCAAGCTCCCGGAGGAGAAGTGGCCTATCTCCACACCACGGGAGGCGAACCAAGACGAGTCAGAAATAAAGAGGTCTATGTTCTGCGGGCTGAGCCAAGCCCCGGCTCCAACGGACCCGGACCTAGACGATTGTCCAACCCTGGAGAGTGCCCAGAAAAGGACATTCCTATGGCACCACCCGGAGCTCCCCCCCACCACAGACCTCGACGCATCTGCCTACGAGGAAGCGGAACTTCTTCTACTGCAGAGAGCACAAAGAGACTCTTTCCCAGAAGAAATAGATTGTCTGAAAGGGAAAAAGCCAGTCCCCTCAGACAGTCGACTCCTCACCTTAGCCCCAGAGATCGACGCCCAGGACCTCATCAGGGTGGGTGGTCGGTTGAGACGGGCCCCGGACTTGGCTGAGGATGTTAAACATCCCATCGTCCTAAGCAGCCGACACAAGATAACAGATCTGATCATTCAGAAGTACGACAAGGTGGTGTGCCACACGGGGGCCGAGCGAGTCTTTGCGGAGATCCGACGGTGCTTCTGGATACTCCAAGGGAGAGAAGCTGTACGTCGATTCCAACGGACTTGCCTGACCTGTCGCAAGTGGAGGGCACAGCCTATTATTCCGATGATGGCAGACCTGCCTCCCTGCCGCCTCCGACTCGGCGAGCGGGCCTTCCATTCCACGGGCGTGGACTGCTTCGGCCCATTCAACGTCAAGAAGGGAAGAGGAACAGAGAAGAGGTGGGGCATCGTGTACAAGTGCATGAGCACCCGAGCTGTTCACATTGAGCTCTTCCAGTCGATGAGTACAGACTCGTTCCTCATGTCATTCCGGAGGTTCCAAGCGAGGAGAGCGACCCCATCAGTGCTATTGTCAGACCAAGGGACAAATTTCCGAGGAGGAGACACGGAACTGAGAGCGAGCTTCCTGACCATGGGTGAAGAACTCAAGATCCGCCTCGCTCCTGCTCAGGTCACCTTCGGGTTCAACTCCCCGAATGCCCCCCATTTCGGGGGAACGTGGGAGAGAGAGGTCCGATCCATAAAGACTGCTATGTACACCGTACTTGGAGCCCAGACCGTGGGCAATGAAGTCCTGGCTACGGTCCTCACAGAAATTGAGGGAGTTCTGAACTCCAAGCCCCTCGGCTACGTTTCAAGCGACGTAGCTGACATCGACCCCATCACCCCAAACTACCTCTTGATGGCGCGGCTGGACCCTGCCCTTCCTCAGACGGTGTACAGACAGGACGAGATGAACGGATGGAGGATGTGGAGACACAGCCAAGTACTGGCCGACCAGTTTTGGGCCTGCTTCCTCCTACACTACCTACCCTCCCTTCAAGCCCGTCAGAAGTGGGTTAAAGACAGGGACAACCTGACCGTGGGTACCGTCGTGATGATAATAGACCAGTCACTACCCCGAGCTACGTGGCCAGCCGGCCGTGTGAGCAGAGTGATTAATGGTTCAGATGGGAAGGTCAGAGCGGCAGAAGTCATCGTCCAAGGGCGGACTTATACCAGACCAGTAGCCAAGTTGATAGAGCTTCCTGCGTTCCCTGACCCCCCTGACGACGACGATAACCCACCGACTTTGTAGATCATTTCCAACCCCCCCCAGCCCATTATGGAGAAGTTGACCCTGACCCTTAATATTAATCTGTGCCCCACATTTATTTACTAATTAGGTTGGGACTAATTAGGGTGCGGCTGTTCTGAAGGTCCAGATTAACACTGAAAGTCTGCGTTTATTATTTTGTATAACTTATATATTGTTTATATATAAGATATATACGTGGAGAGACTTATAGTTAAACCCAGCGCCGTTTGGATATAACTACTCATTGGAGACCGTCTGCGGGTTAGCTTCACGTACAAACGAAGCTAGCTAGCTACCATCTATGCCAACGGGCTTTAGGATTAATAGCTATTAACCCTGCCATCGGGCGCTAGGAATACAAGGACCGGTTCCGTACGAGACCCCTTCTCCCAGCGACGACAGGATTATCCGACCAGTCTACAGTTTCTCTGGAGCTGGAGCTCTAGAGAGAAACCATCATCTCCAGCCACCATCTTGCTTTTCCCTGTATCGCCGCGTTTCGTCTCACTCCCTTCAGAGCTCCACCGGTCGAGTATCCATAGTCTAGGAACCATTCGTTACCGTTGACTTTGTTGCACTGACATTCTAATATTAAAGGAGAACCATAATAAATAATATGTATGTTTGCTATTAACATTAAACATGATGCTTGTTCAACTTGTATCCCTGTCCCCGTGCAGTCAATGGAGTGTCCGCCATTTTGTCTAACTGTACTGTCTGGCTATTAATATTCTTTAGTAGTGGTTTAATCTAACATATCTCAATACAGTCAGGGTTGTGTAGCCCCTTAGCTACAGTAGTGATGGGAGTAGTAGTGATGGTAGTGATGGGAGTAGTAGTGATGGTGAAAGTAGTAAAGGAGACAGTGGTGGTGATGGTAGTGATGGTGATGGTAGTGATAGTGGTGATGGTAGTAGTAGTGATGGTGATAGTGGTAATGGTGACAGTCGTGGTGATGGTAGTGATGGTGGTGATGGTAGTAGTAGTGATCAGTGATGGTAATAGTAATGATGGTGACAGTGGTGGTGATGGTACTGTACTGGTAGTGATGGTAATAGTATTGGTGATGGTGGTGATGGTAGTGATGGTAAAAGTAGTGGTGATGGTAGTAGTGATGGTAATAGTATTGGTGATGGTGGTGATGGTAAAAGTAGTGGTGATGGTAGTAGTGATGGTAATAGTAGTGATGGTGACAGTGGTAGTGATGGTGGTGATGGTAGTGATAGTGGTGATGGTAGTTATGGTAGTAGTAGTGATGGTGACAGTAGTGCTGGTGACAGTGGTGGTGATGGTAATTATGGTAGTAGTAGTGATGGTGACAGTAGTGCTGGTGACAGTGGTGGTGATGGTGGTAGTAGTGATGGTAATAGTAGTGATGGTGACAGTGATGGTGACAGTGGTGGTGATGGTTGTAGTAGTGATGGTAAAAAAAAATTACATAATTTCTCAAGTACCTACCGATAGCAGAACCGATAACGTTGGATCTTATCAATACTCAGTTTTTTTTTTTTTTTGAACCTGTTCCCGTTTAGAGACGGATTTCGGGGGGCATCCCTAGTAGTGATGGTATAATAGTATAGTGATGGTGACAGTGGTGGTGATGGTGGTAGTTGTCATGTTTGTGTTGAGAATATAAAAGGGGAGAGTGAGGGAAGAAAGACTGCGAGAGACGAGGAGTGAGGAGAAGTTAAGATAATAATAAGAAAACGCATGCAGGTGTGTGTTTGTGTGTGTGTGTATGTGTGTGTGTGTGTGTGTGTGTGAGAGAGAGAGAGAGAGCAACAGAAAGAGATAGACAGGGTGAGGAAGTGAAAGAGAAAAGAGAATGTGGAACAGGTCCTGATTATGTTCAGGCCTGTCTCTCTCTCTCTCTCTCTGATCATTGGGTTGCTGTCGTTCAGCTGCTAGCTCAAACCATTCATACTCAGAAGTGTAGCCCCTCCAGCCACGGAGTTGCCAGCAGCTTTTATTATTCATTTGGACCACACATACACAAGCTGGGATGAGTGAGACAGGCTCCAAGACGGACCTTTTGCTTGGGCTGCACCCCTGTCCTGACTGTACATGTAGTATACTGTATGAAGCTACTGTTGGGACAAAATGTCCAGAGGTGTCCTCGCTGTCGAGAAAAAAAGAAGAGAAGAAAAAATTTTCCTCATGTCAACGTTCTATCTCGATGAGGGACAAAATATATATATTATTTAAAATTATTGTTGAAACGACATAAACGGTAGATATTTCTGAGTTCTCCTGACACCAGTCATTTCTACAATCGCAGGAGAAACAACCCCCTCCTACTCCTCCCCAGCCGTCTAAAGCCCCATCTTCACATTAATTGTGCAGTGAGAATACACCTGGAAACACACTCCACTGGGTGTCGATCTAGTTTCAAGTTTCTTTAATAGTTGTCATACAGAAGTACAGAATACTTTCATACAAAATGCTTCTTACTGTTACGCTCCAGAGACTGTGCTAGACAAGATAGTATCAAAATAACATAGTATAGCATGTAAATTAGAAGTAGAAAATGAGGTCCCAGTGTTCAGTATAGACATATGTACAATGTTCGATGCAGAATAGACGTAACTGAGTTACCATATAATATACAATACTATGCAGTGTACTAATGTACAATACTATATAGTGCAAAGCAGAAATGGGATGAGGTACAATTTAGGTACAATTTACAGTAAGGTGTACGTGTTGTAGTGCAATCCTTTATCAAAAAATATAAAGTGTGGGGAGTGGGTGCTACAGTGTGTTTGTTTAAAGTGAGTGTGTGCTATAAAGTGTGGGGAGTGGGTGCTACAGTGTGTTTGTTTAAAGTGAGTGTGTGCGTGTGGATGTGTGTGCTATGTGCGTTTGATGGTTGTTGTTGTGTAGTGTTCATTGTTCGTTGAGCAGCCTGATGGCCTGGGGATAGAAGCTTCTTCTGAGTCTTTCTGTGCTCGCCTTGAGACTCCGGTATCGCTTGCCTGACCGCAGCAGTTCAAAGAGGCAGTTGTTCGGGTGACTGGAGTCTTTAATGATTCTCTTAGCCTTGCCCCTGCACCGCTTGTTGTAAATGTTCTGGAGGGTGGGGAGCCCCCCTCCAATTGTGCGTTCGGCTGAACGTGTCACTCTTTGTAGTCTGCTTCGGTCTTGTGCAGTGCTATTCCCAAACCAGGAGGTGATGTTGCCAGTCAGGATGCCCTCTATTGTACATGAGTAGAAGTTCTTAAGGATCTTCTGACTGACTTGGAACTTCCTTAGGCGCCTGAGGAAGTAGAGGCGTTGTCGTGCCTTCTTCACAACACTGTCAATGTGTGTGGTCCATGTCAAGTCCTCGGATATGTAGGCTCCGAGGTACTTAAAGCTGTTGACTCTCTCAACCGGTGCCCTGTCGATGCTGAGGGGGCTGTAGTCCTTGACCCCCGACCTCCTGAAGTCCACAATCATCTCCTTTGTTTTGCTGACGTTCAGGGAGAGGCTGTTTTCCTGGCACCATCCCGCCAGGACCTTGACCTCTTCCAGGTAGGCCCTCTCGTCGTTGGCAGAGATCAGGCCCACCACCACTGTGTCGTCAGCAAATTGGATGATTGTGTTGCTACTTCGCTGAGCCACACAGTCGTGTGTGTACAGGGAGTAGAGGAGGGGACTCAGAACACAGCCCTGGGGGGCCCCTATGTTGAGGGTGATGGATGAGGAGGTGCAGTTGCCTGCTCTCACCACCTGGGGTCTGCCCGTCAGGAAGTCCAAGACCCACTGGCAGAGGTCATAGTTCAAGCCCAGGTCCCTGAGCTTGGCTATGAGTTTGGAGGGGACTATGGTATTGAATGCCGAGCTGTAGTCGATGAATAGCATTCTCACATAGTTCCCCTTCCTCTTGTCCAGGTGTGATGCTGCTGTGTGCAGCACATGGGCTATGGCGTCCTCCGTGGACCTGTTGGGGCGGTATGCAAATTGCAGGGGGTCCATGTTGATGGGGAGGGAGGAGCAGATGTAGCCCTTTACTAGCTTCTCAAAGCACTTCATGGTGACAGAAAGAGATAGACAGGGTGAGGAAGTGAAAGAGAAAAGAGAATGTGGAACAGGTCCTGATTATGTTCAGGCCTGTCTCTCTCTCTCTCTCTCTGATCATTGGGTTGCTGTCGTTCAGCTGCTAGCTCAAACCATTCATACTCAGAAGTGTAGCCCCTCCAGCCACGGAGTTGCCAGCAGCTTTTATTATTCATTTGGACCACACATACACAAGCTGGGATGAGTGAGACAGGCTCCAAGACGGACCTTTTGCTTGGGCTGCACCCCTGTCCTGACTGTACATGTAGTATACTATATGAAGCTACTGTTGGGACAAAATGTCCCGAGGTGTCCTCGCTGTCGAGAAAAAAAGAAGAGAAGAAAAAATGTTCCTCATGTCAACGTTCTATCTCGATGAGGGACAAAATATATATATTATTTAAAATTATTTTCGAAACGACATAAACGGTAGATATTTCTGAGTTCTCCTGACACCAGTCATTTCTACAATCGCAGGAGAAACAACCCCCTCCTACTCCTCCCCAGCCGTCTAAAGCCCCATCTTCACATTAATTGTGCAGTGAGAATACACCTGGAAACACACTCCACTGGGTGTCGATCTATGTGGCAAGTGTAGCCGTTCTGCAAGCCTCCTCACCAGAACCAAAAGCATGGACGTGTGTTGAGAACCTAAAACTATTCAACCCTGGGAATGTGTTGAAGAGAGACAGCGGAATGAATTGGAAGATTGTCACGCCGTCCTGTGTGTCTGTCTGTCCCAGTCACAGTCACACAAGACAACATAAAAAAGAAGCGGTGTTCCTGTGTGTGCCTGTCTCGCGTTCACACCACACAAGACAACATAAAGAAAGCCGTGTTCCTGTGTGTCTGTCTGTCTATTGCGGTCACGGGGACGCCACACAAGACAACATAAAGAAAGCCGTGTTCCTGTGTGTCTGTCTGTCTATTGCGGTCACGGGGACGCCACACAAGACAACATAAAGAAAGCCGTGTTCCTGGCCTATCCACAGCACTTTGTAAACCACTGAGTCATCAGTCGTTAGCCGGAATTTAATCGAGTACAATTTAGCGCATTTGCTTCAACATCAGTTTATTTTCTTAAAGCTGAGGGGGAAACGGCATCAGACTGTTTTCCGTTCCTTTTCTCTCTGAAAGGGGACAAAGTTTACCAGGGGGCACATTTATTTCATTACACATTTTAATGATAGTGCCGTGTTAGAAACAAATTAAATTGCTGCCCTCCATCTGCATCAAATGAGAGACACATGAGCCTAATCAACCTTGTATTGGCCCTGAACGCTTCACACACGTATTACCCTTAATAAATACAAAGAGGTATTGCCTAATCCTTTTATGAAAAGACACAGCTATTTATAAAGGGGAGGGAGAGAGGGGAGGAGGGGTTGAAAGTGACTTCTCACCCTCTAAGCACCAGAGTACATTTTATTGCATACAGTTTGCCAAGGCGGTAAAGGTCATCCGCTAAACTGTGGATAGCAGCAATAAGCCCTTTTCCCTTTCCGTTGTGGACTGTTAATTCACTTTAAAGCACTTCCAACCTTTGCTGCAGTACATCTGTAGAGGGATCGGGGTCGGTCATGTGTGCATCGCGGGGGAAGGCTGGCAGGCGCTGCGCTCTTTCCTTTTGGACGCCACCGCAGTCGCTCCCTCTCCCACACACACAGCTTCCTTTGAAGCCTGTGGACCGTGTGCTGGGCTCCACGAAAGCCAAGGCAAGGGCCTACTCGTGCACATCGAGTCCCGTGGACACCCGTGTGCCGTTCGCCCGTTGAACTGGATCGCCTTCTTCCGAATCACTTTCGGTCGAGTATTTCAAGAGGCTGTTCGGAATTATGAAGCCCATTTATAATCGCCGAGGTTATATTTCAAAATGCCACGTTGCCAAATGATTGACTGGTTTAAATTCACAGGCTGTCATATTCTCAGTCTCCCACTGACAGAACCATGATTATCTTTTCTGCACGCCATCCCCAGCACACCGGGAGAGTTCCAGGAGGCATCTCGGAGGAGTGGCACCTCACTTCCAACACACACACATTACCCACATGGGTATACGGAAGAGAAGGTCTCCGAGGATTAACACACTGTGGTCCTGAGAGAGGAAACAGGAAATGACAAAAGAGCGCGGCAGTCTGGAAGAGACAGGAAGGAAAACAGCTGCAGTGGGACTTGGAATCCCATCTATAATTCAGTGGAGGTATATAATAAGATACATTTCCCTCTTTGCTGTATGATGTATGAGGAAACCCAGCCCAAACAAGGAGGCTGGCTTCAGTGCAATAATAATTAATACATACCCCCCCCCCCCCCCCCCACAACTCATCAGAAGAGAAAGGCTGGGTCCTTGATTAAATATTGACTCACAATCCTTGTGTGTTTCTTGTTTCTGTCTAATCAATAATTCACATAAGGTAAAAAGAGATTGTGGGGATTACCCCAGACTCTATGTTCGTCTTATGTCTGTTTTCAGTTTGTCTTCACTCTTGTTCCACTCAGATCCAGATGTCTGTTTTTAGTTTGTCTTCACTCTCGTTCCACTCAGATATGTCGGTTTTTAGTTTGTCTTCACTCTCGTTCCACTCAGATCCAGATGGATGAGGAGCTTCGCTCACGTTCCACTCAGATCCAGATGGATGAGGAACTCCCCGCTGGCCTGGGGTTAAACTGCAGTGTTGCTCACTCGACATGATTCTTCATAATTTTCCCGACGTCAAGACGAATTTGTTCAACGTTCAGTGAGTGCCACTGTCCCACGCAGGACTGGATGGTGATGTTTCAATCTGCTCTGCCCTGTTAAGAAACCATTTAGAACGATCACGATGATGTAAAATGTTGACGGTGTCTTTATTGGATTCTCAATCTCAAAAGTAAATCAATATTGAATCAAAAGAGTCTTGATTGTGTCAATTACAACTGACAAATTCTGATCGTTACAGTATAAATGTTTATTTGCAATCGGGTAGTGGCGGGCCCATTTGTGTGAGGAATAAACCGGTTTAAAGGTACACCCAAACAAAACCCAATTACCAAGGGAGTTTGTCCGAAAACAAACAGGGTCGACTTCTTCTTACATATAGTAGGGAGAGGACATTTTCCTTCTCCCTAGGACAGGGTTTGTGCATCCCAGGTAATCCCCTCTGTATTATTTAGTAATGGAAGGCGACAACAGTATTTGTATTATTCAGGGCGCCATTTGCCACTCAGTGGTTGCTCATCTGCAGCAACGACTCCTGTTGCGTTTGTCACAGCAAAACAAGTGGCGACATGCATCTTTTATAAGGATATGAATGGACTAATGATGAGGGCCGTCCCTAACGCCTGGCATGGTCCCCATAGTCTGGAGGAAAGAAAACAGCATCTGCAGCATCGCTCCTCGTGCAGCTCCAACTTGAATCACCCACAGGATTAAAGTATGTAAAGAACCGTCATCTACGAGCACTGCATTCTCTGGATCAGTCAGTCTGCCGTCAGTCAGGGGTACATTGAAAATCATAAAAAGAGTGACATCGTCTAATGATAATAGCTTCGCTAAAATCTGCCGGCGAGGAAAAAACACAACCTCCAATTATGTAAATTCTAATAGCATATGTGTCAAAAGCCAGTCCCCAGAGACAAACCCGGAGGCTTGGGTTGCTCTACGGTGACTATCCTTAACACGGCTTCTGACAGCTTGGCTTATTCTCCACTTTACTCTGATGTCAGGCCCCTATTACTCCACGGCCACACACACATTGGACAGGCGTAATACGATAGGCACCTCTGTACGGACACCTCGGAATTGTGGAGCTGATGATGCCAGGACCTAAATGGGGTAAGAACAAACACCCAACTAATAACAATACTAAGCACATATGAATAATATTTTCTTCCTAAAAGATTTCATCAGACCAGAGTAACCAGTGAAACTAGCTTAGAAATGCCTCATTCTCTGTGCTGCCAGTTGCTAGTCATTTGTTTTCCTTGTACAGAATGCTTCTCTTACAATGGGGAACAGAATGGATACCATAGTGCGGGTTAATTTGCTGAGACCGACAACAGTGGAGTGTTTGAGTCTATGTTGATGACGCATTGCTCTCCTTTAAAGACTTCGGATATTGAATTGTCTTGTGCACACAGGAGGATAATGGAGGCGGTGTAGATACGGGGCTTTGGTTTTGCTCTTACAAACTCAAACAACAGCTCTCACTTATCTCGTCGAGCAAGATGTCCTCTGTGCCTGAAAAGCAATAAGCCCCACCATTCATGCTTGAAGTTAATTCTCTCTCCATTTCGGTAAATTTGCCCAGCTACGGGGATTTAGAAGTGCTTTCAAAAGGCTACCCTTGAGACCCCCCTATCCCCCCCCCCCCACCTGATGCATCTCTGATCCATGGTCTCAGTTTCACACTAGTTTCTATCCTGCTGTGAACTCTGCACTTTTCCCCTCATTAATAAAGGATGTGCCATCTCAAAATTGGGGACAGTCCCATCATTCTGGAACAGCCTTGAAACGCTGCTTGCGGAAGAATCACACATTGAAAGGAACCGGGCTAATCATGTCAGCCCAACTTCTTTTTGCAGTATAGCACCCCCAGAGAAATGTGGTCAGCCATGACAGTGCAGGCTTCTAATGGAGGTTTTTATTGGTGACCGGTATCTGCATGACAGGACATGGATGTGCCATTTCCCAGGAGCATCACAGCTGTGGACTAATTAGGGAGTAAGGCTCAGGATGGTACAAACTGCCTCAGCGCTGTCACCCTGCTGTGTCCCAGCATCCCCCACTGATCTCTTCTGAGGAGAAGATAACTTTCACCCGACAAAGACGGAGGGCTTACAAGCTCAAGCCTGATCACCAACCATTCAACAAAACTGCCTCCTTTGTTTAGCATATGTTTTAACATGAACACCAACATCTACGATTAGATGTCAAGTTAGGTGTTCACAATGAATAGGGTTGGGTACCGTTCACATTTGAAGTGATACCGGAACCAGTACCAGTTCCTGGGATTCGGTATCGGTACCCAACGGTACCTTTTTTCGGTACTTAACTCTGTAATAACACCACACGTTATTGTTGTAACACCACAGAAAATAAATCACATGATCATGTATTAGGTTTTTAAATGTTTAAAGATCAACATTATCTGGCCATCCTCAGTAAATAATTATCAAACTCCTCTGACCTCGTCTGGTCTTTTCAAAGACCCAAGAGATGGGACAGTAATATATATATTTATGGAAAAGGCTCCCTCTTGTCTAGTATATTACACTCTTATTACTAAGCATGTAAAGGTACCGTCATTTGGTACTGATTGATCTAGCATGAATCGTACTCTGTAGTACCGACGTAATTCGGTCTGTACCCTTAAAAGTACAGAATTCGGTACCCAACCCTAAAAATTACTCTCTTGAGAGAGTATGATGATTTATGACCGAATCAGAATGACAAGAGGGCTACTACTACTCTGCAAATTCCAAGTGCTATGAAGTGGACGTCAGCGTGTTATCTTTCAGTGGGGTCTTCTTTTTCAATCGTGATCCGAAACAGAAGACTTCCCCGTGATAATTTTCCCAGAGAATTGCATCCCGAGAAGCCGTTTTAGTTTCTTGTGCACAATTGATTCCTCAGTATATCACAGCCAGGCGCTCAGTATGAGATGATGTGCGAATAAAAGCCACCGGCGCTGATTCACTTATCTTTAGTGTCTCGCCGTGTCTCTGCATATGCTGCCACTCAAAAAGATACTGCCTATACTGCACAACCCCCAACCAACACACACACACACATCCACTGGGATTGTCAGGGCATACTAAACATACCATGAAAACTTCTGTCGTGGTCTCTCCTTGGTTTTCATCTCAGGCTACTGTCTGTAGGAACAGAATGAAGGGCCCTTTCCTCCGACATGTAAACCGTGGCTGAGGGAGATGAATAATGGAGCCGGCTGTCGTGTGCCTCACAGAGAATAGCAGCTGTGTCACTGGGCACAATCGGAAGAAAAAGTTAAGTGATATCCCGCGTCGAAGAGTTTCGCTCTGTTGTCGTTGTTGTTTTCTTTTCTATCAGTCCTTGTGGGGCTTTTTGTTCCGTTATCAAAAGGAATCAAATGATGTATCTCCTTGTTTTGAATCACAGGAGTGGTTTTTTACATTAGTTTTGCACATAGAGCTGCATCAAACCAGATGTTGTTCTTGGCAGATCGTGACACTCACTAGCCAATGGGGTTGTTTACAGCGTGCGAGACACAGACCAGACACTCACTAGCCAATGGGGTTGTTTACAGTGTGCGTGCGAGACACAGACCAGCACAGAATAAGATTACTCAACTTTAACGTAGTGTTTAATAGTTTAAAGTGACAGATCAAACATCGGAATTCAAAATGACGATATAACAACGGTAAGATTTGTATTATTGTTGTTGAATGTTCCGTCAGTGAAAACGAGTTATTATACACTATGGACATATAGATGGTTAGGTGGCCAGCTACCTAACGTTACAGGTAGGTTACAGGTTACATGTGGTAGCTGGTCAACGTTAGCCTTGCACTTGGCAAGTTCTCGTATAGCCGACCCCCCCCCCCCCCCCCCCTTACCTCCCCCCTCCTGAATGAACTACTAACATGTATCCTGGGCCACATGCTCTGCATCTGTGTGCACTCGACGTGGCATGAAGCTAAAATGGCAAACATTTATTGTGAAAATGCAAGTAAAGAAAAGCAGGCTCAGGACGTTCAGAGATGAGTTGCATGTGTCTGCTTTGTAGAAACATTTGACATTCTTTTTCTAACATGGCATGGAGGCCTGTCGCCAGACAGGGGAGAGGGGGATCGTCTGGTACCCCTCCATCCGGTGAGCTAGCTGTCTGTCGCCCCCTTTGGGCAACAAAAAGCTCCCTGGCCTTTTCCTCTGGGCTGAAAGCTCCTCATCTTGGAACCATTCAGGGCCGACCTCTGAACTGTTCACTCTCTTTCCTCTTTCCAATGTTATTTTTAACCTATCAGTCTGGCCCCGGAATCCCAAATTGATTACCACTTGGATATAATCAATCACAACCTGAAATAGTAACCTGAAAACCAACCAAGCATGTACTGTATAGTAAAAGAAAAACCACGTTAAATTATCATTGTTAACATCATTATAATTGTCATCTTACGTCCTTATCTTATTCCCAATGATCAATCAAATCTGAAATTATCAATAGACAAATGTTTAAAAGGTGCCACAAAGGTTTACACACTACATACTCACACACTTTCCTTTCAAGCGTACTGATATAACTCCGTCCCACCTTGTCAAAGGCAGAAAAGAACAAAAACTAATTAGATTCCCTCATAATGATGGGAACATGTCTATGTTCCCCGGGTTCTATGTTCCCCGCTTTTGTTTTCTTTTTTTAATTATAAAAGGTTCTAAGTTCCCCGGGTTCTAAGTTCCCCGGGTTCTATGTTCCCCCTATGTTCCCCCTATGTTATGTTTCCCGGTAACCACAAAGGGTTCTATGTTCCCCGGGTTCTATGTTCCCCCGGTAGCGAGTGGAGATAGTGACTTATTATGTTTCCCCAAGCCTATTCCAAAGATAGTCACTTTTATAGATAATTAATTTATATCTCAACGGAGTCACAGATCTAGTCGGGCCACGTAGCATTATGACGACAAAAATCGAATACAATAAACAGTGTAAAGCAAATAATTTAAAACAACGAAGTTTAGCATATTCAATAGTTTTTATAAGCGTTTGTTTTTATTTGCTGGATAATTCATTTGTATCTCAACGGAGTCACGGATCTAGTCGGGCCATGTAGCATTATGACAACAAAGATCGAATCTAATAAACGAGTATAAACTAAATTTAAAACAACGAAGTTTAGCCTATTAAATCATTTTTATAAGCGTTCGTTCTTATTTGTGTGTGTGTGTGTGTCTACATACAGTATATTACTGTACATAATGTCTACATAAAGTATATTACTGTACATAATGTCTACATAAAGTATATTACTGTACATACTGTCTACATACAGTATATTACTGTACATACTTTCTACATAAAGTATTGTACACTGTCTACATACTGTCCTGTCTTGTTATGGTTTGTAACCGACCCCAATCGCACAACACAAGACAGGTATGAGAGTAAGCCAAAACAGGGCATTTATTTCTTACATAACAAAAAGCGGCACAGTCCCTTTAAGGGAGAACACAAAAACACCAGAGTCAAGGAAATATGGAAAATGCGGCACTGTGCCTTTAAGAGGCGCACAGGCTAAGGGACTAAGGCTAAGGGCCAGGGCTAAGGACCAGGGCTAAGTGTCAGGGCCAGGACCAGGGGCACTGGAGAGGGGGACAGGGACAGAGGCCCGGAGAGGCGGGCTGGAGACGGGGACAGAGAACAGGGTTAAGGACTTGGACAGGGCGAGGGCCAGAGCTGCTTACAGGGAAAAGGACAGGGTTCCGACGGCGGAGGCCTGGCACGGGGACAGGGGCCCGACGGCGGAGGCCTGGCACGGAGATCCTCTTCGTCCCTACTCGGATGCTGCAGACGGGCAGCGCAGAACAAAGGGGGTCCCAGGGGACCGGGATGGGAACACGCCGTCCTCCCGTGGAATACTAGGGAGCGACGATGAGCCTGGGCCCAAGGGGAACGGGATGGGCACAAGCCATCCTCCCGTGGAATACTAGGGAGCGACGACGAGCCTGGGTCCAAGGGGAACGGGATGGGCACACGCCGTCCTCCCGTGGAATACTAGGGAGCGACGACGAGCCTCACCCCAGGAACGAGGATCACAAAGAGACGCCTTCCTCCCATGGAATCTGGAGCGATGACGAGCCGGCTTGACGTCTGGAGTGGGAACACTGGAAAACCTCCCGTAGAGAATTAGAGAGCGAAGACGGTGTCCCAATCCAGGCAAACGGCGACAGGTGGTGATGGCTGGCACGTCGTCTCACGCCGGAGACGCGGCAGGTGATGGTAACGTACAGGATGGTAACGTACAGAACTCCATGAACACAGACACAGATACAGAGTCCAGAACACAGAATCCAGAACACAGAACGACCCGACAAGGACTGGAAGGGAGTCTGCAACCTATGTACTCTCCCGAGGTGATTGCAAACTCCCAACAGGTGCGTGAAGGTAGAGGATCAAGGATGTCCAAGGGTGGGGGCTGGTGAAGAGTAGAGGAGAGTAAATCATCGCAAGGGTGGGGGCTGGTGAAGAGTAGAGGAGAGTAAATCATCGCAAGGGTGGGGGCTGGTGAGGGAGAGTAGACAGGGAAAAGTTCAGGGAACAGGCGAATCCTCACAGTACCTCCCCCTCCACGGGAGCCACCGGGCGACCGAAACACTACCATGACGGGGCAGAACACTAACATGACGGGGCAGAACACTAACATGACGGTCAGAACACCACGGAATCAGACAGCGGGGCAGGGGACATGACAAAGCAACAAACAAAAACAAAACTGGGCCATGCTAGCAGGGGAAGCTACACCTAAAGTGGGACTAGCAGAGGGACTGGGTAGCTGCCAGAGCATTGCTAGCTACAGGGCCTATGCTAGCTGTACTGCTACATTAGCATAGAGGCTGCGCTAGCTGCCGGAGCTAGGCTAGCAGACAGGGCTGGACTAGCAAAGGAGAACAAGCTAGCTGGAAGGA
Organism: Notolepis coatsorum; assembly: GCF_963971535.1. Classification (NCBI taxonomy): domain Eukaryota; kingdom Metazoa; phylum Chordata; class Actinopteri; order Aulopiformes; family Paralepididae; genus Notolepis; species Notolepis coatsorum. The sequence continues at coordinate 32,774,439 of NC_140166.1, forward strand.
CAGTCCTAGCTGTGGGGAACAGGGTAGCCAACAGGGGAGCTAACGAGGCTAACAGGGGAGCTAACAGGGGAGTCAACAGGGGAACTAACAGGGGAACTAACAGGGGAACTAACAGGGGAACTAACAGGGGATAACTCACATACACTGTCTGTGCTGGCTGGGGTCGTCGACTGGTCGGGTCGTACTGTTATGGTTTGTAACCGACCCCAATCGCACAACACAAGACAGGTATGAGAGTAAGCCAAAACAGGGCATTTATTTCTTACATAACAAAAAGCGGCACAGTCCCTTTAAGGGAGAACACAAAAACACCAGAGTCAAGGAAATATGGAAAATGCGGCACTGTGCCTTTAAGAGGTGAACAGGCTAAGGGACTAAGGCTAAGGGCCAGGGCTAAGGACCAGGGCTAAGTGTCAGGGCCAGGACAAGGGGCACTGGAGAGGGGGACAGGGACAGAGGCCCGGAGAGGCGGGCTGGAGACGGGGACAGAGAACAGGGTTAAGGACTTGGACAGGGCGAGAGCCAGAGCTGCTTACAGGGAAAAGGACAGGGTTCCGATGGCGGAGGCCTGGCACAGGGACAGGGGCCCGACGGCGGAGGCCTGGCACGGAGATCCTCTTCGTCCCTACTCGGATGCTGCAGACGGGCAGCGCAGAACAAAGGGGGTCCCAGGGGACCGGGATGGGAACACGCCGTCCTCCCGTGGAATACTA